>NC_092629.1:23101735-23701735 GCF_039555335.1 Amphiura filiformis
ATCTTAGACGTGTAAGAATTCTTAGGCGTGTAAAATCTTAGGCGTCTAAGATTTCATTGGTCAATAATTGAATACGCCTAAGATGATTGGTTGTTTGGGATTTCTGGTCCTGTGATTCGTTGATTTAAGTCTACCGCGAAATTCTTAGACGTCTAAGATTGCATATTAGACGTCTAAGGTTAGGCGTATTCTTAGGCGTATTCTTAGGCGTATTTTGAAGGTTTCCGCCATCCACTGCCTTACCAAGTGAGCTATGCTCGTGAGATGCGAAATAAGGATAAAATAATATATTGTATACCTGCTTGTGTCGGTAATTGATTTGCTCAAATTCCATAATGATATGATATTGTGGAGGGCGCTAGCGTGAATTTTGCTATCATCACTGTCGCTACTATATGCTTGTAGACGGGTTTGTACGGTACCATATCTTTCCTATTTGGATTTCTTAAGAACTTCAGTCAGGAGGATGCGAGTTCATAAGGGCAATGTCGGGGACCGTAAGTTCATGACGTCACAGTCGATGCGAAGCGATGAGGTCCGACCAACAGCAACAGACCGTCCGCTGGAATTAGTTAGAACATGATCCATTCGTTATAATGAACAAAATGGTTAGTAAGGAATCGTCTTTGACCATGCGCAGATCTAACTGGTCAGGAAGATATTTAATATCCCGAATTTATAATGTGCCTACCAGTTCGATCGTATAACCGATTTGCTAGAGAATATGTGTTACTGTGTTTAATAAATTCGTATTTATCGTACAATAAAATGTGGCCAAAGGTATATGTGTACATAGTGTGTGGATCACAAGAATAATAATCTTCTGCGGACTTAGCTACTAAGCATGTCGGGAAGGATATTGACCTATGTCAGTTATCATGTTGGAGATGAGGTCCGACCAATTCCTGTTTCATACTTTTGTCGCTGGGTGGCGTGACGCACGCGCATTGCAGACAAACGGACAATTCAAGCTTGTCATTAGTTAATACGTCTTGCCGCTTGCCGTAGCTGCAAGCGGCATGGAAGTATGACGGGGCATTGTGGCCCACGTCACTGTGTGCGATCATGCGTGACAGGCAATTCCCGATATGTTAAGTTCCCTGCTTCAGTTCGTGAATATTGACACAATTCGTCAGTAGACCTATATCACGTGTATAAACAGGATGAAATGGTAATAGAATTACTCAGTTTCTTACCAAATCCAAATACGGATTTCAGGCAAAGCCTAATATAAGTACCTGGGAATATGTGGCATTTAGACACCCATGTCACCCCATGTGCATTAATGGTGTATCCATGTAGAATGGGTGGGTGTAATATAGTCCTAACCCTCCCCCCTTTTTTCGGTGCACTTGTTACTGGTTTCAAATCAGTTGCAGTTAAAACATAATAGATCATTGTACTTATTAAAATAATGTGTAATTTTTGCACTAATATGAACTTATTATTGGCATGATTACAGCTATGTTATGTTCCCTGTTTTTCTTCAAAAAAAAGAAATGTGGGTTAGCACTATATTGCTACCGACTTTAAACCTGGGGTCCTAGATTTTCTATGAACAACAATTTTGATCTGGAATCATTGAGAATGTGTTTCTTTTCCTTGTGATGCGCATGGTCTTACATTTGCTGGGATTGAATCTCATGCCCCATTTCAATGGTGGACCAATTTACCATGGTGTTTAGGTCGGTCTGGAAATCACACTCGTCTTCAGAAGATCTGAAGGTCTTGTAGATAAGACAGTCATCTGCGAAGAGTCTTGTTGTACTTTTTACTCCATCTTGTCTGTTATTGATATGAAGGAGGAAGAGGTGAGGCCCCAAAACCGTGCCTTGTTGAGTTTCGCTGAGAACAGGTACCCGCTCGGAGGATTTTCCATTTACGACGAACCTTTAAAATCTTTTTGTGAGGAAGGAGGAAACCAGTTCTTGGTCGTAGAGCGAACAGTAAAAGTCTAATTTGATGAGCAGTCTATGATGGGGAATGACGTCAAAAGCTTTGGAAAAGTCGAGGATACCCATGGCTGTAGTAAGTTCGTCGTCTAGGTGCTTGGTAAGGTCGTTAGTTGTCGTCAAGATAAGTTGAGACTCGCATGATCTCGTCTTACGAAAGGCATGCTGTTTGTCGGATGTTGTCAGATGTTCCACATGGAAAGATGTCTCATCAGGTTACTGTCGACGATGTGTTCCAGCAATTTGCAACAGGTATATAGATGTGAGCGAAACTGGTATGTAGTTTGCCGGGTCTGTGGTGGCGCCTTTCTTGTAGATTGGCGTAATAATATTTGCTTTTCTCCAGTCTAACGGTAAGTCCCCTGTGTCTAGTGACTGCTGAAACAAGTGCTGAAGTACTGGTGCCAGTTCAACTACTGCCATTTTCAGAGCCTATCGTTATCATCCAATCAGATCGCCAGTGTGAGAGGAACATGCGAATTAAGGCAAAGTGTTTAAGCACATTAGACAGTATAACATTAATTTTTTGTACATGAGAAGCGACAAATGATCGTGTGGCATCAATTTCAGATGATTCAAAGGCTAAGACACCGATGCTAATGTGTCGTGACCATTGAGATATCCGTGTTTTTAACAGTCCAGAAGGATATTAAACAAATTTGGCTTGTGCTGTCCTCTTCAAAATTTTGGGCATTTTTGCGAGGGGTCAATCAAGGTCAAACAGGGGTCATTATTGTATCATTTATTGATCCTTGGTGAGTTTTGTGTCCTCGTCCGTTGGATTCACCATTACCCACTTTTTCGCGTAACGTTAGTTTGATAATTATGATTCAAGTGTGCCAATTGGTTATAACGGTGACGTCACACATTCACGTACCACGTCCACTTGCAAAAATCTAATCCATCCTGACTATTTCTTCTGAGAGGTTTGCATGTAGTAGCATAGGGGTGCACAACATGTTACTTCAAACCGACCGTTCACCCTTCTGTTCTTTTGGTTATTTTAAGTTGATCCAAATTCTGGGTCCAAATCAACCAATGGTGTGTTGGGGTGTGTTTGGAAGACGATACCAAAACGATATGAAGAACAGTTATTTTGATACAGCCTGTAATAATGATAATATAAGTGTAACATTAGGTTTAGCCGAATGTACACTTTTTTACAAAACTGATTTAAAACGAGTTGTTTCTATGATCAAATTTAACGTAGAACACGCATCCGTCAACATTTTTGACCTCCGCTAGTTTTAAGGTAAAGTGTCAAAATAATGTATGTCCACACAATCATAAGCCTATTGGAATTGTAATCTCTGATGCAATTTCGGACTTCCGTGAATAAACAACTCACAAACGCTGACGCATCATACTCATATCTTACAAGAATCAAGAGAATCAACTTTACGTTTTGGCGTTTGGAATATGGATGAATTTAGGAGAATAAATTTCTCGCAAACAAAATAATTATTTTAGCATGTATAAAATCATTTTCTTTTAATTTATTTTATGGTGTTACTGACTTGACATTTAGTATGGAATATTTCTTCACGAAGTGCCAAGACTTGAAACCTGAAAGGGTCTGCATATAAACCGTACGGATTAAATATATTTAACGGGGTGTGTCAGGAGAGAGTGTCAAATAGTTTTGGATAGAAAATGAACTTTTCATGAGTCTTCATTATAGCGCCCATAATGTAGTGAATTAGCCTAAAACGGGGGATTTAAGGAGACTGAATTTGAGTTGTTGTTTTTTTTTTTGGGGGGGGGGGGATATCTGAATTTCGGAACATTGTTATGATATTATCAAATTGATTGAAATTGGGGTGATATGTACTGAACCTAAATACCAATAAGTGTTGATCAGAATTGAAATGCACCCTGAAATGTACCAGTTTTGAATGTGGGAGGAGCTTTTGAAAAAGAAAAAAAAGCTCTTCAAAGTGGTACATACTCAGAAAGTTTGATTCAAATTTACAGACTTATGACACACGGTATATTTTATAAAAAACATTAATGGAAACTAAATTTTAACCTTATGAATAAACTCACCATAAAAAAACACAATTCTAAATTTGATATATTTTATGTTGTTGTTGAGTATGGCCCGAAGCGCAGACTACGCTAACAATGACGATGTCAATTGTAGTAAAGCAGTGAACTTGAAAAACAAATTCTGCCTAGTTTTAGACTTGCTTGGATTTAACGCCCTATAGTGCCACCGTGAAAGCAAACTACTAACCTCTTAAAACATATTATCACGCGGCATTATATATCGTATCTATATCTTAACTATGCTAGATATTTCATTATACATTCGTGTTAAAAGCATTTATAAAAAAATTTCAAGCCATAATTCTTCTTCTTTAATACTCATTTTCAAGCAACTGTTGGTGCTTAACGGCCTTTATAAACCACTTTCCACAACGCGGAAACGGGACCAGTTGACTGGTTTGCTCGTCACATGTGTCAAAATAAATTGTCGCGTTTTGGTTCGAGGCTTTGACGGTGTAAATTCTGGCAACACTAGTTCTGCAATTATTGCATGTGGTGGACTGTACGAGGCAGTACACATTTTGTAAAGCATATTGTACAGCAATTCACAGCAATTATATGAAAATATTTTCAGTATTAACCCAACAGAGTGTGGTCCAACAATCCAGTGCTTATTCCGGAGAGTACATTAAGTACTTACTTTGGTACTCATTAAATGACGATTATTTCATTCATTGTATCTACGTCCTGTTTAATAGCCATGTAGTGTATGCCGTGTAGATAGGAAGTTCAATATCAGGTGAGTAAAGGTTAAATAAATATAGTACACAACATAATCCAAGATTATATTCAATAATATCAATTAGATAAAGAGCCTCACCACAGTAGACTTAAAGGAAGTGGCCGTTTTTGGTTTTAATAAGTTATGAATATTTTGATATTGACATTTATTAGTTTTATTTAGGAAAAATTGGAAACTTAACAAAGACAAACTGCATCTCAAAAGCCTTAACCCGTATTGATGAATTTCTCGTGACCCCATATTCTGAATTATTCGTGTAACATTTCGTGTCTTTAACTCTTCAAAACAGGTGAATAAGATTGCATTTAATGCTGGACTATATATCCTGTTCTATTTGCAATGTATAGCTATGATAATCTTTTATCCAGTTACACCTTAATAAGTATTAACATTCTCGATATGATTTTAATACTATGACACCATAATTTGTTTTCGGGGTGACAATATCTGAGAGGCAGTATTCTTGATTGTTGCATAAAGTTTGTAAACTTTTGCCATGAAGTGGAATTTGTTGTTGTTGTTTTGACGGAGGAAGGGCAAATGGCCAAACCTTTATTGTGCCGCATCATTTGAGACCAATAATAATGTATTAATTATATTATGTTCCTATTTCACCCAAAAGGCGAGTCAAAGAAACTTTACTCTTTTCGAAACCTCCGAAATTCAATACTTGCCTGTTGCTGGGATAACCTTTTCATCGATGTGTTCATGTTTCATTCATCTGCTTCTAACCTTGATTATAATTACAATTGGTATAGAGTTACATGAAAAAAACATACACAAGACACAAGGTTAGTTCACAAACACTTTACACGAACTGGAGAAAAACAAAAGGCATCATCTGTTGATGCAAAAAATTTCTTCGCAAAGCCTTTTCGGGCCCCCCTTTTGAGATCTCAAAAAATTTCCCCTTCCCCCCCCCCCCCTATAGAAAACCATATAAACTCAATTTTGCCAGGCAAATTTGTGGTCATTTTTTCAGGGCCCCCCTTAGGAGAGTCAACAATTTTCAGGGCCCCTTTCTGCATCAGCCCCCCCCCCCCCATAACAAGTGTTTGTGAACGGTCCCTTACACACCCGAAGTGTTTCATATGGCCATCAAGGTACCTAACACACCATTTTCATGTAAATGGTTTACGATTTGTTACCCCTTCTGTTATACCAAATCTTATCTTTTGAAAAATTAATCAACAAAATTACATTTCGTCTATTTTGGCTTAAATAGCGTCTCACGTTATTTTCATGATATATGCATAATTATGGGACAAACAATTACATGTATGTTTATATCCAGTGCGTATCTTTTGTTTAGGACATCTCTTGACTAAACGTGAAGTAACATTTCTATTCGTGACGCTAGACCAAACCTTAGAGCTCTTCTTTCGGCATCACAGGGGATAAAGTCTACCATGGCATCCGCGCAAGCCTCACAAGACAACAAGGAGCAGCAAACAATGCCTGGTAATTATTTGGGATTTATATTAACTGATATATTAGAATGAATTATGTCTGATGAGATTCCCCCGGGTCAGATTCATGTCCAGTGGCGGCACTACGTGGGAAGGGTGACAATTGTCTTGCCCCAAGTAAGAACTGTTTGCAGCAATTTTGAGCAAAATATGTTGATATTGCCACCTGAAATTTACTCCCACCCTAAATTCCTCACGTCACCACTGTTCATGCATAGATTCATCATTATAATACATTTATAATATATTGCAATGGACTTGACAGTATCTGATAACCTCATCTTAATATTTCGTGAGTTCTGACAAATATATTATTTTTAATAATAATTGTTTAGAGTAATGGTTCATTTCAACACATTCGCTGCTAAAAAGCTGAATTGATGTGTAATTTATGTTTAACCAAATCATACTATACGACATATAACCTATCACGGCAAATGACCACGAATTAACTAAGACTTTAAAATGCTTTAAACAGGTGAACATGAACTGGAACACCAGATTGAAGTCAACGAACAAGAAGTGTTGAATGCTACGGCATCTGCCAACAATGACAGTGTCATGCAACAGAAGGCTGATGTCAGAGAACAGAGATCAATGGATGGAGAAAGCGTATGTACCCCATCATCCGTCCATGGCAACAACGTCAATGTGGTAGAACAGCAGACTAACGTCAACGAACAGCATTTAGTAAGAGGAGACAGCTATCAAGCGCAGACTATGGTGTTTAACATCGGTGAACAGAGAAAAGATAAAGGTATGCGTACATTTGACTAACGTTCTTCTTTCTCTCATATCCGTGTCTCTTTCAGGCATTGGCGCAGAAGTATAGGTACTATATTCTGGGTGGGGAACCAAATAGCATGGCTATCACGGATGAATAGATATCATATTCCATTTACATACAATGTCACATTTTTTTTTGTATTATCATTTATTCACCCTGGGAACGGCATTGGTAGTTTTCCTTTCTTATCTGTATTTTATAAAACATATCAATAAACGTCCTTCTCAGTTCTGATATTTTATAATTTTTTACTCTTTTGTGTTACATCGCAATTGTGAGTTATACTATGCAGGAGGGAAAGAAGGGATAATTGTAAATCGAGCCTGGAGTATATATCCATTGGCAGACTCAATTCTTTTAAGTTTTTCAATCGCTAAATACATATTTTCATAATCAGATTGGTCTACTGAATCTTTTTCCTTGCAATCCCAGCAAACACAAAACGTTTTCGACGTCATTCGCAAAAGGTTATAAAAGGTTGTCAGAAAACGTTTAAATGTCGGGTTATATAAAGGGTATATTAAGAGTATAAAACGTTTTCATAATCTTAAAAAATATTTTTGATAATCTACTGCTCAGCAAACAAAAATGTTTGACAGAAAACGTTTAAATGTCGGGTTATATAAAGGGTATAAAAACGTTTTAATAACATTCTAAAAACATTCTCGAAAACTTGATACAAAACATTCTAAACAGAATGTTATTTTGTGGTTGAAAAAATATTTTGCGAAAAATGTTTGCCCAAAATATTTTCAATAACGTTTTAAAAACGTTTTCATTACCTTTATATAACCCGACATTTAAATGTTATTAAAAGGTTTTAAAAAAACATTTTAAGAACATTTCTGTGTTTGCTGGGTTCAAATATTTTCACATAATGTTATTTAAGTATTGACACAATATTTGGCAAAAATGTTTGCAAAAATAGTTTACAATAACATTTTTTGAAAACATTTGAATATATTGTTGTAGTGTGTTTTCATACAAAACGTTTTAAAACGTTATCATGACCTTTATATAACCCGATATTTTAATGTTATTAAAACGTTTTTACCTAAACCAAAAGCCAAAATATAACTTATTTAAAACGTTTTTAAAACGTTTTTGTGTTTGCTGGGATGTTATACTTGCAATGAAATTTGTATTGAATTTGTATTGAATTGTTAGAAACTAAAGTTGTATTGGCAACAACGTGGGCTTAGTATTCACATTGTGAAAATGTTCAACACAACTAACTTCTACAGGTAAATCTGAAACGGCACACCTCCCGGCATTTACACAATTAGGCAACAGCCTAGTCGTAGCGGAACAGCAGTCTGATGTCACCAGACAAACAGAAAGGAATAGAGACGACCATACTTTGACAGCATCTATCGATGAGAACAACGTTAGTGTTATCCAACAGAAGTCTGACCTCAGAGAAAAGAGATTAATGGGTGGAGACCGCTTATATGCCCCGTCATCTATCCGTGGTAACAAAGTCAGTGTGGTAGAACAACAGACTCAAATCAACGAACAGCAAGTAGTGGGAGGAGACAACTATCAGGCGCAGACTATAGTTTTTAACATCGGTAACCAGAGAAATAATGAAGGTATGCGTATATTTTGACTGATTTCCTTGTTGCTCTATTATTCATTTAAAATTACCTTTCTCTTCTTTATTTATAATAAATAATGTCATAATATGTTGAAAATTCTTCTGACGCTACGAACAGTTCGCCAATATTAGCTCAACTATTCCTCAATAAAGTAGTTGCCTTAAAACTCTGACTTACCCTCTCTGAGGTGTACTAGACAGGCCAGTGAATCTCTTTTATGTATTGCATTATATTTATCTTGTGACTTTTATTTCTTCTTCAATTTTCAGAAGTAATTGGAGCTGCGATTTCAGGAGCTGCTGGACCATACATACAACAGGAGGTAGGTGGAGTTAAGTTTTGTTGTCCTAATCAACTTCATGGTATATGTAATACATTATTTCCACTCCCTTTGCTAGTTTATCGCACAAGTATATTTTGCTTTTGCCTTATCGAAATTATTTGAGCGACTTTCCCGATCTCGTAATCCGATTGAACGCCAGTTGGATCAATTCAAATTCACTCTGCTGTGACTGATTATTAATTGATTAAAGAGAACAGTCGAGTAGATGCCTTTTGTTCTTCTCCAGTTCGTGTAAAGTTGAGTATGAATAACATTTTCTTGTTCAAGTTGATGCCAAATATGCTGAGAGGTCAAAAATTACAGGTGTGTTACCTTGAGTAAAAAAGAGCCAGGTCACAAGAATTCAGAAAAAAATATATAGTTTAACCTACCTATGACAAATCAGTCTGGAGTTAATAGCAAAAAGGTCAAAGGTTAAAATGTGGGCTCCATAAGGGTCAAGCACGTCTCAATGTGCTTTTTTGTTATAATAATGCAGCTAAAGAATAGTTTTCACTACGTACGACATTTCGTTACCTAGGTAACGCGGCAAAATTCGTCAACATCAATTGGACTCAACGGGCAGTAACACCTTTTGGTGTATTACAATGGTAACGAAACATCTTAGTTAGTGCAAACTATTTCTTTGCTGAATGATCATAACAATACAAACATGTTGAGAACATTTTCATCAAAGTTTGGTAACCTTTCTTTGTTAGACCTATGGAGTCTAAATTTCAACCTTATACCTTTTCGCCAATAACTCCAGACTGATTGGCTGCAGGTAGGGCCACCTTATTATGTTCTAAATCAGTGTAATATTGGGTATATTTTGCAATATAGGTTCTATCAAAATCCACTTGTTTGAGTTTTTGACCCTTGTGTAAACGTTGACCCTGAATTTCTCAGAATGTTCAAAGGAACCTACTGGGCACCTATTTCACCCATTATATACATTATTCAATAAGTATACATCAGATGCCAATATTAAAACAAATCACGTTAGTCCTACTCAACTTTACGCTAATAAGCGTGTTCTCTCTGACTAAAATTATTAGCGTACGAAAATAGCATTCTCTCAAGTATTGTAAGTACGGCCAAATCTAGACCAAATATTCCAGAATAATGTTGCAAACAAATAAACAAGAATATGAACATGTTATTATGATAAGTTTTTTATTCTATTGTTCTTTCCAGTTGCATCATTATCACCATAATTGTAGAATACGTGGTAAGTTGTTGCTTCTATTATTTGTAATCTTGTTACTTCTGTATTTGTAATCTTGAACAAAATAACAATGCTAAAAAAATGAAGTGACATCTTAATTTGTACGTATTTGTATTTTCTCTGCGGTATTAGGGGGGCGAGTTAGCGCAGCGGTAATTCCCTCGCTTTGCACCACTGAGGTCCCGGGTTCAAGCCCCGGCGCGACCCAAGGACTTGTGTGCACTTGGTTTATCCCGATTCCATGCTCGCTCTCGCAGGTTTTCTCCGGGATCTCCGGTTTCCTCCTGTATCGCAAAAATCGGTGATTAGTTGTTTGGTTATCAAAAACTTCCTTCACCCAATGGAATTTGGGGAGATGCACAGATAATTGGTGGATGTTACAATCTAAATGTGGATATGTGTGTGCCGTTCGGCAGCAACCTAGTTGATGCGATCTGATTGTAATGATTTACCATTGCAGCGAAATTACAGCCCTTTGAGTCCTCTAAGATCTGGAGAAAGGCGCTTTATAAATCCAAATTTAATTAATTAATAATTAGGTTAGGATACTGCCACCAGCGAAATGCGAACTTGCTTTACAACAATATTCGAGGTGAAAAGAGAATAGCACAAATTCCTTTTAATGCAAATTCATTATCAAAATGCACAATATATTGTCAACTTAGATTAAAATATTCTGGGTCACTCACATAACAAACTTATAACAATTTAAATGTATAACGAAAACTTGAATTATACATTTATTGTACAGCTTGCTTCGTACATCATATAGTCACATATGCTGTGAGCTGTTGTTAAGCCTAATAATAATATTAAACATAGGTCAAATTGTGGGTTTTTTTTTTTTATTAAATAGACTTCAATCTTCAGCAATTCAAGCAGCAACTGATTGATCTATATGAACGTGAAACAGGACGCATACTGCTTCTTCCTTGGAATGAAGAATTCCATGACGCGAGGTGTGTTGATGACATCTATGTGGATCTAGAATTGGAAGAAGGGGAAGAATGAAAAGAAATCTACAAAGAAATGAAGAACTTGTAGAACTTAAGACACCGAAAGATAAGTTAGCAAAACGTATTGTAATAAAAGGTTTGCCTGGTAGTGGTAAAAGTTGTCTTATTTCAAAACTTGCTCACGATTGGTCAAAACAAGAGAGTGAGTCATCCCTCAATAGATTTGAGCTTGTATTTCTCTTAAGGTTGAGTGATTTTCAAAAGGGACACACCTTACTCGATATGATATGTAAACAATTTCTTGGTCCAGTGCCGTTGGGATTGAAAAGTTACATCCTCAACAATCAAGATAAAGTCCTCATTTGTCTAGACGGGTGGGACGAAACAGATTTAAAACTTGATTCAAGACAAGTAAAAACAGAAACAACAGACATACTGATAGAGCAGATTCTTGTTAACCAAGCATTGAGTAATACTTGCGTTATTGTAACTACTCGACCACACAAACCGTTAGGGCCTGTACAGTCACTCCATTACCTAACAGTTGATGTAAAAGGGTTTTCACCAGGCAAAATTGTCATGTATGTCAACAAATTCTTCTCTGGTCATCCAAATGTAGATGACTTAATACAAGGCTTGATACGAGAGTTGATGAAGGCGTCTAATCTCAGAGCCTTGTCTAAAATACCAATAGTTCTCATGTTAATCTGTACACTGTGGGAAGATCAAAAACATTTCCCCGACACTCTCTCGCTTCTGTACAAAGAGTTTATTGATACAATCTGGATTAGGTTTTGCCATAAATATCACACCGATCAGATCCAACATTCGGAGTATCTCAACTTATTGTACAACTTAGGAAGGGTAGCTTTAGATGGCCTTATGTCAAGTAAGAGCAAAGACCAAGATACGCTTGAATTTCCAGAGGAAGCTTTCGGTAGCATATGCAAATTGGGATTAAAGGTAGGCCTCATTTCAAGACAGAGGTGGAAATTTAGGGCGACAGAGAAGATTTCTGTTTCGTTTTTACACAAATCTATACAAGAATTCTGTGCAGGGGAATATCTCAGTGCGTTATTTAAAGAAGACCCACAGGCTTTTTATGCGATACTGAATCAATTTGATAGTTGGGAACTTATACGGGAAAAATTTGAGATCCTTAGATTCTGCTGTGGTGTTTCTCAACAATCCAATGAATCGCCCACTGCGATTGCGGTAGTCAGACATGCAATTGACATTTATAACATGAAAAGTGATCAATCGATTCGTATCTATGTTGGTACCAACAGAGATACAGATATATGCCTTTTACTTACATTACTTTATGAGGGTCAATTTGAGTCAGACGCGGGTGCTTTTACCTTATTCGACAAAACTATTTTCTCACGTATTTCATGCAAACGAATATTAGTATCTTGTATTCACCTACAAGCACTACGTGAATTTAACTTTTTCATTCAATCTGTAGTAGGGCGATCACGAGGTGATAATATCACGGACATCAGATTTTCTCGCGTTAATATTGACTCCTTGGATCTGATGTCAGAAACACTCAAATATATGCCAAACATAGAGCTCCTTGGCATATTTGGTAGGTCTAGTTCTGATTATGTGCACGGCTGTGAGGAGAGCCAAACCAATCTAGGCAAAAGATTAGGCAAGCTAACCAAGCTGACAGAATTCTGATAAAATGATGATGATTTGGGTGGAGTTCTCTTGTATGTTTCCAAATGTTTAGCAAAGGTTTTGAAAATAAGGTTCACAACAAAGAAAGTACCCGGGGGGGGGGTCACTCGACTTTGGAAGTCACGTGCGGACACAGGTTTGAAACTAGGGGTCTTTCGTTGAAAGCCTAGACACCAAAAACGGGGGGTCTTTCCATGGGCGTAGCCAGCTTTCTTGGGGGGGGGGGGCAAAAAATATTTCAGGGGCACAGCTGAAAAAACATTGCAGTTGTATAAAGGGTATAAAAACGTTTTAATAACATTCCAAAAACATTTGTGAAAACTTGGTACAAATCATTCTAAACAGAATGTTATTTTGGGGTTGAAAAAATTTTTGCAAAAAATGTTTGCCCAAAATATTTTAAATTACGTTTTATAATGTTTTCACGACCTTTATATAATCCGACATTTAAATGTTATTAAAACGTTTTGTAAAAAACATTTTAAGAATATTTCTGTGTTTGCTAGGTGCAAATATTTTAACATAATGTTATTTTTAGTGTTGACAAAATATCAAAACTGCTAGTGCTGGGTACCAAACTTTTTGATACAGCTTGTATAGTAATTTGTTCTAATTTCCATGCAAAAGGAGCCAGTTGTTTCATCCTTAAAACAAATACACCATAATTTTCAATTACGTGCAGATAGATAAGACCTTGGTAAGATAAGCATGTTAATTGTATGTCACTATCACTATCTTGATAAGATGCATACCATGCTGCAGCGTATAAACAAGGACAACTTTACAACATACATTTGTACATTCATTGAATGACTTTGAAACTTTGGGTACAAAAACAAATACTCTGCAAGTTAGGTCAAATTTTGCACTATGATTGTTTATTTGAGGTTATTGGACTATGCAATTGAGATTAGGCTATTGTAGTTCATAGTGTTGGTCACCGTCTACCGGGTTCTAAGAGGCGGTAAACTGGTCCATTAATTTTGTATTTTAAACAAAGAATATAGGCCTACGCACAAGATTTTATCCCGTGCATATCAGAAAACAGTAATAAAATCAAATCCAAGCAAATTGTGGTTTTATTTTTAAACTGGGCATACTTTTAGCAAAACAATTGCGAAGTAAATCTAGCAAGAGAGCTCAATAGTGAAATTACGCTAGTTGTGTGTTGCGTAATGCATGACTGGTGCACGCTTATGTGACTTTACAGAAAATTTATCAGGGGTGTAGTACCACCTTAAGTTTCTCCTTTATTATCTTAATTACTAATTAATTACTTTATTTTCGTCTTTGGAACTTGGCACAATTTAAGACAATATTCAGTATTCAAAACCTATGTACCAAATATAACCAAAAATCATAATACATCACTATGTGATGAGCCCTACCATTTTACAAGATACACATTTACAATGTACATAAAAACATAATGAAGGCTTAATAGCAAGCCCAGTTGAATGAATTAACATATAGTGCACAAAAAATAAAAATGATCCAAGCCACGAGGAAAATAAATGACAAGAACTGAAATACCCCTTTTCTACGGTAGACAATTTTCTTTAATTTGACACCTTTATTGTGTAAGACCAGTATAAAAGTGATGACAAAGTTATCAGCTGAGAATCAATCATAAAATAAGAGTCCCAAAGTTGAGGGTCTCAAGTGAAAGAAAATTGCCTATTTTAGATTTTTGACTTGTACTGTAATTTTCACAACAGAGTCTCTCAAATGATGTGGATCCTTTTTATTTTGGTGCACTGTATAATGAGACCAATCCTCACTAAATGTGAGTAAGTCACTAAACTTATTTCTCAATTATGACCATATTTTTTTGTTCAGAATGTAAGTTTTGACATGCTAGGGTTTATTTAGTAAGGCTAAGACCCTGGTATTTTTATGGGTAAATCGTTTGTTTTCTATTGAATTCTGACATGTTCAATAATAAGGTAAATCCGGGGGTAAATATCTCATTCTTGCCTTGCAACTTCATCATGTTTTTTTCTAGTCTCATATGCCAACATGCTTGAGTAGGCAACTACAATATATTGCTTATTATATGGAACATTTCATGCATTCCAACTGCATTGTTCCATAGTATGAGATCTGATTCAGATATCTCATATGAGAAGTTGCCTTGATTTTGCCTTTTTTCAATTTTGATCAGTTTAAAGCCATCTACAACAACAACAAGGCCCAGTATGAGATCCTGGTTATAGCCCAATGACGACAAACAGGACTGAATACACTGTTCTGCGTTTTTTCTCAAGTATGTTGTAAGAGCGCATGGGCCAAATTTCCGGGTTGTGGATAACTCGCACACAAGTTTGACATGTGATTCCTCTCTTAACGGTTGAGGAACTGGATCTAGATCCTGGACATCTTGGGTCTGAACCACCATTAAGTCTGGCCTGTGGGACTCAAAGTAATGGTGATGTTTATCGCTCTTCACAATATAATCACCAGGATTATCAATCACAGAACGGTCATTATTTGGCAGATTTCCATTTATACCTACCATATCTTCATAAAGAGGGTCAACAGCTGTATTTTCACGAACTGGTGATCTAGATTTAGATCTAGACCTATGAGCGCAATCAGCCTTTCTTAGCGCTACCCTATATGCAAGTGGTGTCCTTACTCTAGCTCTTCCCTCCGTATCGACTGCTCTTCGTGGTATCCATACACTAAACTGTGCACAACCCCCTCCGATCGATACATTTATGGAGGTGTTTGATGGGGAAGGAACAACAGTTTGTACTGCTCCAGGCGTTGTCACTTTGATGTTGGGGAAGAGAAATTCAAGCAAACTTTCAACAGCACCTGGACCGATTGAAGTAAAATCATCACAGACAGCTTCTATCCACTTGTGAATTGCAGGATGAATATTTTGAAGCTGCAATGAAAATAATAATAAGAGAAATGGGGGTTGAAAGAATATACCATGTGTCCAAGAAAGAAGTAGTCAACAGAAGATTCATGGTTTGTATTACTTCAAAACAAGGATGGATATCAAGTGAAACATACGTTTGAACATCACTTGAGGGCCGTATTCTTAAACATGTAACACTAATCACTAATTTAATTGCACTTTAAACGCCCGCTAAAATAAACGCAATTCTCAAAGCATGGTCAACTATAAATGTTGTTTACATTTTACTGCACATCGCTAAACGGGCCTAAAATGCCGCTCAAGTTAGACTAGGTCTGGGGGCAGTTTAAATCGTGTTTAACTTCACATTTTCATTGAGTGCATGATGGAATTTTGGGAAAAAATATAAGCATAAAGAAGCTCCACACTTTTTGCTGAACCGTGAAATGGTATCAGCCTATATGAGTGACGTTACTAGCTTACTAACTCACTAACCATTTGGTCTGAAATGGACATATCTCTAAATGCCACAAAGGTATGACCCCATGATTGGTGTCATATGAAAGAGGAAAACATAAAGAAAATGATAAAAATATTTCCAAACGTCAGAGGTCATCCAGGGGTCAAAACAGGTCATTTTAACCAAAAATGCTCCGATTGAGCTTAAATTTAAATGCAATTATCCTTATGACATTCTAAACATGTTTAAAACATTTCAAAATTTATTTAAGGTCATTAAGGGGTCATAAAGGGGCCAAAGGTCAAGGTTTTCAAAATGCGCCAATTGAGCTGAAATTTAAATACAATGATCCTTAATATGACATTCTAAACATTTAAAAAATATTTAAAATTCATTTAAGGTCACTAAGGGGTCAAAGGTCAAGTTTTTCAAAATGCTCCAATTGAGCTGAAATTTATATGCAATGATCCTTATGGGGGCACTGAACAGTAGCCTACCGCGACCAGAAGTGTAACGTCTGTATAGTAGGGGAAGGTGGGGCATAACGGACCCCCGGGACAAAACGGAACCACAGGGCAAAATAGACCTTGGCAATACTGCCGTCAATGCAAATTATATTGAGGAACAGAAGTATGGCCACGCGAATTTACAATAAAAATTTGATATGAAACAATCCACTGACATCCGAGCAAGATCGAGTCAAAAAATTTACTACCCGTCTGATGTAAGATATGTAGATGTTTTTAAAATGTGCTGAAATTTTACTTCATTAATATCAGATTCCCAAATAATTGTGTATATTTTAAATACGAAGGTACTAGCTTTGAGCTGTATGTACTGTATGGCCTATATGCTACAATGTATTATGCATTCAACATATTTCTAAAAAATCGGGTATGGGGCATAACGGAACCCCTAGGTGTGTGGCATAACGGAACAGGGTTCTGTTTTGCCCCGGGCGTTTTGCCCCACAGATGGGTTCCATTTTCCCCAATTGGACATAACACGTCTTCACTAACAAGGAAATGTATGACATCATTGTAGGGTGTTATGTTAAAGCTGAGATGTTCTTGTTGCCCATGGATGTGAAAAAAATCACTTGAATTTTGTTTCGTGATGTGTAAGATATCCCACAATGCAATGCGTCAAGAACCTGATTTTGAGAGGTGAAATGCTTACAAAATACGGGTTGAGTCCTTTGTGTTGGCGTTGCCCGGAGGATTTAAACCATAGCGAGGTCTGGGCGACCAATCACAAGCCAGATCCATTAAAAGATGCATTACATCATGACCAATTTTAGTTAGGCCAGAAATTGGCCTAACTCTCCATAGAGTCCCGTGTTTAAAATGTTAACCGCAAGTCAAAGTCAGTAGTCCACTTGGGAAGCTAACAAACAGAGGGAGTACGGTGACTGAAAAGATCAGTTGTGAAAATCTATCAATTGTGCACACATTAATTAAATCAGAGTTTTAAGCTTAAAGACAATATACAGAATATGCACAATGGGCAAGTGGACTACGGAGTAGTCTACATGCTAACTTGGAAGTTACATTGTGAAAGACTATGCTCAACAGTTTACAGGTCATATCAGGGAGGGCTTCCCTGGTCATATCAACAGTCTCAACCTGCACATTAAGTTCAATGATCCTAAAAAAGAGGGTACTCTACAATTCTTGGACACTTCAGTAAAGCGGAAAGTGGACAGTAGTCTTAATATTAGTGTGTACAGGAAACCTACAGTACACACCCCGACTAACACCCTAGCATTTGACTCTCACCACCCTCGAACACAAACTTAGTATGATTCAAACCCTGTTCCAATGTGTGAAATCCCTTTCTTTCATGATAGGCGGTCTGTGTTGACTTTGAAAGAATATGCCCCTTTTCCGCATTTTTTTATTTTATTTTTGAAAACGCATAGTTACCAGCGCTTGTGCAGAGTGAGGGGGATGAGTTATCCTTTTACCATTTACTTTAGGTCATGCACCGTGAATAGAGGTATAGGAAAGGGTGGAGGCGTTACATATTTTCCAATCTTTTAATACATTTTTTGCTGTAATAATAGAATGGAGAAAGGCATTGAGCTGATTTATATCTCATTGTCTAGCTAAATCTGAGGAAAGTTTGACATACTAATTGTACTTTTCTAGATATTGTAATTTGAATGATGCAATGTCGGGGATGGAGGCTCCTACGTCAGCGCAAGCATGTGTTAAAGTATAGGGAATATTGATTTTTAGTGCCTCTTGAATATATTTTTTTCTGTATCTTCATATTATAACCCAGCAAGGTATTGAGATGGATTATGTACCATTTTGTTGGTATGTTTATGTCTAGCTTAAAATGTGACCAGAATATAGTTAAAGCTGGGTTGATTTGTTGCAAGTGTGCTGCGTTTTGTGTCCTACCTTTGATGGTTTCCCTATACGTTAATATACTAAGCGTGCATTTATACTCTGAAATGTTCTGAATATCATGTCTTTTGAGGGAATGACCCTACTTCTGTCAAGTTTACAATAAAAAGGAAATTGGAATTCAAATATGCCATTGGTTTTTGTGTAGGGGATGGAGGAAAAATTTTTTGATTGATTTAAAAGTCCTAAAAAATATTAAAATTATGTAAAATTTTTGAACACCCTGTATCTCAGTTAGGCAACGTAACTCGTTAAATTGCAAGTTTGCTTTTTTTTAAAGCCATTAATGTTCTTAGCACACCTAAAAAGGTATTAAAAGAAAGTTTTCATGGTAGTAAATAAAAGAAGAACAACATTTTGTACGTTTTGAACCAAAATTTAAATTTCCCACCCTACATGTATATATATGAAATTTGCAGCACCCTGTATATCAACTTACAAGTTGTAAAATTTGTCTTCCTTACATTTTCAGCTTTACAATGATATAACGTGTGCAATAAGTTTGTTCCACCCCTCCCAAAAAGCATTAATAATGTGTTTAAAATGAAACTCACACAATGCATTTCAAGGCTATTTGTTATGTTGTTACATTAGTAGAAATGTAAAAGGGGTACTACACCCCTGTGGTAAATTTGTGACTATTTTTGCATTTTTCTCAAAAATAATACCACACTGGTAACAAAAGTTATATATGTGCCCATCCACCACAAACTGGTAAAGTCGGCATTTACCATTTTGAGATACAATCAAAAACAATATATGGATTTCTTTGTAAAATAAATACGAAATTTGACCTTTGATGAACCATAACTTCACTTCCAGATGTCAGATGAAGCTGGTTGAGGTGTCATTCTAAAGCTGAAAGTACATTGTTACAAAATCTGCAATAAACAGAAAATGGTCTAGAGCCGACTTTACTATCACTTTGTGGTGGATGATCACATATATTATTACTACACTAAAATTTCAGTGACTCAAGACAAGCGGTTCAGTATATAATGATCGTAAATGAGGTACATCCTAGCGGTACCTTATTTCATATATCATAAATAACGAACCGCATGTCTTGGGTCACTGAAATTCATAGTAATTGGTTTCCTTGCCACTATGATATGTATGTGTTACCTCTGTGTTATTAGTTTTTGAGAAAAATGCCAAAATAAACACAAATTTATCGAGGGGTGTAGTACCCCCTTAAACAAATTTATTTGTAGTCATAGTATCCTTGATGGTCAATCACCATGATCACCTCCAAACCATGCTTGCCCCAGTTACTGTCCACTAATAAATGGCACAAGAAGTTCCTCATTCTTGTCTAGACTTTGCCATAGGCCCTACACTCTGGACTCTATCTCTAAGTTGTGTTATTATTTTGCAATAAGGAGTTTCAAAAACATTTCTTTTAGAATAGGCCACAATATTTCTCTATTGGGTTAAGACCTTTCTTCCCCCATTCTATAGCAATGTCCGATTTCTTTGGACGCCATCTTGAAATTCTCTAAGGTTTGTGGTTCTTTAAATTCCTCAAGACACACGTCTGTCCACACTTCAAGCAATATTATAACATTTTCAAACAAAATAGATTAGCATTTCTTTGCCATAAAATGTTAGCTTTTACTGTCAGATATATCCCTTTTATTTTTGAGCCGAACAACTACGGCAAAGCAAAGAAAATTGGAATTTACTACCAGCGCACATGTCGCCAATACGTACCACTCCTTCGGTCATGTTGTGGTACGACCCTTTGTTGTGTATATCACCGTCCCGCACGCCGTGACGTACTGTGTGTTATGAACATAGTGTATGCGTTCGACTAATAATTCCATCGTAATAATAAAGCGCTGAATCAGCCTTTAATTCAAAATCACGGATTTTGACAAAACTACAACACTTAGAGTCTTGATTTTTGCAGGGTATATTGGTTTAATAAAGTACAATTTAATCGTGTAAAAAAGGAATTTTAAAAATTCAGTGAGGGCGTCTTCCTCAGCAAATGTTATAATATGGCTTTAAGAAAATTAAAATGGCTGGAGAAATTTTACAGCGTGTATGCCTTATTCATATAGCAAGTAATCTTGAGGGCAAAAGCTGATGGCACTCTAACTATAGTGATAATATCATTATATGCTTTGGGCAAACCGGACATAAGGGTGGAACGAACTTTTTGCACACCGTATATATGATTTTGTAGGTTTCTGACAAACCTTAGGTGACTTGCAACCATTTTTGTTTGAAACCATGATTATATTTTTAATTTTAAGCATGTAACGTGTTTTGCCCTCAATTCATAGCACATGACCTTTAGACAAATCATCCTAGATCCTTACGGATTGCGTGTACAAATAGTTGTATAATTAAAGACAGAGATAAAAACAATTTATCGCGTCTGATGTCGCTGTCAATTACGATCCTTGATTGGTTTACACAGGTTAATTAGCGCGTAAAGGAAGACCGATCTATCTGGTGCTGATCGGAGAAAAGGAATAGCAGCAAATGGCGAAAAAGTCCATACTTTTACAAGGCAAAAAGCAGCTTTTCTAGGCATTGTGGACATGGTGCCTTCACCAAAGAAAGTTTCCTACTATAAATACCTAACTTTTGAGATGGTTTGCATGTCAAAAGGTGCAAAATTAACAATAAGACGCCCGCTTATAAATCCGCGTTCAGCAAGTCATCATCACGACACTTGTAAACAAACCGTGCTCGAGTTTGATTGACATGTGATGTGACGTCAGACGCGATAAATTGTCTTTAAATCTTTGTCTTTCATTTATAGGCCTACCATTATATCAGCTATGACCTGATCTGCCTTATAAATTGCTGTTTTACGGCGGGTATTCCATCTGCCACACTGATAAGCTTCATGCAAGGTATTAAAACCCACATTTCCAGGATTGTTAGGTTGAGGTTGAGGTTGAGGAGGAATCATCTGGAAATTTAAAAACAAAATTTGCATAAATTAAGACTTCAGTCAGTGGTTCAGAGAGCAAACAAATTACTAATGCATGACACTGCTAGGGAGGTCTTCTGCAAAGGGGATAGATTTATGTCATAGAAGTGAGAGAACAATAGAAGGAGAAGTACAAAAGACAAGCACATAATTTGCATTAAAAGAGGAATATGTTTGCATGATAAAAGTGCATTGCGATAGAAACTCAAAACAAGAAAAATATTCACCAATGGTTGAACATGTTTGCTATACAGCTATCTTTATAGTAAATGTCAGGAGTGTTACACAGAATTAATTAATTGGCAATAATTAAAATTTCTGAAGAACTACCAGTCTGTTGGTGTTCTTTTAGCCCTTTAAAAAATATATTCCTGAAGCCAAACTGCTGCATTCATGATGTAAAGACCTTCATATTCACCCACCAAGTTTCATGCCCATATGACCGTTTTTAGTAATTTGACCTCAGATGACCCCGGATGACCCCAAAATGACCTTCCAAAATTTGGCTCTAAATGTTGACTGTAGGCTACCCACCAAGTTCCATCCATGCCCATAGGACAGTTTTTAGTAATTTGACCTCAGATTACCCCCGGGTGACCCCGAAATGACCTTCCGAAAATTTGACTAGGTACGATCAGTACGAAAAGTCCAAAGCGATTTTCAATGTATTTTCTAAAATTAAAAGAACCACTTTCTAGCGGGAATTTTCGTAATAAGTTACAGAGCTGAAGTTATAAAAGGGTTGGAAGACTACAATATTATGACATAAACAAGAATATGTTCTTTTGAACTTTTTTCTACAGCTTGTTCCTTTAAGTACCAACATGTGCAGACTACATGTACATGGTGCGAAAAATAAAATATGTTCCAAAAATCACTTGTCGCCAGCTCATTGCAAGGTTAAGATGACAGTAACAATCTATTTCTGTCTGTTTTAGTAAAATTAACATTTGGGCCAAACTTGGAAAAAATGAAACTTGCATGATATCAAAACTGTTTTTTCTTTATACAGCGGGTTGAAAAGAGAAATCCTGTCTCGTCAGGAGTGATACATCAGAATTCAACTTGATACATCATACACCAACGTGGCAATATTCATAGATTACTTTTTATTTTATAAATGTGCATTGCGATAGAAACTCAGCTATTATAGTAAATGTCACGAGTGTTACACAGAATTAATTAATTGGCAATAATTAAAATTTCTGAAGAACTACCAGTCTGTTGGTGTTCTTTTAGCCCTTAAAATATATTCCTGAAGCCAAACTGCCGCATTCATGATGTAAAGAAATATTATATGTACATAAAAACATGGTTTTCAAGATTTTTACAAAATGTTACACTCCTGACGATCAATTGTAAGTATTTTAGGCTCAACAATAAAATTGGAACTTATGTAGTTCAATTTTTTGGGCACCTCTGTTTGAGATAGCCAGACTAAGTAGATAGTGTCACCAAAAAAATACAAAAACTTCTGTAGAAAATGTGATTTGCAAATTTATATATTTGAGGCTATACAGTTACAGTACTGGACGTAGCAAAGTGTAAGGAGTGTAACAAAAACATGCAAGCTAGGCTCAAAAAATAAAATTGAATGTAAGTCACTAAATTCTGTGCCTTTTTGAGAGGGCCATAGATGTTGTCAACAAAAAATACAAAGAATGTTTTAGAAAATGTAGTTTATAAAATATTTGGGGCCATGTACTATACAGTGTCAGGAGTGTTACACAATAGCATTACTTTGATGGATCCTTACATGTACATCAATCGTGGGAATTTAAGGGGTCCAAATGCAAGTGCTCTTTGAGGGGCATTTTCTTCTTAATTTAATCAGTTGTGACCCTCATTGGTGAATGTTATCACTCACTAGCTGTGTCTGAAATGCTATGCCTAACAAGATAGATTTCTGAATTTCGTTGGGATTTCAGGGAGTGGGTTAAAATCAGCACTTCGTACTGTTCAATCTAATTATTTTTGACTTTGAAGGACCCATTATAATGTCACAGTGCACTTATAGGTCCTAAATATTCAGAATGGATTAACTATGTGCTAATGTCTATGAGCAACTCAAAAGAGAAATTGCAGCAATGCTAGACCACAGGCAGAATTTCAGGGCCTCCTAAAGTGGTTCAGCCACATATATGGCACTTAAAATCAGCAATTTTAGACCCCTGATAACAACAGGTATGAATTTCTAGTCTTTTGTATCTGAAAGAATGTGGTCTAAATAAAGGGGGGGGGCCTGGCATTTGCAATCAAAAGGGTCACTTGCATATCATGTGCTCAGATCTGTTCTTACATTTTTTAATTAATCTATTTTTTGGCTCTGACCTATTGGAAAAATGTTATGAGGTTACTCACACGTGCCAGAATGGCTCTTTTAACATCAGTTGTAATATTGGTGAACTCTACCCAGCTTTGAGGTACTGCAAAATTCTGGAGACCTTGACCATCAAGAGGTATCATCCTGTGGAGAGTCTGGATTTGGAATTGGCCTGCAGGGTCATCAGGCTCAGGTGGATCATTTGTTGGACGGTCTTCCCAGTCAACAGGTATAAATTGGTCGGTAGGTAGAAGTGCATTGACAACGCCATAGTCCACTTTTTGGAAGGCCACGCAAGATATCTCTGCAAATAGATTGACCATCAATAAATGTATGATTTTTGGTTTTTTAAATCAATAAGGTGGAACTGTGCCCACCCAGAACCTTCAAACTTGGTATTCTGGGTTACTTTTTGCTGCAGATTTCAAATATTTAACTGGAAAAAGTATAGCTTGCTCCATTTTAAAGTTATAGTGGCCAAAAATGGCTCTACATTCCATCTGGACCACTTTTTGTGAGGCCGTATAAGTCAAAAAGTAAAAATAATTTTATTATAATATTAGTGGTGGGTTAAAGAATGATGATGCTTCAAATTTCTTAGTTAACCAGCTTATTTGATGCAGTATGATCTCCTGAGCATTTTTTTTTTTTTTTTTGGCCAAAAAATTAAGTGGTTAAGTGGTCTAATCTAGGACTAGTGTGTCTCGTACAGGCCTAAAGCATTGCTATCTAAATGATAATATTCATCTTTCAGTAGCTTGATTACCTAAAAATCACTAAATAACACTTCTTCAGATTGTTTGTCCTTGTCTTCTTTACTGATGCAGTCAATCATAAGAAATTTATAAATACCCCTGTTTGGAAAACAATCCACGTAAGAATCAAATATGCAAACCTATATTCTGAATAAAATAATTCTGCTGCAACAATTACCCCCCCCCATCATAAACTATTTCCTAACAAATGGTAGCCTGATGCTGTCAATCATAAGAAATAAAAGCTGTTTTACAACAATCCTTAAGGATAAAATATTATGTAAACCTATATTCTGAATAAAATAATTTTGCTCCACATGATCTAACATTTCCTAACAATAGTATTAGTAACTGAAATGGTAACCTGAGCTTTATTCCTTTTTATTTGAAACCTATCCTCTTACATCCCATGCAAACGATTTTACACCTTTCTTTAATTGCTATCTATGCTAATATTACATTATTGTTTTAAAGAAAAAAAGTATCCAAACGGTTACATTGCAGCACATTACATGAAAGCTCCATTGGGCACCCCATTCCTTTTTTAAAGGAATTTTTATTTAAAACTCACTTGGTGTCCCTTTTCCCTCCACTCCTTCAAAGTTGTACTTTCCTTACCAAAACCAGTGCTGTCTCTATTATTGACCCCGAAGTCGGGGGTCAATAGAGACACCAAAATTTTATTTAAAAAATATATACCCCATACATATATTCAATTTTTTATTTGGTGGGTTAAAGGCATATATGGGTGGACATAATATGCCCTCAAAAGTTTGGCTCATGCGGCTACAGGGAACAAGAGCACCACTGGTGCTGTAGCTCATTTGTTATGGGTTATGGTCAGGAATACCATGCATAGCTATGTATAGCCATGCATCTCTATGTATAGCCATGCATAGCTATGTATAGCCATGCATAGCTATGTATAGCCATGCATAGTTAAGTATCTAGCCATGCATAGCTATGTATAGCCATGGATAGCTATGTATAGCCATGGATAGCTATGTATGGCCATGTATAGCCATATGTAAAAATGTCATAGCCATGTATAGCCATGTATAGCTATGTATACAGGGCTGCCAACTTTGAAAAACACATTTCAGTATTCTCAAACCTCAAAATCACCATAGTGCTGTGATCAAGCAGAAATCAGCATTTTGAAAATATACTTACGGTTCTCAAGATATTTCTTTATTCAAGGTATTTATTTATTTGTACCTTTTGCTTGTCGAGTATCCTTTGATTTTATTTTGTTTAATACAGTTTTGTTTGTATATTTAATGTCTTGGATGCACCATCGGATAGATGAGTGCCACTGATGTAAAAAGCAATTTCCAAATAAAAACTTGAAACTTAAAACTACAACAATTTCATGGTAAATGCCATGCATAGCCATGCATAGTTATGTATAGCCATGCATAGCTATGTATGGCCATGCATACTATGTATAGCTATGCATAGCTATGTATAGCCATGGATAGCTATGTATGGCCATACATGTATAGCCATACATAGCTATGTATAGCCATAATGTAACCATGTCATAGCCATGTATAGCCATGTATAGCTATGTATAGGCCCCCTACAGGGCTGCCAACTTTGAAAAACACATTTCAGTATTCCCAAACCTCAAAATCACCATAGTGCTGTGATCAAGCACAAATCAGCATTTTGAAAATATACTTAGGCCTACGGTTCTCAAGATATTTATTTATTCAAGGCATTTATTTGCACGTGTACCTTTTACTTGTCAAGTATCCTTTGATTTTATTTTGTTTAATACAGTTTCGTTTGTATATATTTTAAAATGTCTTGGATGCACCATCGGATACCCAATGACCCCCTTTTTTAAATGATGCTTTGTACCTGATAGGCCCCTACTTCGCGACGCCGGTAGGCACATACCCGTCACTTCTAAAGTGTGTCCCTCACCCCCCCCGGGACTATATGATAATAGATAGTGGCCAGCACATTTATAAAGGACTGATTACTCACAATCTTCACTCTTAAACTGTGTTTTTCTGAATGTGCTGATCATGTTGATTGCTAGTCGGAAACTCCTGCGAAGCTAGCTATGGACATGGCATCTTACCTACTCCATTCTATAACAGTCTGCCTAGTGCCTTGTGTGTTTTCTCTTCAATCATTTTGTTGAATGTAATTTTATGAATCAAATAAAAAAGATAGAAAGTGACTTCACATAAGTTATGTGTCATTTTATTTATAATAAAGAAGTTATTAAATTAATAAAGTAAGACAATTTATTTATCTATACATTGTAAGTGCATGTCAAATGGGGTACATTGTTCAATACTATAGGCCTACATGAATAAATTATGCCCATATTATAGCTAGGCCCTAAAAACTTTATTTTGTATCGGATTTTTCCTGTTGAAAAGACAAAACTGATGTTTATGATAGCAACCATTTCATCAATAACATTTTGAGTCATTTTTATCCATAAAACGACACAGGATATGACAGATAACTACTTTCACATCAATAGGGTCCATATGATCACAGGTTGTTGAGAATCTGTGATATGATGAAGATTTTGATCCTATAGCTCTGTTATCAACATGATATCACGCTGTTCAGTGGTCAAGGAGTAAGGACCCCGGTCAAGGACACTGATATGACATCATAGGTGATGTAATTTTCTTCTGCTGACCATATGATGCTGTATATTAACTATTATATAGTCTATTATTGTTACATTTAGGCCTATACCTAGAACTTTTAAAGTCATAATTAGTTCAAACATAACTTTGGTAATACTCGCTCGTTTTCATTCGTTGAAACGGCAAAACATACTTACTTTTCCTTACAAATCGAATAACAATAATTTTAAAACATTCCACCTCAGAGAGGGGTTGTCACCCATATCCTGATATACCAGGCACTGAAAAAGTGCTACTCACCTTGAGTAAATGTTTACATAACTAATTGGGTTTAGTGACTGGGTAGATGTGTGATAAATGAGTGAGATGTTTGTTCTTAGTCATTAGTCAGGGTTGTTAACCAACAATTTGGTAGCCCAAATTGGGAGAATTTCAGAAGTAAGGGCCTACACAGCACGAGCCCAATTGGTGCTTTATCTATTGACTTGCAGAATGTAAGGCACAGCAACACTGAAAAGCAAACATTGTAGCCGCACTGAAACAGTAAAGTTCAACATCTCTTTTACAAATTCGCACGATCAAGGAGTTTGTACAGTGTTTGTAATATGAAAAGCACCACAAACAGTCTGCATAGGAGCTATTCCCTGAAATTTGGTCAAACTTTTCGTAAGAAAATGCTCCAAAAATGATACTTTCTGTCCGAATTTTCTTAGCTAAATAAGTAACAATCATGAACGATCATGCAAAGATCACCGCCTCAAATTACCAGATCCATTGCTCAAACGATGTAGCAAGAGAAAGAAAAAAACATACAGAAAAATGGATCATGCCTAGAGTTCATTGCGTTACGCAATGAGCTAAAAAACTACAATCTAGAGAGTGCCAAAACTGTCCCTATTCACCTCATTCTACGGTACATATTGGTGACGTTTATGTCATTTTTCAGTGTGTAATATTTTTTTGTACCTAGTTCATGACATACGAGCTGTTACGCATCCCCCTGCTGAAATTTCATCATTTCTTATTATCAAATCTTTAGAAGTTACTGATAAATAACAACATCTCAACTCTCAAGCTTAAATTTCACTTGTGCATAGTACCCAGTTGAAAATATGTAGAGATGCTTCCATTGAATTACATGTCGTCAGCCTGCTACGCTAATTGCCTTTAGAAGTCATTTTTACATGTTTCTCATTTGCAATTTAGATTTGCTGAGTACCGGTAATAAATAATAATTAATCAAATTTACAGCCGCATTCTTCATAAAACGTGTAGAATACCGTACATCAAAAGATTATTCATAATCATAATCATATTTACTTATTTTACCATTTTTACCGGTAATTTACCGTAATCTACCGGTAATTTTAAACCGCCATTTTTAATTTACCAGTAAATTAACAACACTGGGTTTGAAGTTCTTCAAGTGCACTTAACTAGCAAGAACCAGACTCCAATAGCCCTTCTCCTTCTTTCCTAAAACTAGGTAAAATAGTTGTAATTGTAGTACCGGGTACACTTACCACCATACGAGATATGTCGTAATTCATTTGGCATACAATCCATAGGTCCAACTCCAAAGCATGCAATCCTGCCATCAGGCCTGTCAAAAATCATACAAACAAAATAATAAGCTACATATAGGTACAGGTTTATACAGCGGTTTGGCACTTAATTTAAGAATAGCACTCATCAACAAAACTATGAAATTATAATAGTTGATAGTTTGAAAAGTTTTGACTCAATTTTTTTTTCGCCCCTTCCGGAACGTTAAAAAATTGTCTTAAAATGTATCGGGACGGAATTTTACATCACATCTAGAGTAATACTAATAGACTGTGTGTGCATCAGATCTGGGACTTTAGTGCATAGAGCCGTGTTTGCTAGACAATACATGCAGGGTTGGACTTTTGACTGGTCAAAACCTGTTTTGTCCACGAAGCGGTTAAAACCAGGTTTAAACCGGTCAAAACCGGACCAAACTGGTCAAAAGTTGATGTATCATAACATAAAGGCGGTTACCCGTAGACCTATTTGGCGGTTCTCGGCTGGGCGCGATTACCTGGCTGATGGTAACTGTACCCACCAAGTTTCATGCCCATATGACAGTATTTACTAATTTGACTTCAGCTGACCCCTGGATGACCTTGGACGACCCTGAAATGACCTTCCAAAAATTTGGCTCTTTATGTTGACTGTACCCGCCAAGTTTCATGCCCATATGAGTTTTTAGTAATTTGACCTCGGATGACCCTGGGTGACCCTGGATGACCCCAAAATGACCTTCAAAAATGTGGCTCTAAATGTTGACTGTACCCACCAAGTTTCATGCCCATATGACAGTTTTAGTAATTTGACCTCGGATGACCCCAAAATGTCCTTCAAAAAATTTGACTCTGAATGTTGACTGTACCCACCAAGTTTCATGCCCATACGATAGTTCCTTAAGTTATTTGCCCTCAGACGACCCCTGGGTGACCCTGGATGACCCCAAAATGACCTTCAAAAATTTGGCTCTAAATGTTGACTGTACCCACCAAGTTTCATGCCCAATTGTCCGTTTTTAATAATTTGACCTCGGATGACCCCAAAATGACCTTCAAAAAATGTGGCTCTAAATGTTGACTGTAGGCCTACCCACCAAGTTTTATACCTGTACGACCGTTTTTGCTAATTTGACCTCAGATGACCCCAATTCCCAAAGTCACCCAGGTGTCAGCTGAGGTCAAATTACTACTGTCCTGGGCATGAAACTTCACTGGAACTCACTTCCCTACTCAGTAACCACCATAGAAGACACCAAGCAATTTAAAACAGCCGTCATAAGCCACCTCAACCAACAAGACTAGTAAATTTCATGCGCACACCTCATCCTGCGTGTATGACTCCACCAGGAGTGTTATGCAGTATACATTTTAACTAACAAATGCAGGGCGCATGCGCGAGCCGGGAAGTTCAAGCTTGCTGTAGGCTCGGTCCCTACATTATGTACACACATACTCACCGTATATGACACGTTTGCAACGCCCCGACTCAGGTGTCAATTTGTGGATTAAATTAAATAAAATTAAATATCTTTTTTTCTATATGTCCGTTTCTCCGTCTCCCGGGGAATTGACTTGAAAACACTATGAGGATTACTCAGTTAATTTTGAGGACAAAATCGTGAAATTGGTGGTGTGCGGGAATTTTGTTTATATGGCCAAGTTTTAGGCCAAAAAATATGATTTTTTCTAAATTTTTTTTTGACCGAAAATTCGACCCTTTCTCGCTTATCTAATGAATTTTCAACTTCTTTTTTGACATATGTGGTAGATACGACTTTGGTGTTTATATTCCCTGAAGTAATTGTTGTAATTTTGCTTAGTTTTATAAAAAGAAGTGATTTTCTGCATGGAGTTGTTTTTTAAATATTCGGCTTTGTTTACGTTTCAAAACCAAAACTGAATTTCCCGGCTCGCGCATGCGCCGTGCGTTTGTTACTAGTTAAAGTTAGTTCACCACGTAAACTTATGGCTCAAAATTCGGACCGCTCGCCAATAAGTTTACTGCTTTCTGTGTTTTGAAATTTGTTGACGTTTTAACGATCCCCGATTCCCGGTCGCTTATTTTAGCTGTGTCACGTCACATGCATGACGCTGGTGGGTACCAACCAAACTTCAGGAAAGAAAAAAACTCGATCCCCGATAACGATGTGATATGGGACTTACATTGGATTACACAGAGATATTTCTTGCCAAAATTTGACCATTTCTAGGCAAGTTGGCCCTACTTTGTCTGCGTTATATGAAAAAGGACAGTCTTAAGTAAGCATAAGTGCAACGGAGCCAGAGCCAAAATTCCCGTTTGTGGCGGGACGGAATTTTGATAGACCTTTTAAATTGTAGTTCTGTGACTGTTTATTTTATGGATTCTTCATGTTCTTAATATAAACAAGTAAGTTACAGACTACATTCACACGCAAGAAAAATAGTCCAAAGAATCAACATGTTGCCACGGTAACACAAATTCATCGATGTGGCGGGACGGAATGATAAACTTCATGTATTTGTGAACACAGTACATTTGTTGAATTTTTATCAAAAGTACTGGGATAAAACATTTGTTTCTAACATTGGTATTAACTTCAACTATCCTTCTTTTGTTATGGAAGGAATTATAAAATTCACCCCCCTCTTTATAGTACACTCATTCATTTTTAAGAGCCAGTCTCCCTTATTATGTACATGAATAAGGGGGTTGTGATACAAAAAAAAATAGAATTGTCTCTAAAAAATAATTTTGGTACATATAAGCACCAACAACTCACATGTAAAATATGAGCGTGCACAGCGCCCTCGTTCAGCTTTAAAAAATTCTTGAAATTTCAGCCTCTCTAAGCCTTACTTGCAAATGGTAAACTTTGGAGGTGCATAACATTGTGCGCCATCATCATCCCAACCTGCATTTTGCATTTTTTTTAAGTACCAAATGGTTACATTACAAAAACCAAGAAAAAAAATTGGGATCTTGATGGCGCACAAAATCAGCAAATCCAGTGATTTGATGAAAAGCGCCCTCGTGCAAACTTTAAAGCATTATAATGGGCTGCGCCATCAAGATCCCAAGTCCGAACAAGTTTGAAATTAAAGACCTCCATGGCAAGTTTCATTTTTCAGCAAAAATTTTTTGGGATTTCGTTGGCGCACCGAGTTAACAGAGGTCAAAGGTCAAAATGTCCTATTTTCGCACATATTTGCATGCCTGTATTATCGCGCGCCAACGTCACCTGAGTCTCCGAATAGCATTTCATCAAAGAAGAGGTAATTCTCTGCAAGAACTGAAAAAATTAGCTTGGGATCTCTTGATCTTCATATTTTTCTGATTTTTTGAAAATGGACTTAGCCTCATTTTGGAGGTCAATTTGACCTCTTTCCCACTCGAACAATGACGCGCAGCACAATGTGGGCTTTTTACTGCATCGCAAAAAGATGCGCCAACTTACGAAAAAATCAGGATTTTTGACCAAAAATGAGCATTTTTTTACATTTTTTTCAGAAAAAAGTAATAAATCGATATTTGTGAGTAAGGATGTGTGCTTGATTAATTTTGCAAGTGGTCAAATGTCACAAAAAACAACAACTTGCCCATATACAGCGAAGATCAATTTTTTTGATTTTTTTTCCTTCATGGAATGTAATACCCCAAATGCGGGGTAACTTTGGTTAGGCCATTTTAACCCCTACAAAATTATTAAAAATCTTTTTCAACTTCAAGGTGTAGAAGGAATCCTAATGTCATAAAAAGAGATAATTAGAAATACAATTGGTTTTGTTTGGAAGCAATGGTTTAAAAACTCTGAAAAGTACCCAAAGTTACCCCATTTTACGGTACTCATTTCTTTAAGGCCCCCTATTTATTTGTTTATTTATTTATTTATTTGTTTGTTTATTTGTTTGTTTATATATTTATTTAACAATTGATTGTATAAATGTATTTATTTATCAATTAATGATTTTTTATCTATTGATTTCTTTATTTAATCGTTTTCATTTAATAAGTTACGGTAATTGATAACGGCTGCTTGCTTGCTTTTTTATTTATTTATTTATTTATTTATTTTAATATTTATTTATTTATTTATTTATTTATTTATTTATCAATTAATGAATTTTTTTATCTATTTATTTATTTCTTCATTTGTTTCATTCTTTCTTCTTATTTATTTACTTAATTTATAGGGCCTAGGCCTATATTTATGTATATATTTATTCATTTGTTTCTTATTTATTTATTTATTTATTTATTTATTTATTTATTTATTTATTTATTTATCAATTAATCATTTATTTATTTATCAATTAATGAATTATTTTATTATTAATTTATTTCTATATTTATTTATTTGATTAGATAAGTTTGTTGATTTGTTTATAACTTTATTGTTAATAGGCCTATGTTTGTTTGTTTATCTTTTCGTTAATTATATTATTTATTTGTTTGTTTATAAGGTTGTTTATTTGTTTGTTTACTTGTTTGTTTACTTGTTTGTTTACTTGTTTATTTATTTGTTTGTTTACTTGTTTGTTTGTTTTTGTTTGTTTGTTTGTTTACTTGTTTGTTTGTTTACTTGTTTTGTTTGTTTGTTTGTTTACTTGTTTGTTTACTTGTGTTTGTTTACTTGTGTTTGTTTACTTGTCAGAACTCTTGCCCCCCAGTAAAAACCAAAATTATGAACATTTCCACTTTTTGCGCGGCAATTTTGCACAAAATTTGTTTATTTTGCCCCCCCCCCCCCTGAAATTAACTTTGCCATCTCAATGCCCCCCCCGAAAAAATAATGCCTGGAAAAAGGAGGAGGCCTTTTTTATTTGTTTTCCTGAGAGGTAGGCCTACCGGTACCGGTAAGACCCCTCTAATTATCACAAAACCTTCCAAAAATGTTTCTTGTAGGCCTATATTAGCTAGGCTATAGAAAGCATCTCAACTTCCTAGACATAGGCCTATGTTTTGAAAAGTTAGCCTATAACTGAATAAAAAAAAAAATAAAAATATAGGCCTAGTATAAATTGAAGAAACCTCAAAAAAGAAAGCCAGAGGAGACGTAAAACATGTTTATTTATTTACTTATTTTTTAAATTTATTTAGCCTAATAATTCCCACGTCCAAAATTGAGAATTGCAAATTATTTAATTAGGCCTATTTGATCTTTATTTGACATTTTCTCAAAATGACATAGGCCTATTAATTTGCTACTCTTTTTTTTACTTCTTAACTGTGATACTGAAACCCCTGCATTTTAAATATCAATGTATATAAAGATCAACCATAAATCGCAATAATTATAGGCCCTATCTGCAGTGCCAAAATGTAGGCCTACCGTTGATATTGGGATGTGACCACTCGTTTCAAAAAAAGAAAATAATAAGTAATTAATTAATAATTATAGGCCTAGGGGCCTACCTAATTGAGTCACATCATCGTGCCTTTTTAAAAAATCTTACAGGGCCCAAGCTAGGCATATGCATACATGTATAACCAACTCACGGCCAGGTCTGCTCACGGCATTATGATAGTTGATTTACATAAAGCATTAATATTTCTATGGATAGGGGCCCATCATAAAGTAACAGTTTATTTTTCATGCTTTTAGCACACTTGTAGGCTACATACCGAGTTAGACAAGTGATCTCAAGCACGGCAAATATACGTTCTCGCCTGGTCAATACATCATGAATACACGCAAAGTCTTGAACACAGACTATAGTACTCGCACATGCGCAAAGCGTGTGAGGATTTAGGGGAGTAGGTCGAGATTCAGTTTATTGCTCTGTCAACGCAAAAGTTCTCAGTAAAAATTAGCGTTGGGCGATAATCAATACTCGATTAAATGTAATTCCAATGCATTGTCTATGGGATACACACTAAGGGGCTGTCCAATAATTATGAGCCCTGGGGGAGGGTAAAATTGAGGGGGGAAGCAATTTTTGGCAAGCCGAGAGGGGGGGCAAGCAATTTTGGGCACACATTCTTGGGGCGCCTTTAAAATAAAACGCTCTGCAAAGGCTTAGGAAAACCGTACGGAAATGCTTAAATTTATGCAAATTTTCCTCCTCGCTGCGCTCGCAACATGTAGGCTAGGCCTATTATAGGCCGGGCCTATAGGCCTATAGACCATTTAAAGTTTGCAAATTGGGATCCAAAAAAATTGGCATGTGCAAGAGGGGGCAAAGTTGGCGGGCTCAGAGGGGGGAGGCGATTTTGACAGGCCGAGGGGGGGGCAATCGATTTTTGGCGAGCCGAGCCGTTTGCAAATTTACCCCGGGGCTCATAATTATTGCACAGCGGGTGACAGCCCCTTAGCGGCGCACCGTACACACATGACAAAACAAAATTTTGTCAAACAACAGCACGTATGGTTCTAAAATTTTAAGTGTGTATTTGTTATAGTGTATTCATTACAATTAGGTCAAAATCTCAATTTTGAAAATGTTACTTTGAATAACAAATAACAGTGACCAATCAATCACATTCAAAGCGTTTTACAAACTATTTGCCTAGGGATTTGAATTTTTTTGTAACTTCACAACCTATCGTAGGCCTATAGGATGTTTCAGACATCCGAGCTTTTCAGGTGTCCTTAAGTGGTAATTTTCGATCCCAATCAAAGAAATTACAAATATTTTACAAAATATTTTACAAAAACCATTATATTATGCATTACGAAAGATTTGAAACTACATGTAGGCTAGTCAATAATGTATTGATTTTGTTTATTAATTTCAACACAAAAATTGTGTTAAGAGTGTTTTAAACTTAAACTGACAACAGACAGAGTCAGCTGATCATTAATTTTTATTTGTTTTAATATCTTCTGTTAAGCAGTGTGGAAACAAAGGAACGAAAAGATATGCGAAGTTTTAAATTGACAACTTTGTTTACTGACTAAAGCGAAAGCTGTAAACTTGTTACAAAGTAACATCCCCGGGGTCAATAGGCCTACATCTTGTTGATTAAAGTGATATTTTCTACTGGTTTTATTATCACCTGTGTTGTTTGTGTTAAGATTCGTAATCCCATGCAGAGTAAGTATAAGTTTGTTAATGTGGCACAGCCATACGTACCCCCACCACCACCACACCCTCCTTCACCCATGGATAATAATTAGGCCTATTGTGGATCATTGTTTCATTGGTAGTTTTGAACATCGGCAATCGATACAAAAGCTGGTATCGCCCATCCCTATTTTAAATACTACACACAGACGAGTGTCACGTGACTGTTCTGTTTGGCCAAGGAAGATCGACGGTTACGCACGAAGTGCTGGTTTGGCTAGTAGATGACTAGTGGCAAATGGTGGTCATACATAGACCACAAACCCCCGGCACAAACCTATAGCTGGGGCACAGATTTGACCAATATAACCTAATTTTAGAGGCAAAGTCCCCATTGCCACACACACAAAATGGTCATTTTAAAACTGCAGCCAACGAGCTAATAGTTGAGACTTAGGACTGATATTTGATTTTCTTACAGGAAACATTCATATTGTCCCACTGCATTAATTTTATTCCTAAGTCTCGATGTTTTCAATGTTAAATAGGCCCTAATACATGTAGGATGAAAACATCAGATATTTGCACACAATCCCAATGCAAAGTATGGTCAATTTGCCACATGTGTACAAAAACCAGACATAGGCCTACCAAGGTCAGAAACCCCATTGGGCCATGGGAATGTCTTTAAACATCCTCTGGCTGGGGCACGTCAAGTGTTTTGGAGGTATCTAACCCCTGCAAAATCTATAATAAATTACTGAGTTGCAAAACTTTTCGTGATAAAAACTCGAACGGTGGTGATGCAACTGCAAATTTCACTTTTGCAAACCTAATCATATCATTCACCGAGTTACGCTGCATAGGCCTATTCACCTCATTTTTTTTCAATCTTAGTAGGCCTAAGTCTAAAAATGAGAAAAAATAGCTTTAAAAAATATCCAGGGACCTCAAAATAGTGAGCGTCAACTCAGTTACTATGTCCACCTAACAACTACATCGCGTCAAACAAAAAATCTTGCGTCTTCGCGTATCAACACGCCGCGTCAAACAAAAAAACGCAACTAGGCTATCATTTAGTTCGCGTCATACTAGGGACAGATAAGAGGCAGAGCGGATAAGGGGAAGAGGGATGTGAGCTAAAGGGGGAACAGTGAAAGAACGGGAGGATAGGGGACAACGGGGGGGTAACAAAGAAGAAGTTGATATGATGAATTAAATGAAACGACTGATTAATCGGTAAAAATTGTTTTCAATAAATAGCCCATTCCCTAAAATATATGAGTTATTATTTTATAAAGTTATCATCGAAGAATGTTTCGTGATCCTAGCATCCTCTTTTTACATGTTTTATGACATTTTTCAGTACATATCCACGAAAAAAGCATATTCCCAAAATTTCAGTTGATTCTTTTTGCGTTTGCGAGTTATGCATGATTATGTGTATTACACTGCTCCATAGACAATACGTTGTAATTTCGTTCTGGTGCACCAGAACGAAATTCAAATTTCACGATATCTTTGCTAAACGAATTAATCTACAAGAAATATTTTGTACATAAACATTATGTAGCCAGAGTATTCCAGTCATCCAGTGATATAAAAATCTCAACTTTTTTTGAGAAAAGTGGGGGGATGAGGCTGTGGATCACGAAATGCCCTTTTAATGCATGGTCCGGGTGCATGGCATATTGTAGACTACCCCGTAGTCCACTTGCGCATTCTGCATACTCTGGATATTGTATTTAAGCTTAAAACTCTGATTTAATTAATGTGTGCACAATTGATAGATTTTCACATCTGATCTTTTCAGTCACCCTACACCCTCTGTTTGTTAGCTCCCCAAGTTTAACCTGGAATTTCGCGATTAAGGGCCGGGGTTTGAACGTTTGGACAGTATTTATTGTGGGACATTAGAGCACCTCAGACATATCGAATTGCATTCTGAATACGAAGAATGTCATTCTGATATCAAATAATTTTGATTTTTTGAAATTCGCAATTTAATACACATTTTATGGCAAATCATTAATTTATTTTAACAGTAGGCTACTTGAAGTAAACTTTATAAATCTGATGATTTATACTTAAAGTGTATGTAGGTGGGATAAAAAGCCGACGATCAATACATGAGTCTGCCCCCCCGCCCGAAAAAAAACAATGAAAAAACAACAACACACACACCCCCACACCCCGCATCAAATTTCGCTCCCTCATGAAAGTTGCTTTTCCTCCCTCCCCCTAACTCTGAAAAAGTGCCACTGCCAGGGACGCGGGCGTAGCAAGGGGGGGGCAGGCAAAGTGGAAGAAGTCCATGGGCCCCGAGGGTTCGGGAGCCCCGAGCACAAAAGGGAAAATAAGTAAGTGCATAGCTAGAGGCCGAGGAGATAAAGTTAATTTAAGTGTGTTTTAGTAGGATTTAAATTATGTTCTATTCGTTAGTGTTAATGACCTCGTATGGATCAGGTCCATTTATGCACAGGCCCTATAAAATATGTCCACAGTATCATTTGTCCTCATAAAACAACCGCTAGACCGAAAATAACGAGCACAGCAAATCGTGTTTTGCAGTGGCGGGTCCAGAGCAGTCAGAGAGGGGGGGGGGGCCCAATTTTCAAAATCAAATGTAAGTAATGGCCATCCCGGAGCGCTTACACGACGCAGGGGGGTGTCTTAGGGGGATGTTCCCCCTCAGAAGTTTGGAAATTTTTCAAAATGACCGTCCAATTGAAACCGTTATTTGGTGCAACAATTTTTATACTATCTATCATTCCTTTTTAAAACAAAAAAGGGGCCCGATCTCAATTTGTAACATGTATAGGCCTAAGACTTGAGATTCGCAAAGCATGCATGGATCGATGTTGAATTGAAGTCAGCACGGAGTCCTTCTTAAGCTCTCTTAATAGGCCTACTGACTTTGGTGACAAAATGTGACGGGCCGTACATATCGGCGGGCCCGCCGTATTTTTCATACGTTTTTGGGCAGAGGACCCGCCTTCAAGCAAAACTTAATCACAGACCTAGGACCTATATAGATTGACCCGACTGCGATTTAGGCATGGGCCTACTATACGTGCAATTTAACCCTTTTCCTTCTCATTTTCTCCCTTTCTCTTCTTTTTTCCCCTTTCTTCCTCTTTCTCTTCTTTTCTCTCCTTTCCTTTTTTTTTTTTTTGGGAGAAGGGGCCGCCCCCCTGAATCCGCGCCTGGTGTTTTGCACTACTTAGTACTTAGACTTATCATGCTTATAATACGGTCATTCCGTTGGTTAAAATAGCAAACTATCCAATACTCTTCCGTCATTATCAGATTATGCTATCTTCAGTAGATAGCATTATCAGATTATGCTATCTTCAGTAGATAGCACAATGGGATCATGCTATCTTTAATAGATAGCACAATGGGATTATGCTTTCTTCAACAGATAGCACAATTGGATTATGCTATATTCAGTAGATAGCGTGATCACAGTATGCTATCTTCAGTATATATAGATATCATGATCAGATTATGATATTTGAAAGGTTAAATGTTAGGCCCTACTTTTCCTTCAGTGTATAGGCTATGTAAAGTTGAAATTGGTATTGGGTTACTCCGCAAACGTGGTATAAAAAAATAATAAAAGATCCAGATGCTAGGTTAAAACTCACACAATATCGTTTTATCTTGAGCGCATATCAACAGTTACGCGTAACAACTTGTTTGTAGAATATTTTAAAAATATCAGCAAGTGCGTACGCTATTCAATTATAAAAGGCAAAAAAGCAAATCGTCCGAACATATTTTGTCCATTATTGTAGCTCCAACACCAATGGACCAGCCCTGCCAGTTGTTGGAATTTCTAGTGCACAGCTAGAGTCCGAGGAGATAGAGTTAATTTAAGTGTGAGTAGGATTTAAATTATGTTCTATTCGTTAGTGTTAATGACCTCGTATGGATCAGGTCCATTTATGCACAGGCCCTATAAAATATGTCCACAGTATCATTTGTCCTCATACATGTCATAAAACAACCGCTAGACCGAAAATAACGAGCACAGCAAATCGTGTTTTGCAGTGGCGGATCCAGAGCAGTCAGAAGGGGGGGGGCAATTTTCAAAAACAAAGGAAAGGCCATCCCGTAATGGCCCCCCCGGAGCACTTGCACGACGCAGGGGGTATGTTAGGGGGATGTTCCCCCTCAGAAGTTTGAAAATTTTTCAAAATGACCGTCCAATTGAAACCGTTATTTGGTGCAACATTTATCATTGCTTTTTAAAACAAAAGGGGCCCGATCTCAATTTGTAACATGAATAGGCCTAAGACTTGAGATTCGCAAAGCATGCATGGATCGATGTTGAATTGAAGTCAGCACGGAGTCCTTCTTAAGCTATCTTAATAGGCCTACTGACTTTGGTGACAAAATGTGACGGGCCGTACATATCGGCGGACCCGCCGTATTTTTCATATGTTTTTGGGCAGAGGACCCGCCTTCAAGCAAAACTTAATCACAGACCTAGGGCCTATATAGATTGACCCGACTGCGATTTAGGCATGGGCCTACTATACGTGCAATTTAACCCTTTCCCTTCTCATTTTCTCCCTTTCTCTTCTTTTTTCCCCTTTTTTCCTTTCTCTTCTTTTTTCTTTTTTCCCCTTTCTTCTTTTCTCTCCTTTCCTTTTTTTTTTGGGAGAAGGGGCCGCCCCCCTGAATCCGCGCTTGGTGTTTTGCACTACTTAGACTTATCATGCTTATAATACGGTCATTCCGTTGGTTAAAATAGCAAACTATCCAATACTCTTCGGTCATTATCAGATTATGCTATCTTCAGTAGATAGCATTATCAGATTATGCTATCTTCAGTAGATAGCACAATGGGATCATGCTATCTTTAATAGATAGCACATTGGGATTATGCTTTCTTCAACAGATAGCACAATTGGACTATGCTATATTCAGTAGATAGCGTGATCACAGTATGCTATCTTCAGTATAGATATCATGATCGGATTATGATATTTTCAAAGGTTAAATGTTAGGCCCTACTTTTCCTTCAGTGTATAGGCTATGTAAAGTTGAAATTGATATTGGGTTACTCCGCAAACGTGGAATAAAAAAAAAAAAAAGATCCAGATGCTAGGTTAACACTCACACAATATCGTTTTATCTTGAGCGCGTATAGTTACGCGTAATAACTTGTTTGTAGAATATTTTAAAAATATCAGCAAGTGCGTACGCTATTCAATTATAAAAGGCAAAAAGCAAATCGTCCGAACATATTGTGTCCATTATTGTAGCTCCAACACCAATGGACCAGCCCTGCCAGTTGTTGGAATTTCTAGTGCAAAGCTAGAGTCCGAGGATATAGAGTTAATTTAAGTGTGATTTAGTAGGATTTAAATTATGTTCTATTCGTTAGTGTTAATGACCTCGTATGGATCAGGTCCATTTATGCACAGGCCCTATAAAATATGTCCACAGTATAATTTGTCCTCATAAAACAACCGCTAGACCGAAAATAACGAGCACCGCAAATCGTGTTTTGCAGTGGCGGATCCAGAGCAGTCAGAAGGGGGGGCGGCAATTTTCAAAATCAAATGTAAGTAATGGTCATCCCGGAGCGCTTGCACGACGCAGGGGGGTGTCTTAGGGGACGGACACTTGTTTGTATGTACGCAGGGAGTGTATTAAGGGATGTTCCCCTCAGAAGTTTGGAAATTCTTCAAAATGACAGTCCAATTGAAACCGTTATTTGGTGCAACATTTGTATACTATATATCATTACTTTTAAAACAAAAAGGGCCCGATCTCAATTTGTAACATTTATAGGCCTAAGACTTGAGATTCGCAAAGCATGCATGGATCGATGTTGAATTGAAGTCAGCACGGAGTCCTTCTTAAGCTGTCTTAATAGGCCTACTGACTTTGGTGACAAAATGTGACGGGTTGTACATATCGGCGGGACCCGCCGTATTTTTCATATGTTTTTGGGCAGAGGAACCGCCTTCAAGCAAAACTTAATCACAAACCTAGGGCCTATATAGATTGACCCGAATGCGATTTAGGCATGGGCCTGCTATACGTGCAATTTAACCATTTCCCTTCTCATTTTCTCCCTTTCTCTTCTTTTTTCCCCTTTTTTCCTCTTTTCTCTTCTTTTCTCTCCTTTTCTCTTTTTTTTTTGGGAGAAGGGGCCGCCCCCCTGAATCCGCGCCTGGTGTTTTGCACTACTTAGACTTATCATGCTTATAATACGGTCATTCCGTTGGTTAAAATAGCAAACTATCCAATACTCTTCCGTCATTATCAGATTATGCTATCTTCAGTAGATAGCATTATCAGATTATGCTATCTTCAGTAGATAGCACAATGGGATCATGCTATCTTTAATAGATAGCACATTGGGATTATGCTTTCTTCAACAGATAGCACAATTGGATTATGCTATATTCAGTAGATAGCGTGATCACAGTATGCTATCTTCAGTATAGATATCATGATCAGATTATGATATTTTCAAAGGTAAAATGTTAGGCCCTACTTTTCCTGCAGTGTATAGGTTATGTAAAGTTGAAATTGGTATTGGGTTACTGAAACGTGGTATAAAAAAATAATAAAAGATCCAGATGCTAGGTTAACACTCACACAATATCGTTGTATCTTGAACGCGTATCAACAGTTACGCATAACAACTTGTTTGTAGAATATTTTAAAAATATCAGCAAGTGCGTACGCTATTCAATTATAAAAGGCAAAAAAGCAAATCGTCCGAACATATCTTGTCCATTATTGTAGCTCCAACACCAATGGACCAGCCCTGCCAGTTGTTGGAATTTCTAGTGCAAAGCTAGAGTCCGAGGATATAGAGTTAATTTAAGTGTGATTTAGTAGGATTTAAATTATGTTCTATTCGTTAGTGTTAATGACCTCGTATGGATCAGGTCCATTTATGCACAGGCCCTATAAAATATGTCCACAGTATCATTTGTCCTCATAAAACAACCGCTAGACCGAAAATAACGAGCACAGCAAATCGTGTTTTGCAGTGGCGGATTCAGAGCAGTCATAAGGGGGGGGGGGGGGCAATTTTCAAAATCAAATGTAAGTAATGGCCATCCCGGAGCGCTTGCACGACGCAGGGGGTGTCTTAGGGGGACGGACACTTGTTTGTATGTACGTAGGGGGTGTATTAGGGGGATGTTCCCCCTCAGAAGTTTGAAAAATTTTCAAAATGACCGTCCAATTGAAACCGTTATTTGGTGCAACATTTTTATACTATATATCATTGCTTTTTAAAACAAAAAAGGGCCCGATCTCAATTTGTAACATTTATAGGCCTAAGACTTGAGATTCGCAAAGCATGCATGGATCGATGTTGAATTGAAGTCAGCACGGAGTCCTTCTTAAGCTATCTTAATAGGCCTACTGACTTTGGTGACAAAATGTGACGGGCCGTACATATCGGCGGACCCGCCGTATTTTTCATATGTTGTTGGGCAGAGAACCCGCCTTCAAGCAAAACTTAATCACAGACCTAGGGCCTATATAGATTGACCCGACTGCGATTTAGGCATGGGCCTGCTATACGTGCAATTTAACCCTTTCCCTTCTCATTTTCTCCCTTTCTCTTCTTTTTTCCCCTTTTTCCCTCTTCTTTTCTCTCCTTTCCTTCTTTTTTTTTTTTTTTTTTGGGAGAAGGGCCGCCCCCTGAATCCGCGCCTGGTGTTTTGCACTACTTAGACTTATCATGCTTATAATACGGTCATTCCGTTGGTTAAAATAGCAAACTATCCAATACTCTTCCGTCATTATCAGATTATGCTATCTTCAGTAGATAGCATTATCAGATTATTCTATCTTCAGTAGATAGCACAATGGGATCATGCTATCTTTAATAGATAGTACAATGGGATTATGCTTTCTTCAACAGATAGCACAATTGGATTATGCTATATTCAGTAGATAGCGTGATCACAGTATGCTATCTTCAGTATAGATATCATGATCAGATTATGATATTTTCAAAGGTAAAATGTTAGGCCCTACTTTTCCTGCAGTGTATAGGCTATGTAAAGTTGAAATTGGTATTGGATTACTCCGTAAACGTGGTATAAAAATAATAATAAAAGATCCAGATGCTAGGTTAACACTCACACAATATCGTTGTATCTTGAGCGAGTATCAACAGTTACGCATATCAACTTGTTTGTAGAATATTTTAAAATATCAGCAAGTGCGTACGCTATTCAATTATAAAAGGCAAAAAAGCAAATCGTCCGAACATATTTTGTCCATTATTGTAGCTCCAACACCAATGGACCAGCCCTGCCAGTTGTTGGAATTTCTAGTGCAAAGCTAGAGTCCGAGGATATAGAGTTAATTTAAGTGTGATTTAGTAGGATTTAAATTATGTTCTATTCGTTAGTAAGTAAGTAAGTAAGTAACACGGCATTTATAATGCGCCTAATGCCAGAGGATACAAAGCGCAGAAAAACACAGAAAACAAAACAAAACAAACAAAAGCAACATCATGAGAAAAGGTATGTTTTCAGAAGGGATTTGAACCCTGTGACAGTTTGGGCACTGCGGATATTTAGGGGGATTGAATTCCATTTGTAAGGAGCAACCACTGAAAAGGCCCTGTTAGTGTTAATGACCTCGTATGGATCAGGTCCATTTATGCACAGGCCCTATAAAATATGTCCACAGTATCATTTGTCCTCATAAAACAACCGCTAGACCGAAAATAACGAGCACAGCAAATCGTGTTTTGCAGTGGCGGATCCAGAGCAGTCAGAAGGGGGGGGGGCAATTTTCAAAATCAAATGTAAGTAATGGCCATCCCGGAGCGCTTGCACGACGCAGGGGGTGTCTTAGGGGGACGGACACTTGTTTGTATGTACGCAGGGGGTGTATTAGGGGGATGTTCCCCCTCAGAAGTTTGAATTTTTTTCAAAATGACAGTCCAATTGAAACCGTTATTTGGTGCAACATTTTTATACTATCTATCATTCCTTTTTAAAACAAAAAAGGGCCCGATCTCAATTTGTAACATTTATAGGCCTAAGACTTGAGATTCGCAAAGCATGCATGGATCGATGTTGAATTGAAGTCAGCACGGAGTCCTTCTTAAGCTGTCTTAATAGGCCTACTGACTTTGGTGACAAAATGTGACGGGCCGTACATATCGGCGGGCCCGCCGTATTTTTCATATGTTTTTGGGCAGAGGACCCGCCTTCAAGCATAACTTAATCACAAACCTAGGGCCTATATAGATTGACCCGAATGCGATTTAGGCATGGGCCTGCTATACGTGCAATTTAGCCCCTTCCCTTCTCATTTTCTCCCTTTCTCTTCTTTTTTCCCATTTCTTCCTCTTTCTCTTTTTTTCTCTCCTTTCCTTTTTTTTTTTTTTGGGAGAAGGGCCGCCCCCTGAATCCGCGCCTGGTGTTTTGCACTACTTATACTTATCATGCTTATAATACGGTCATTCCGTTGGTTAAAATAGCAAACTATCCAATACTCTTCCGTCATTATCAGATTATGCTATCTTCAGTAGATAGCATTATCAGATTATTCTATCTTCAGTAGATAGCACAATGGGATCATGCTATCTTTAATAGATAGCACAATGGGATTATGCTTTCTTCAACAGATAGCACAATTGGATTTTGCTATATTCAGTAGATAGCGTGATCACAGTATGATATCTTCAGTATAGATATCATGATCAGATTATGATATTTTCAAAGGTAAAATGTTAGGCCCTACTTTTCCTGCAGTGTATAGGCTATGTAAAGTTGAAATTGGTATTGGGTTACTCCGTAAACGTGGTATAAAAAAATAATAAAAGATCCAGATGCTAGGTTAACAATCACACAATATCGTTGTATCTTGAGCGCGTATCAACAGTTACGCATATCAACTTGTTTGTAGAATATTTTAAAAATATCAGCAAGTGCGTACGCTATTCAATTATAAAAGGCAAAAAAGCAAATCGTCCGAACATATTTTGTCCATTGTTGTAGCTCCAACACCAATGGACCAGCCCTGCCAGTTGTTGGAATTTCTAGTGCAAAGCTAGAGTCCGAGGATATAGAGTTAATTTAAGTGTGATTTAGTAGGATTTAAATTATGTTCTATTCGTTAGTGTTAATGACCTCGTATGGATCAGGTCCATTTATGCACAGGCCCTATAAAATATGTCCACAGTATCATTTGTCCTCATAAAACAACCGCTAGACCGAAAATAACGAGCACAGCAAATCGTGTTTTGCAGTGGCGGATCCAGAGCAGTCAGAAGGGGGGGGGGGCAATTTTCGAAATCAAATGTAAGTAATGGCCATCCCGGAGCGCTTGCACGACGCAGGGGGTGTCTTAAGGGGACGGACACTTGTGTGTATGTACGCAGGGGGTGTATTAGGGGGATGTTCCCCCTCAGAAGTTTGAAAAAATTTCAAAATGACCGCCAATTGAAACCGTTATTTGGTGCAACATTTTTATACTATATATCATTACTTTTTAAAACAAAAAAGGGCCCGATCTCAATTTGTAACATTTATAGGCCTAAGACTTGAGATTCGCAAAGCATGCATGGATCGATGTTGAATTGAAGTCAGCACGGAGTCCTTCTTAAGCTGTCTTAATAGGCCTACTGACTTTGGTGACAAAATGTGACGGGCCGTACATATCGGCGGGCCCGCCGTATTTTTCATATGTTTTTGGGCAGAGGACCCGCCTTCAAGCAAAACATAATCACAGACCTAGGGCCTATATAGATTGACCTGACTGCGATTTAGGCATGAGCCTACTTAACGTGCAATTTAACCCTTTCCCTTCTCATTTTCTCCCTTTCTCTTCTTTTTTCCCCCTTTTTCCTCTTTCTCTTCTTTTCTCTCCTTTCCTTTTTTTTTGGGAGAAGGGGCCGCCCCCCCCCCCTGAATCCGCGCCTGGTGTTTTGCACTACTTAGACTTATCATGCTTATAATACGGTCATTCCGTTGGTTAAAATAGGAAACTATCCAATACTCTTCCGTCATTATCAGATTATGCTATCTTCAGTAGATAGCATTATCAGATTATTCTATCTTCAGTAGATAGCACAATGGGATCATGCTATCTTTAATAGATAGCACAATGGGATTATGCTTTCTTCAACAGATAGCACAATTGGATTATGCTATATTCAGTAGATAGCGTGATCACAGTATGCTATCTTCAGTATAGATATCATGATCAGATTATGATATTTTCAAAGGTAAAATGTTAGGCCCTACTTTTCCTGCAGTGTATAGGCTATGTAAAGTTGAAATTGGTATTGGATTACTCCGTAAACGTGGTATAAAAAAATAATAATAAAAGATCCAGATGCTAGGTTAACACTCACACAATATCGTTGTATCTTGAGCGCGTATCAACAGTTACGCATATCAACTTGTTTGTAGAATATTTTAAAAATATCAGCAAGTGCGTACGCTATTCAATTATAAAAGTCAAAAAAGCAAATCGTCCGAACATATTTTGTCCATTATTGTACCTCCAACACCAATGGACCAGCCCTGCCAGTTGTTGGAATTTCTAGTGCATAGCTAGAGTCCGAGGAGATAGAGTTAATTTAAGTGTGAGTAGGATTTAAATTATGTTCTATTGTTGACCTCGTATGGATCAGGTCCATTTATGCACAGGCCCTATAAAATATGTCCATAAAACAACCGCTAGACCGAAAATAACGAGCACAGCCAATCGTGTTTTGCAGTGGCGGATCCAGAGCAGTCAGAAGGGGGGGGGGCAATTTTCAAAATCAAATGTAAGTAATGGCCATCCCGGAGCGCTTGCACGACGCAGCTGGGGGTGTCTTAGGGGGACGGACACTTGTTTGTATGTACGCAGGGGGTGTATTAGGGGATGTTCCGCCTCAGAAGTTTGAAAATATTTCAAAATGTTATTTGGTGCAACATTTTTTATACTATATATCATTGCTTTTTAAAACAAAAAAGGGCGCGATCTCAATTTGTAACATTTATAGGCCTAAGACTTGAGATTCGCAAAGCATGCATGGCTATGTAAAGTTGAAATTGATATTGGGTTACTCCGCAAACGTGGTACAAAAAAATAATAAAAGATCCAGATGCTAGGTTAAAACTCACACAATATCGTTTTATCTTGAGCGCGTATAACAGTTACGCGTAATAACTTGTTTGTAGAATATTTTAAAATATCAGCAAGTGCGTACGCTATTCAATTATAAAAGGCAAAAAAGCAAATCGTCCGAACATATTTTGTCCATTATTGTAGCTCCAACACCAATGGACCAGCCCTGCCAGTTGTTGGAATTTCTAGTGCATAGCTAGAGTCCGAGGAGATAGAGTTAATTTAAGTGTGATTTAGTAGGATTTAAATTATGTTCTATTCGTTAGTGTTAATGACCTCGTATGGATCAGGTCCATTTATGCACAGGCCCTATAAAATATGTCCACAGTATCATTTGTCCTCATAAAACAACCGCTAGACCGAAAATAACGAGCACAGCAAATCGTGTTTTGCAGTGGCGGATCCAGAGCAGTCAGAAGGGGGGGCAATTTTCAAAATCAAATGTAAGTAATGGCCATCCCGGAGCGCTTGCACGACGCAGGGGTGTCTTAGGGGACGGACACTTGTTTGTATGTACGCAGGGGGTGTATTAGGGGATGTTCCCCTCAGAAGTTTGAAATTTTTCAAAATGACCGTCCAATTGAAACCGTTATTTGGTGCAACATTTGTATACTATATATCATTGATTTTTAAAACAAAAAAGGGCCCGATCTCAATTTGTAACATTTATAGGCCTAAGACTTGAGATTCGCAAAGCATGCATGGATCGATGTTGAATTGAAGTCAGCACGGAGTCCTTCTTAAGCTGTCTTAATAGGCGTACTGACTTTGATGACAAAATGTGACGGGCCGTACATATCGGCGGACCCGCGGTATTTTTCATATGTTTTTGGGCAGAGGACCCGCCTTCAAGCAAAACTTAATCACAGACCTAGGGCCTATATAGATTGACCCGACTGCGATTGAGGCATGGGCCTACTATACGTGCAATTTAACCCTTTCCCTTCTCATTTTCTCCCCATTCTCTTCTTTTTCCCCTTTTTCCTCTTTCTCTTCTCTTCTCTCCTTTCCTCTTTTTTTTGGGAGAAGGGGCCGCCCCCCCTGAATCCGCGCATGGTGTTTTGCACTACTTAGACTTATCATGCTTATAATACGGTCATTCCGTTGGTTAAGATAGCAAACTATCCAATACTCTTCCGTCATTATCAGATTATGCTATCTTCAGTAGATAGCATTATCAGATTATGCTATCTTCAGTAGATAGCACAATGGGATCATGCTATCTTTAATAGATAGCACAATGGGATTATGCTTTCTTCAACAGATAGCACAATAACTTGGATTATGCTATATTCAGTAGATAGCGTGATCACAGTATGCTATGATCACGCTATCTTCAGTATAGATATCAGATCAGATTATGATATTTTCAAAGGTAAAATGTTAGGCCCTACTTTTCCTTCAGTGTATAGGCTATGTAAAGTTGAAATTGGTATTGGGTTACTCCGTAAACGTGTTATAAAAAAATAATAAAAGATCCAGATGCTAGGTTAAAACTCACACAATATCGTTGTATCTTGAGCGCGTATCAACAGTTACGCGTAACAACTTGTTTGTAGAATATTTTAAAAATATCAGCAAGTGCGTACGCTATTCAATTATAAAAGGCAAAAAAGCAAATCGTCCGAACATATTTTGTCCATTATTGTAGCTCCAACACCAATGGACCAGCCCCGCCAGTTGTTGGAATTTCTAGTGCATCGCTAGAGTCCGAAGAGATTGAGTTAATTTAAGTGTGATTTAGTAGGATTTAAATTATGTTCTATTCGTTAGTGTTAATGACCTCGTATGGATCAGGTCCATTTATGGACAGGCCCTATAAAATATGTCCACAGTATCATTTGTCCTCATAAAACAACCGCTAGACCGAAAATAACGAGCACCGCAAATCGTGTTTTGCAGTGGCGGATCCAGAGCAGTCAGAAGGGGGGGGGGGCAATTTTCAAAATCAAATGTAAGTAATGGCCATCCCGGAGCGCTTGCACGACGCAGCTGGGCGGCCCTGATTTGGTAAAACGATCTAACTTGAAATTTGGACATTTTGAGATAAATCCATATCTTGGGTAATGTGAGGGTGCTCTTTCCATTGGTGACATCCTAAAATCACCACCATGCTTCATTTTGAAGATAGCAGAACCTATCTTGACACTTTTTTGTCACTTTCCGTGTATTTAATATGGTAAAATGACCTATCTCAAAGTTAGATCATTTTACCGCATTAGCTAAGACCCTAGGGAGCGCCAGACAAAGCCTAACACATTAATGATAACACGGCAAAACAACCTATCTCAAGATAGATCATTTTACCAAATAAATGAGTCTCGCTATGTTTATTTTTGTTACGAGGTAAAACAATGTAAAAGAATCTAACTCCCTAAAAATGGTTGTTATTTCAAAATTACTCAACCAAATTAGCCAAATGTTTGCAAATAAAAAGATTTTTATATTTTCTAAGATATTAGATGTATTTGATAATTTATTTTATTCAAAAAGAAAAACGTCAAGTGTTCAAACTTAAAAGCTCTTTTTCTCAAAACAGCGATTTTCAAGTTAGGTCATTTTACCAAATCAGGGCCGTGGGGGTGTAGTGGGACGGACACTTGTTTGTATGTACGCAGGGTGTGTATTAGGGGGATGTTCCCCCTCAGAAGTTTGAAAATATTTCAAAATGACCGTCCAATTGAAACCGTTATTTGGTGCAACATTTTTATACTATATATCATTGCTTTTTAGAACAAAAAAGGGCGCGATCTCAATTTGTAACATTTATAGGCCTAAGACTTGAGATTCGCAAAGCATGCATGGATCGATGTTGAATTGAAGTCAGCACGGAGTCCTTCTTAAGCTATCTTAATAGGCCTACTGACTTTGGTGACAAAATGTGACGGGCCGTACATATCGGCGGGTCCGCCGTATTTTTCATATGTTTTTGGGCAGAGGACCCGCCTTCAAGCAAAACTTAATCACAGACCTAGGGCCTATATAGATTGACCCGACTGCGATTTAGGCATGAGCCTACTATACGCGCAATTTAACCCTTTCCCTGCTTACTTTCTCCCTTTCTCTTCTTTTTTCCCCTTTTTTCCTTTCTCTTCTTTTTTCCCCTTACCTCTTTTCTCTCCTTTCCTTTTTTGGGAGAAGGGGCCGCCCCCCCTGAATCCGCGGCTGATGTTTTGCACTACTTAGACTGATCATGCTTATAATACGGTCATTCCGTTGGTTAAAATAGCAAACTATCCAATACTCTTCCGCCATTATCAGATTATGCTATCTTCAGTAGATAGCATTATCTTCAGTAGATAGCATTATCAGATTATGCTATCTTCAGTAGATAGCATTATCAGATTATGCTATCTTCAGTAGATAGCACAATGGGATCATGCTATCTTTAATATATAGCACATTGGGATTATGCTTTCTTCAACAGATAGCACAATTGGATTATGGTATATTCAGTAGATAGCGTGATCACAGTATGCTATCTTCAGTATAGATATCATGATCAGATTATGATATTTTCAAAGGTTAATTGTTAGGCCCTACTTTTCCTTCAGTGTATAGTCTATGTAAAGTTGAAATTGATATTGGGTTACTCCGCAAACGTGGTATAAAAAAATAATAAAAGATCCAGATGCTAGGTTAAAACTCACACAATATCGTTGTATCTTGAGCGCGTATCAACAGTTACGCGTAACAACTTGTTTGTAGAATATTTTAAAAATATCAGCAAGTGCGTACGCTATTCAATTTTAAAAGGCAAAAAAGCAAATCGTCCGAACATATTTTGTCCATTATTGTAGCTCCAACACCAATGGACCAGCCCTGCCAGGTGTTGGAATTTCTAGTGCATAGCTAGAGTCCGAGGAGATAGAGTTAATTTAAGTGCGATTTAGTAGGATTTAAATTATGTTCTATTCGTTAGTGTTAATGACCTCGTATGGATCAGGTCCATTTATGGACAGGCCCTATAAAATATGTCCACAGTATCATTTGTCCTCATAAAACAACCGCTAGACCGAAAATAACGAGCACCGCAAATCGTGTTTTGCAGTGGCGGATCCAGAGCAGTCAGAAGGGGGGGCAATTTTCAAAATCAAATGTAAGTAATGGCCATCCCGGAGCGCTTGCACGACGCAGCTGGGGGTGTAGTGGGACGGACACTTGTTTGTATGTACGCAGGGTGTGTATTAGGGGGATGTTCTCCCTCAGAAGTTTGAAAATATTTCAAAATGACCGTCCAATTGAAACCGTTATTTGGTGCAACATTTTTTATACTATATATCATTGCTTTTTAAAACAAAAAAGGGCGCGATCTCAATTTGTAACATTTATAGGCCTAAGACTTGAGATTCGCAAAGCATGCATGGATCGATGTTGAATTGAAGTCAGCACGGAGTCCTTCTTAAGCTATCTTAATAGGCCTACTGACTTTGGTGACAAAATGTGACGGGCCGTACATATCGGCGGGCCCGCCGTATTTTTCATATGTTTTTGGGCAGAGGACCCGCCTTCAAGCAAAACTTAATCACAGACCTAGGGCCTATATAGATTGACCCGACTGCGATTTAGGCATGAGCCTACTATACGCGCAATTTAACCCTTTCCCTTCTTACTTTCTCCCTTTCTCTTCTTTTTCCCCTTTTTCCTTTCTCTTCTTTTTTCCCTTACCTCTTTTCTCTCCTTTCCTTTTTGGGGAGAAGGGCCGCCCCCCTGAATCCGCGCCTGATGTTTTGCACTACTTAGACTGATCATGCTTATAATACGGTCATTCCGTTGGTTAAAATAGCAAACTATCCAATACTCTTCCGCCATTATCAGATTATGCTATCTTCAGTAGATAGCATTATCTTCAGTAGATAGCATTATCAGATTATGCTATCTTCAGTAGATAGCATTATCAGATTATGCTATCTTCAGTAGATAGCACAATGGGATCATGCTATCTTTAATATATAGCACATTGGGATTATGCTTTCTTCAACAGATAGCACAATTGGATTATGGTATATTCAGTAGATAGCGTGATCACAGTATGCTATCTTCAGTATAGATATCATGATCAGATTATGATATTTTCAAAGGTTAAATGTTAGGCCCTACTTTTCCTTCAGTGTATAGTCTATGTAAAGTTGAAATTGATATTGGGTTACTCCGCAAACGTGGTATAAAAAAATAATAAAAGATCCAGATGCTAGGTTAAACTCACACAATATCGTTTTATCTTGAGCGCGTATATCAGTTACGCGGAATAACTGGTTTGTAGAATATTTTTAAAATATCAGCAAGTGCGTACGCTATTCAATTATAAAAGGCAAAAAAGCAAATCGTCCGAACATATTTTGTCCATTATTGTAGCTCCAACACCAATGGACCAGCCCCGCCAGTTGTTGGAATTTCTAGTGCATCGCTAGAGTCCGAAGAGATTGAGTTAATTTAAGTGTGATTTAAATTATGTTCTATTCGTTAGTGTTAATGACCTCATATGGATCAGGTCCATTTATGCACAGGCCCTATAAAATATGTCCACAGTATCATTTGTCCTCATAAAACAACCGCTAGACCGAAAATAACGAGCACAGCAAATCGTGTTTTGCAGTGGCGGATCCAGAGCAGTCAGAAGGGGGGGCAATTTTCAAAATCAAATGTAAGTAATGGCCATCCCGGAGCGCTTGCACGACGCAGGGGTGTCTTAGGGGACGGACACTTGTTTGTATGTACGCAGGGAGTGTATTAGGGGGATGTTCCCCCTCAGAAGTTTGAAAATTTTTCAAAATGACCGTCCAATTGAAACCGTTATTTGGTGCAACATTTTTATACTATATATCATTGCTTTTTAAAAAAAAAAAAAGGGCCCGATCTCAATTTGTAACATTTATAGGCCTAAGACTTGAGATTCGCAAAGCATGCATGGATCGATGTTGAATTGAAGTCAGCACGGAGTCCTTCTTAAGCTGTCTTAATAGGCCTACTGGCTTTGGTGACAAAATGTGACGGGCCGTACATATCGGCGGTACCGCCGTCTTTTTCATATGTTTTTGGGCAGAGGACCCGCCTTCAAGCAAAACTTAATCACCGACCTAGGGCCTATATAGATTGACCCGACTGCGATTTAGGCATGGGCCTGCTATACGTGCAAATTAACCCTTTCCTTCTCATTTTCTCCCTTTCTCTTTTTTTTTTCCTTTTTCCTCTTTCTTCTTTTTCTCCTTTCCTTTTTTTTTTGGGAGAAGGCCGCCCCCCCTGAATCCGCGCCTGGTGTTTTGCACTACTTAGACTTATCATGCTTATAATACGGTCATTCCATTGGTTAAAATAGCAAACTATCCAATACTCTTCCGTCATTATCAGATTATGCTATCTTCAGTAGATAGCATTATCAGATTATTCTATCTTCAGTAGATAGCACAATGGGATCATGCTATCTTTAATAGATAGCACAATGGGATTATGCTTTCTTCAACAGATAGCACAATTGGATTATGCTATATTCAGTAGATAGCGTGATCACAGTATGCTATCTTCAGTATAGATATCATGATCAGATTATGATATTTTCAAAGGTAAAATGTTAGGCCCTACTTTTCCTGCAGTGTATAGGCTATGTAAAGTTGAAATTGGTATTGGATTACTCCGTAAACGTGGTATAAAAAAAAATAATAATAAAAGATCCAGATGCTAGGTTAACACTCACACAATATCGTTGTATCTTGAGCGCGTATCAACAGTTACGCATATCAACTTGTTTGTAGAATATTTTAAAAATATCAGCAAGTGCGTACGCTATTCAATTATAAAAGACAAAAAAGCAAATCGTCCGAACATATTTTGTCCATTATTGTAGCTCCAACACCAATGGACCAGCCCTGCCAGTTGTTGGAATTTCTAGTGCAAAGCTATAGTCCGAGGATATAGAGTTAATTTAACGCGGCTGTGTACTCTAGCCATTGTTTCTTTCTCAAAATTGAGTTTTTATGATATGTTTGTACCTTGTTATGTTTTTTATAAATACAAGGAATGAAAATCCAGATTTGTAAACTCCAACTGCAATATTTTAAGGATTTTATTTCACTATTCCACTCGTGTTTGAAATTGAAAAGGAAAGAAAATCTTTGTTGTACCAGCAAGGTACACGCGCGCAACAACTCATCGCGTTGCGTATCGCGCAATTTGTTAACGCACAAATACGCGACGCATACGCGACGCTTATCTGCATGCGCGGCGCATCTTATGGAAACACCACGGAAGCACTGATTTCACAAAAACCTAGTGGTCAAATGGCTTCGTTTTAGCTGATAAAATGTGGGTTTTTTCAAGTTCTTTCCCCCGATTTAGATATCAAGTTATGAATGGATTTCGCTCAAACTTCTCAAGGGGCTGTGGATTTACCCGATGTTCACGTAATATAAGTTTCAAAACGAAAACTGTCGCATTCTCCTGTGAGATTCGATGAAAGTGCAAAATGTGACCACTTTAAACTTCAACGGCCATTATTTCAATGTTCATTTTCTCGGTAAAATGACGATTTAGGTACACGATAACTCAGTAAATACAGCATCTATAGGTAAGCAAATATGATCATCGTAAAAAGCATGATCGACTCAAGAAACGGTTTTCTCATTTTTTTATATTTTGGTCTATTTCCGATTTTGGGCATCATTTTGTGCAAATAGGCGTTTTTGAATTTTAAAAAGTTCATTTTGATGCCTTATATGGTCAATATCTCAAAAAATACGGCCAATAACAAAAAAAAAAAAAAACCGTTTTTGGAATGGAGCCTCAAGATTGAGCTAAAACAAAATAAAATATTTTGGAAAGAGTGTTTTTTGTTATGATGTACCTAACAAATATTGCCAAAAACTCACTTTTTGTGATTTTCTTCAAAATTGTTGTTTTTACCCCAAATCTGTATTTATATTAAGATTTATTGATGTCTTGCCTTCATAAAATGTATACTTTTATATGTTTTGCGCGAATAATTACAAAGTTATTGCACTTTTACTACATGCATGTCTGAGAGTACACAGCCACCTTAAGTGTGATTTAGTAGGATTTAAATTATGTTCTATTCGTTAGTGTTAATGACCTCGTATGGATCAGGTCCATTTATGCACAGGCCCTATAAAATATGTCCACAGTATCATTTGTCCTCATAAAACAACCGCTAGACCGAAAATAACGAGCACAGCAAATCGTGTTTTGCAGTGGCGGATCCAGAGCAGTCAGAAGGGGGGGGCAATTTTCAAAATCAAATGTAAGTAATGGCCATCCCGGAGCGCTTGCACGACGCAGGGGGTGTCTTAGGGGGACGGACACTTGTTTGTATGTACGCAGGGGTGTATTAGGGGGATGTTCCCCCTCAGAAGTTTGAAAATTTTTCAAAATGACCGTCCAATTGAAACCGTTATTTGGTGCAACATTTTTATACTATATATCATTGCTTTTTAAAACAAAAAAGGGCCCGATCTCAATTTGTAACATTTATAGGCCTAAGACTTGAGATTCGCAAAGCATGCATGGATCGATGTTGAATTGAAGTCAGCACGGAGTCCTTCTTAAGCTGTCTTAATAGGCCTACTGACGTTGGTGACAAAATGTGACGGGCCGTACATATCGGCGGGCCCGCCGTATTTTTCATATGTTTTTGGGCAGAGGACCCGCCTTCAAGCAAAACTTAATCACATACCTAGGGCCTATATAGATTGACCTGACTGCGATTTAGGCATGGGCCTGCTATACGTGCAAATTAACCCTTTCCTTCTCATTTTCTCCTTTCTCTTCTTTTTTCCCCTTTCTTCTTTTCTCTCCTTTCCTTTTTTTGGGAGAAGGGCCGCCCCCCTGAATCCGCGCCTGGTGTTTTGCACTACTTAGACTTATCATGCTTATAATACGGTCATTCCGTTGGTTAAAATAGCAAACTATCCAATACTCTTCCGTCATTATCAGATTATGCTATCTTCAGTAGATAGCATTATCAGATTATTCTATCTTCAGTAGATAGCACAATGGGATCATGCTATCTTTAATAGATAGCACAATGGGATTATGCTTTCTTCAACAGATAGCACAATTGGATTATGCTATATTCAGTAGATAGCGTGATCACAGTATGCTATCTTCAGTATAGATATCATGATCAGATTATGATATTTTCAAAGGTAAAATGTTAGGCCCTACTTTTCCTGCAGTGTATAGGCTATGTAAAGTTGAAATTGGTATTGGATTACTCCGTAAACGTGGTATAAAAAATAATAATAAAAGATCCAGATGCTAGGTTAACACTCACACAATATCGTTGTATCTTGAGCGCGTATCAACAGTTACGCATATCAACTTGTTTGTAGAATATTTTAAAAATATCAGCAAGTGCGTACGCTATTCAATTATAAAAGGCAAAAAAGCAAATCGTCCGAACATATTTTGTCCATTATTGTAGCTCCAACACCAATGGACCAGCCCTGCCAGTTGTTGGAATTTCTAGTGCAAAGCTATAGTCCGAGGATATAGAGTTAATTTAAGTGTGATTTAGTAGGATTTAAATTATGTTCTATTCGTTAGTGTTAATGACCTCGTATGGATCAGGTCCATTTATGCACAGGCCCTATAAAATATGTCCACAGTATCATTTGTCCTCATAAAACAACCGCTAGACCGAAAATAACGAGCACAGCAAATCGTGTTTTGCAGTGGCGGATCCAGAGCAGTCAGAAGGGGGGGCAATTTTCAAAATCAAATGTAAGTAATGGCCATCCCGGAGCGCTTGCACGACGCAGGGGGTGTCTTAGGGGGACGGACACTTGTTTGTATGTACGCAGGGGGTGTATTAGGGGGATGTTCCCCCTCAGAAGTTTGAAATTTTTCAAAATGACCGTCCAATTGAAACCGTTATTTGGTGCAACATTTTTATACTATATATCATTGCTTTTTAAAACAAAAAAGGGCCCGATCTCAATTTGTAACATTTATAGGCCTAAGACTTGAGATTCGCAAAGCATGCATGGATCGATGTTGAATTGAAGTCAGCACGGAGTCCTTCTTAAGCTGTCTTAATAGGCCTACTGACTTTGGTGACAAAATGTGACGGGCCGTACATATCGGCGGGCCCGCCGTATTTTTTCATATGTTTTTGGGCAGAGGACCCGCCTTCAAGCAAAACATAATCACAGACCTAGGGCCTATATAGATTGACCCGACTGCGATTTAGGCATGAGCCTACTATACGTGCAATTTAACCCTTTCCCTTCTCATTTTCTCCCTTTCTCTTCTTTTTTCCCCTTTTTTCCTCTTTCTCTTCTTTACTCTCCTTTCCTTTTTTTGGGAGAAGGGCCCCCCCCCCTGAATCCGCGCCTGGTGTTTTGCACTACTTAGACTTATCATGCTTATAATACGGTCATTCCGTTGGTTAAAATAGCAAACTATCCAATACTCTTCCGTCATTATCAGATTATGCTATCTTCAGTAGATAGCATTATCAGATCATTCTATCTTCAGTAGATAGCACAATGGGATCATGCTATCTTTAATAGATAGCACAATGGGATTATGCTTTCTTCAACAGATAGCACAATTGGATTATGCTATATTCAGTTGATAGCGTGATCACAGTATGCTATCTTCAGTATAGATATCATGATCAGATTATGATATTTTCAAAGGTAAAATGTTAGGCCCTACTTTTCCTGCAGTGTATAGGCTATGTAAAGTTGAAATTGGTATTGGATTACTACGTAAACGTGGTATAAAAAAATAATAATAAAAGATCCAGATGCTAGGTTAACACTCACACAATATCGTTGTATCTTGAGCGCGTATCAACAGTTACGCATATCAACTTGTTTGTAGAATATTTTAAAAATATCAGCAAGTGCGTACGCTATTCAATTATAAAAGGCAAAAAAGCAAATCGTCCGAACATATTTTGTCCATTATTGTAGCTCCAACACCAATGGACCAGCCCTGCCAGTTGTTGGAATTTCTAGTGCAAAGCTATAGTCCGAGGATATAGAGTTAATTTAAGTGTGATTTAGTAGGATTTAAATTATGTTCTATTCGTTAGTGTTAATGACCTCGTATGGATCAGGTCCATTTATGCACAGGCCCTATAAAATATGTCCACAGTATCATTGTCCTCATAAAACAACCGCTAGACCGAAAATAACGAGCACAGCAAATCGTGTTTTGCAGTGGCGGATCCAGAGCAGTCAGAAGGGGGGGGGGGGGGCAATTTTCAAAACCAAATGTAAGTAATGGCCATCACGGAGCGCTTGCACGACGCAGGGGGTGTCTTAGGGGGACGGACACTTGTTTGTATGTACGCAGGGGGGTGTATTAGGGGATGTTCCCCTCAGAAGTTTGAAATTTTTGCAAAATGACCGTCCAATTGAAACCGTTATTTGGTGCAACATTTGTATACTATATATCATTGCTTTTTAAAACAAAAAAGGGCCCGATCTCAATTTGTAACATTTATAGGCCTAAGACTCGAGATTCGCAAAGCATGCATGGATCGATGTTGAATTGAAGTCAGCACGGAGTCCTTCTTAAGCTGTCTTAATAGGCCTACTGACTTTGGTGACAAAATGTGACGGGCCGTACATATCGGCGGGCCCGCCGTATTTTTTCATATGTTTTTGGGCAAAGGAACCGCTTTCAAGCAAAACTTAATCACAGACCTAGGGCCTATATAGATTGACCCGAATGCGATTTAGGCCTGGGCCTGCTATACGTGCAATTTAACCATTTCCTTCTCATTTTCTCCTTTCTCTTCTTGTTTCCCCTTTTTTTTCCTCTTTCTTCTTCTTTTCTCTCCTTTCCTTTTTTTTTGGGAGAAGGGGCCGCGCCCCTGAATCCGCGCCTGGTGTTTTGCACTACTTAGACTTATCATGCTTATAATACGGTCATTCCGTTGGTTAAAATAGCAAACTATCCAATACTCTTCCGTCATTATCAGATTATGCTATCTTCAGTAGATAGCATTATCAGATTATTCTATCTTCAGTAGATAGCACAATGGGATCATGCTATCTTTAATAGATAGCACAATGGGATTATGCTTTCTTCAACAGATAGCAAAATTGGATTATGCTATATTCAGTAGATAGCGTGATCACAGTATGCTATCTTCAGTATAGATATCATGATCAGATTATGATATTTTCAAAGGTAAAATGTTAGGCCCTACTTTTCCTGCAGTGTATAGGCTATGTAAAGTTGAAATTGGTATTGGGTTACTCCGTAAACGTGGTATAAAATAATAATAAAAGATCCAGATGCTAGGTTAACAATCACACAATATCGTTGTATCTTGAGGCGTATCAACAGTTACGCATATCAACTTGTTTGTAGAATATTTTAAAAATATCAGCAAGTGCGTACGCTATTCAATTATAAAAGGCAAAAAAGCAAATCGTCCGAACATATTTTGTCCATTGTTGTAGCTCCAACACCAATGGACCAGCCCTGCCAGTTGTTGGAATTTCTAGTGCAAAGCTAGAGTCCGAGGATATAGAGTTAATTTAAGTGTGATTTAGTAGGATTTAAATTATGTTCTATTCGTTAGTGTTAATGACATCGTATGGATCAGGTCCATTTATGCACAGGCCCTATAAAATATGTCCACAGTATCATTTGTCCTCATAAAACAACCGCTAGACCGAAAATAACGAGCACAGCAAATCGTGTTTTGCAGTGGCGGATCCAGAGCAGTCAGAAGGGGGGCAATTTTCAAAATCAAATGTAAGTAATGGCCATCACGGAGCGCTTGCACGACGCAGCTGGGGGTGTCTTAGGGGGACGGACACTAACTGTTTGTATGTACGCAGGGTGTGTATTAGGGGGATGTGCCCCCTCAGAAGTTTGAAAATATTTCAAAATGAAACCGTTATTTGGTGCATCATTTTTATACTATATATCATTGCTTTTTTAAAACAAAAAAGGGCCCGATCTCAATTTGTAACATTTATAGGCCTAAGACTTGAGATTCGCAAAGCATGCATGGATCGATGTTGAATTGAAGTCAGCACGGAGTCCTTCTTAAGCTGTCTTAATAGGCCTACTGACTTTGGTGACAAAATGTGACGGGCCGTACATATCGGCGGGCCCGCCGTATTTTTCATATGTTTTTGGGCAGAGGACCCGCCTTCAAGCAAAACTTAATCATAGACCTAGGGCCTATATTGATTGACCCGACTGCGATTTAGGCATGGGCCTACTTAACGTGCAATTTAACCCTTTCCCTTCTCATTTTCTCCCTTCTCTTCTTTTTTTCCCCTTTTTTCCTCTTTCTCTTCTCTTCTCTCCTTTCCTCTTTTTTTTTTGGGAGAAGGGGCCGCCCCCCTGAATCCGCGCATGGTGTTTTGCACTACTTAGACTTATCATGCTTATAATACGGTCATTCCGTTGGTTAAGATAGCAAACTATCCAATACTCTTCCGTCATTATCAGATTATGCTATCTTCAGTAGATAGCATTATCAGATTATGCTATCTTCAGTAGATAGCACAATGGGATCATGCCATCTTTAATAGATAGCACAATGGGATTATGCTTTCTTCAACAGATAGCACAATTGGATTATGCTATATTCAGTAGATAGCGTGATCACAGTATGCTATCTTCAGTATAGATATCAGGATCAGATTATGATATTTTCAAAGGTTAAATGTTAGGCCCTACTTTTCCTTCAGTGTATAGGCTATGTAAAGTTGAAATTGGTATTGGGTTACTCCGTAAACGTGTTATAAAAAAATAATAAAAGATCCAGATGCTAGGTTAAAACTCACACAATATCGTTGTATCTTGAGCGCGTATCAACAGTTACGCGTAACAACTTGTTTGTAGAATATTTTAAAAATATCAGCAAGTGCGTACGCTATTCAATTATAAAAGGCAAAAAAGCAAATCGTCCGAACATATTTTGTCCATTATTGTAGCTCCAACACCAATGGACCAGCCCCGTCAGTTGTTGGAATTTCTAGTGCATCGCTAGAGTCCGAAGAGATAGAGTTAATTTTATCAGATTATGCTATCTTCAGTAGATAGCACAATGGGATCATGCTATCTTTAATAGATAGCACATTGGGATTATGCTTTCTTCAACAGATAGCACAATTGGATTATGCTAAATTCAGTAGATAGCGTGATCACAGTATGCTATCTTCAGTATAGATATCATGATCAGATTATGATATTTTCAAAGGTTAAATATTAGGCCCTATTTTTCCTTCAGTGTATAGGCTATGTAAAGTTGAAATTGATATTGGGTTACTCCGCAAACGTGGTATAAAAAAATAATAAAAGATCCAGATGCTAGGTTAAAACTCACACAATATCTTTTTATCTTGAGCGCGTATATCAGTTACGCGTAATAACTTGTTTGTAGAATATTTTTAAAATATCAGCAAGTGCGTACGCTATTCAATTATAAAGGGCAAAAAAGCAAATCGTCCGAACATATTTTGTCCATTATTGTAGCTCCAACACCAATGGACCAGCCCCGCCAGTTGTTGGAATTTCTAGTGCATCGCTAGAGTCCGAAGAGATTGAGTTAATTTAAGTGTGATTTAGTAGGATTTAAATTATGTTCTATTCGTTAGTGTTAATGACCTCATATGGATCAGGTCCATTTATGCACAGGCCCTATAAAATATGTCCACAGTATCATTTGTCCTCATAAAACAACCGCTAGACCGAAAATAACGAGCACAGCAAATCGTGTATTGCAGTGGCGGATTCAGAGCAGTCAGAAGGGGGGGCAATTTTCAAAATCAAATGTAAGTAATGGCCATCCCGGAGCGCTTGCACGACGCAGGGGGTGTCTTAGGGGGACGGACACTTGTTTGTATGTACGCAGGGAGTGTATTAGGGGATGTTCCCCCTCAGAAGTTTGAAAAATTTCAAAATGACAGTCCAATTGAAACCGTTATTTGGTGCAACATTTTTATACTATATATCATTGCTTTTTAAAACAAAAAAGGGCCCGATCTCAATTTGTAACATGTATAGGCCTTAGACTTGAGATTCGCAAAGCATGCATGGATCGATGTTGAATTGAAGTCAGCACGGAGTCCTTCTTAAGCTGTCTTAATAGGCCTACTGACTTTGGTGACAAAATGTGACGGGCGGTACTTATCGGCGGGCCCGCCGTATTTTTCATATGTTTTTGGGCAGAGGACCCGTCTTCAAGCAAAACTTAATCACAGACCTAGGGCCTATATAGATTGACCCGAATGCGATTTAGGCATGGGCCTGCTATACGTGCAATTTAACCATTTCCCTTCTCATTTTCTCCCTTTCTCTTCTTTTTTCCCCTTTTTTCCTCTTTCTCTTCTTTTCTCTACTTTCCTTTTTTTTTGGAGAAGGGGCCGCCCCCCTGAATCCACGCCTGGTGTTTTGCACTACTTAGACTTATCATGCTTATAATACGGTCATTCCGTTGGTTAAAATAGCAAACTATCCAATACTCTTCCGTCATTATCAGATTATGCTATCTTCAGTAGATAGCATTATCAGATTATGCTATCTTCAGTAGATAGCACAATGGGATCATGCTATCTTTAATAGATAGCACAATGGGATTATGCTTTCTTCAACAGATAGCACAATCGGATTATGCTATATTCAGTAGATAGCGTGATCACAGTATGCTATCTTCAGTATAGATATCATGATCAGATTATGATATTTTCAAAGGTAAAATGTTAAGCCCTACTTTTCCTGCAGTGTATAGGCTATGTAAAGTTGAACTTGGTATTGGGTTACTCCGTAAACGTGGTATAAAAAAATAATAAAAGATCCAGATGCTAGGTTAACACTCACACAATATCGTTGTATCTTGAGCGCGTATAACAGTTACGCGTAACAACTTGTTTGTAGAATATTTTAAAAATATCAGCAAGTGCGTACGCTATTCAATTATAAAAGGCAAAAAAGCAAATCGTCCGAACATATTTTGTCCATTATTGTAGCTCCAACACCAATGGACCAGCCCTGCCAGTTGTTGGAATTTCTAGTGCAAAGCTAGAGTACGAGGATATAGAGTTAATTTAAGTGTGATTTAGTAGTAGGATTTAATTTATGTTCTATTCGTTAGTGTTAATGACCTCGTATGGATCAGGTCCATTTATGCACAGGCCCTATAAAATATGTCCACAGTATCATTATGTTGTCCTCATAAAACAACCGCTAGACCGAAAATAACGAGCACAGCAAATCGTGTTTTGCAGTGGCGGATCCAGAGCAGTCAGAAGGGGGGGGGGGGCAATTTTCAAAATCAAATGTAAGTAATGGCCATCCCGGAGCGCTTGCACGACGCAGGGGGTGTCTTAGGGGGACGGACACTTGTTTGTATGTACGCAGGGGGTGTATTAGGGGATGTTCCCCTCAGAAGTTTGAACATTTTTCAAAATGACCGTCCAATTGAAACCGTTATTTGGTGCAACATTTTTATACTATATATCATTGCTTTTTAAAACAAAAAAGGGCCCGATCTCAATTTTTAACATTTATATGCCTATGACTAGAGATTCGCAAAGCATGCATGGATCGATGTTGAATTGAAGTCAGCACGGAGTCCTTCTTAAGCTGTCTTAATTGGCCTATGACTTTGGTGACAAAATGTGACGGGCCGTACATATCGGCGGGCCCGCCGTATTTTTCATATCTTTTTGGGCAGAGGACCCGCTCAAGCAAACCTTAATCACAGACCTAGGGCCTATATAGATTGACCCGACTGCGATTTAGGCATGGGCCTACTATACGTGCAATTTAACCCTTTCCTTCTCATTTCCTCCTTTCTCTTCTTTTTTCCCTTTTTCCTTTCTCTTCTTTTTCCCCTTTCTTCTTTTCTCTCCTTTCCTTTTTTGGGAGAAGGGCCGCCCCTGAATCCGCGCCTGGTGTTTTGCACTACTTAGACTTATCATGCTTATAATACGGTCATTCCGTTGGTTAAAATAGCAAACTATCCAATACTCTTCCGTCATTATCAGATTATGCTATCTTGAGTAGATAGCATTATCAGATTATGCTATCTTCAGTAGATAGCACAATGGGATCATGCTATCTTTAATAGATAGCACATTGGGATTATGCTTTCTTCAACAGATAGCACAATTGGATTATGCTATATTCAGTAGATAGCGTGATCACAGTATGCTATCTTCAGTATAGATGATCAGATTATGATATTTTCAAAGGTTAAATGTTAGGCCCTACTTTTCCTTCAGTGTATAGGCTATGTAAAGTTGAAATTGATATTGGGTTACTCCGCAAACGTGGTATAAAAAATAATAAAAGATCCAGATGCTAGGTTAAAACTCACACAATATCGTTTTATCTTGAGCGCGTATAACAGTTACGCGTAATAACTTGTTTGTAGAATATTTTTAAAATATCAGCAAGTGCATACACTATTCAATTATAAAAGGCAAAAAAGCAAATCGTCCGAACATATTTTGTCCATTATTGAAGCTCCAACACCAATGGACCAGCCCTGCCAGTTGTTGGAATTTCTAGTGCATAGCTAGAGTCCGAGGAGATAGAGTTAATTTAAGTGTGATTTAGTAGGATTTAAATTATGTTCTATTCGTTAGTGTTAATGACCTCGTATGGATCAGTCCATTTATGCACAGGCCCTATAAAATATGCCCACAGTATCATTAATTTTGTCCTCATAAAACAACCGCTAGACCGAAAATAACGAGCACAGCAAATCGTGTTTTGCAGTGGCGTATCCAGAGCAGTCAGAAAGGGGGGGCGATTTTCAAAATCAAATGTAAGTAATGGCCATCCCGGAGCGCTTGCGCGACGCAGGGGTGTCTTAGGGGGACGGACACTTGTTTGTATGTACGCAGGGGATGTCTTAGGGAGATGTTCCCCATCAGAAGTTTGGAAATTTTTCAAAATGACCGTCCAATTGAAACCGTTATTTGGTGCATCATTTTTATACTATATATCATTGCTTTTTTAAAACAAAAAAGGGCCCGATCTCAATTTGTAACCTTTTAGTCCTAAGACTTGAGATTCGCAAAGCATGCATGGATCGATGTTGAATTGAAGTCAGCACGGAGTCCTTCTTAAGCTGTCTTAATAGGCCTACTGACTTTGGTGACAAAATGTGACGGGCCGTACATATCGGCGGTCCCGCCGTATTTTTCATATGTTTTTGGGCAGAGGACCCGCCTTCAAGCAAAACTTAATCATAGACCTAGGGCCTATATAGATTGACCCGACTGCGATTTAGGCATGGGCCTGCTATACGTGCTATTTAACCCTTTCCCTTCTCATTTTCTCCCCTTCTCTTCTTTTTTCCCCTTTTTTCCTCTTTCTCTTCTTTTCTCTCCTTTCCTTTTTTTTTTTTTTGGGAGAAGGGCCGCCCCCTAAATCCGCGCATGGTGTTTTGCACTACTTAGACTTATCATGCTTATAATACGGTCATTCCGTTGGTTAAGATAGCAAACTATCCAATACTCTTCCGTCATTATCAGATTATGCTATCTTCGGTAGATAGCATTATCAGATTATGCTATCTTCAGTAGATAGCACAATGGGATCATGCTATCTTTAATAGATAGCACAATGGGATTATGCTTTCTTCAACATATAGCACAATTGGATTATGCTATATTCAGTAGATAGCGTGATCACAGTATGCTATCTTCAGTATATATATCATGATCAGATTATGATATTTTCAAAGGTAAAATGTTAGGCCCTACTTTTCCTTCAGTGTATAGGCTATGTAAAGTTGAAATTGGTATTGGGTTACTCCGTAAACGTGGTATAAAAAAATAATAAAAGATCCAGATGCTAGGTTAAAACTCACACAATATCGTTGTATCTTGAGCGCGTATCAACAGTTACGGGTAACAACTTGTTTGGTAGAATATTTTAAAAATATCAGCAAGTGCGTACGCTATTCAATTATAAAAGGCAAAAAAGCAAATCGTCCGAACATATTTTGTCCATTATTGTAGCTCCAACACCAATGGACCAGCCCTGCCAGGTGTTGGAATTTCTAGTGCATAGCTAGAGTCCGAGGAGATAGAGTTAATTTAAGTGCGATTTAGTAGGATTTAAATTATGTTCTATTAGTTAGTGTTAATGACCTCGTATGGATCAGGTCCATTTATGGACAGGCCCTATAAAATATGTCCACAGTATCATTTGTCCTCATAAAACAACCGCTAGTCCGAAAATAACGAGCACAGCAAATCGTGTTTTGCAGTGGCGGATCCAGAGCAGTCGGGGGGGCAATTTTCAAAATCAAATGTAAGTAATGGCCATCCCGGAGCGCTTGCGCGACGCAGGGGGTGTCTTAGGGGGGTACGGACACTTGTTTGTATGTACGCAGGGGTGTATTAGGGGGATGTTCCCCCTCAGAAGTTTGGAAATTCTTCAAAATGACAGTCCAATTGAAACCGTTATTTGGTGCATCATTTTTACACTATTATCATTGCTTTTTAAAACAAAAAAGGGCCCGATCTCAATTTGTAACCTTTATAGGCCTAAGACTTGAGATTCGCAAAGCATGCATGGATCGATGTTGAATTGAAGTCAGCACGGAGTCCTTCTTAAGCTGTCTTAATTGGCCTATGACTTTGGTGACAAAATGTGACGGGCCTTACATATCGGCGGGCCCGCCGTATTTTTCATATGTTTTTGGGCAGAGGACCTGCCTTCAAGCAAACCTTAATCACAGACCTAGGGCCTATATAGATTGACCCGACTGCGATTTAGGCATGAGCCTACTATACGTGCAATTTAACCCTTTCCTTCTCATTTTCTCCCTTTCTCTTTTTTTCCCCTTTTCCTCTTTCTCTTCTTTCTCTCCTTTCCTTTTTTTTTTTTTTTGGGAGAGGGGCCGCCCCCCCTGAATCCGCGCCTGGTGTTTTGCACTACCTAAACTTATCATGCTTATAATACGGTCGTTCCGTTGGTTAAAATAGCAAACTATCCAATACTCTTCCGTCATTATCAGATTATGCTATCTTCAGTAGATAGCATTATCAGATTATGCTATCTTCAGTAGATAGCACAATGGGATCATGCTATCTTTAATAGATAGCACAATGGGATTATGCTTTCTTCAACAGATAGCACAATTGGATTATGCTATATTCAGTAGATAGCGTGATCACAGTATGCTATCTTCAGTATATATATCATGATCAGATTATGATATTTTCAAAGGTAAAATGTTAGGCCCTACTTTTCCTTCAGTGTATAGGCTATGTAAAGTTGAAATTGGTATTGGGTTACTCCGTAAACGTGGTATAAAAAAATAATAAAAGATCCAGATGCTAGGTTAAAACTCACACAATATCGTTGTATCTTGAGCGCGTATCAACAGTTACGGGTAACAACTTGTTTGTAGAATATTTTTTAAAATATCAGCAAGTGCGTACGCTATTCAATTATAAAAGGCAAAAAAGCAAATCGTCCGAACATATTTTGTCCATTATTGTAGCTCCAACACCAATGGACCAGCCCTGCCAGGTGTTGGAATTTCTAGTGCATAGCTAGAGTCCGAGGAGATAGAGTTAATTTAAGTGCGATTTAGTAGGATTTAAATTATGTTCTATTAGTTAGTGTTAATGACCTCGTATGGATCAGGTCCATTTATGGACAGGCCCTATAAAATATGTCCACAGTATCATTTGTCCTCATAAAACAACCGCTAGTCCGAAAATAACGAGCACAGCAAATCGTGTTTTGCAGTGGCGGATCCAGAGCAGTCGGGGGGGGGGGCAATTTTGAGCGGGAAGCGGCCATCCCGGAGCGCTTGCGCGACGCAGGGGTGTCTTAGGGGGTACGGACACTTGTTTGTATGTACGCAGGGGTGTATTAGGGGGATGTTCCCCCTCAGAAGTTTGGAAATTCTTCAAAATGACAGTCCAATTGAAACCGTTATTTGGTGCAACATTTTTATACTATATATCATTACTTTTTAAAACAAAAAAGGGCCCGATCTCAATTTGTAACATGTATAGGCCTAAGACTTGAGATTCGCAAAGCATGCATGGATCGATGTTGAATTGAAGTCAGCACGGAGTCCTTCTTATGCTGTCTTAATAGGCCTACTGACTTTGATGACAAAATGTGACGGGCCGTACATATCGGCGGGCCCGCCGTATTTTTCATATGTTTTTGGGCAGAGGACCCGCTTTCAAGCAAACCTTAATCACAGACCTAGGGCCTATATAGATTGACCCGACTGCGATTTAGGCATGGGCCTACTATACGTGCAATTTAACCCTTTCCCTTCTCATTTTCTCCCTTTCTCTTCTTTTTTCCCCTTTTTTCCTCTTTCTCTTCTTTTCTCTCCTTTCCTTTTTTTTGGGAGAAGGGGCCGCCCCCCCCCCTGAATCCGCGCCTGGTGTTTTGCACTACTTAGACTTATCATGCTTATAATACGGTCATTCCGTTGGTTAAAATAGCAAACTATCCAATACTCTTCCGTCATTATCAGATTATGCTATCTTCAGTAGATAGCATTATCAGATTATGCTATCTTCAGTAGATAGCACAATGGGATCATGCTATCTTTAATAGATAGCACAATGGGATTATGCTTTCTTCAACAGATAGCACAATTGGATTATGCTATATTCAGTAGATAGCGTGATCACAGTATGCTATCTTCAGTATAGATATCATGATCAGATTATGATATTTTCAAAGGTAAAATGTTAGGCCCTACTTTTCCTGCAGTGTTAGTGTTAATGACCTCGTATGGATCAGTCCATTTATGCACAGGCCCTATAAAATATGCCCACAGTATCATTTGTCCTCATAAAACAACCGCTAGACCGAAAATAACGAGCACAGCAAATCGTGTTTTGCAGTGGCGGATCCAGAGCAGTCAGAAAGGGGGGGGGGGTCAATTTTCAAAATCAAATGTAAGTAATGGCCATCCCGGAACGCTTGCGCGACGCAGGGGGTGTCTTAGGGGGGACGGACACTTGTTTGTATGTACGCAGGGGATGTCTTAGGGGGGTGTTCCCCCTCAGAAGTTTGGAAATTTTTCAAAATGACCGTCCAATTGAAACCGTTATTTGGTGCATCATTTTTATACTATATTCCTCAGCATCATCATCAAGAATCAAGACCAACAGAAATTGGAATATTCCGCAGATACAAATTTATATCCAGCAGCATCTTCAACGCCAACAGATTGGAATATCCCACAAACACAAATTTATCAATTTTAAACCATTTTGGGTAAAATGGCATCTGAAATAGAACAGAGCACATTGGAGCTAAGGGCTTAAATTATTTTTTTTTGTAAAAATGATGTATTGGTGATAAAGTGGTGTAATATTTTAAATTGAATTGTATTATTTAGATCGTTAACATGTACAACTTAAAATTTGCTTTTTATTTTCATGGGTAACATTCAAGTGCGTAGGCCTACATGTCTGTTCCGAATGTGACATAATATGTTAAAGGAGTATTTCACAATCCTAGCATCCACTTTTTATGACATTTGTCAGTAGATATCCAGGAGCAAAAGCTTAAATCTCACAACTTCAGTTGATCAGATTGTTTGTGTGCAAGAATAAAATAAGCATGTACGCCTATCAATCAACATCAAAATTGATGAGTACTGGTATCATTTTGATACAGCCTCTATGTGTATTTATATGCCCCATATGCCACTTGCTGTGTTGTAATTTGGCGAACAAGTTTGACGATATGCTTGCTATAAACGAATTAATCGGCAGGAATTATTTTATACAGAAACAGTTCTGCCAGAGTTTTCCAGTGGTATAAAAATGATAAAAATCTGAATATTTCTGTACAAAGTGTGGATCACGGAATTGTGTTGAATTGATGTCCAAATTAGTGCACATCATTGAAATTCCATACATGTTTGTAAGTTACTTTAGTATAACTTTGGGTTTACTTTTCATTACCATTTGTATATTACATGTACATTGCACAAGTGTTTAAAAAAATCCAATATGGGGTGGGGCCTACATATACACAAAATAGACCTACGTACACCATCGAAACCTGTTTCTTACTTCATGTATGTTGTGTTATACTCTGATCAGCTCATAATAGGCGGGACTCATAACATTGTGGATTGATATACATGTAGAATGGCGTACACATACAGCTGGGCGCAGCACCTACGCGAACTGCGCTTTGCATATTGCGTGAATGACACATGCTTTTGTGAATTTACTCGCGGCGTAATTTGGAACTTTATTGACTTGCGCAGAACAAAAAACGAATAATTTCCCGCCTATTAAGAGCTGATCATAGTATAAATATATGAAATAACATTAAAGCTATGGTACACTAGGACTACATTTTTTATAACAAGAAGTTTATTAGTAGGCCTACATGAATTACCACCGACCTACATTGCACAACCATGTTTTCCAATTATGGCTGAGTACTCCTTTTTAAAGGGTTTTTTTTTATTTCTGCTTCTCCTTCCGCCTCCGACTCTTTCCTGTCAACATTGCTATAGACGACTTGACCTCAATGTTTATCAACAAAAGGGACTGATGGTAGGCTATATTGATATGCTTGAATGAACACCGTGCAACCACTACACTGTTCAATAGACGAATCCAACGAGCCAAGTCATGGTCAGGATTAGGTCGGCCATCTTTGGCTACCCGCCACCACTAACCTGGTGTTTTGAGCGTCCAATTGTGCAAATAAAAGCCGTCTAACACCTAGAGAAGATGCAAGGACAAGGAGGGTTAATAGAATAATATATACAATAGACATGATAGAGGTAATTCCGCATGTAATCCCGTCGCATATATTCATACATAGTCCTTTTGTTCGCAAGTACATCAATGCATAGACACCGCGTGTAGTTAATCCGATTTATTATGTCACTTCAACAGCGAACAGACCATGTAGAAGCTGTGTGATTTGCAGAAGGGAACTGTATTGTGTTGTAAACTTTAATCATTCTTTTGAATCTTTCGAATCATTTCACATTTTGGGTGCATTGTAGCCAAGGGGTACCCAACTAAAGGCTGCTAGTTAGGTGTAGGAATGCGTGAATTTAGAATCGTCTATAGCCTTATTGTGATGTGGCGGGAGGTTTAAAAACACGAGCCATGAACAAAATATGATGTGCGTACTGCCAGTCAAACAACAATGAAAATTATGATGATGCGTGCGCATTGACGTCAGAAGTCAACTCATCTATAGATCAGGCATGCTTTGACCGAAATGGAGCAAACTTAGTCCATTGACCATGACGGTACATGGCACATGACCCTGAGTGGGGTGCGGGTCACGGAGGGGTCACTAGTACTAGAATCATCAGCTTTTGTACTAAACCAAACCCTGCATCCAACATTATCTCATCTATAATGATCAGCCAGGACTTGAACCTGGGTCTTGGTTTACAAGTAAACCAATGCTCTACCAATTAAGCTACTGATCAGCAGTGATAAGAATAATAAATAGTACACAGGGATTTGGATATATGATACTATTAATACACAATGTTAAAATCAAAACTGAAAAAAGTAACAAAAATTAATAAATAAATATATAAATATAATATAAATTATAAACAAAATATGCATCAAAATAATATTACTAAAAACCTCTAAATCTAAAGGCTCAAGAATGTGACCCAGTGATTGTAATGGGTACTTTTCTTTCTTTCATTATTTTTCCTTTTTTTTTTTTTTTTAAATAAATAAGTACATAATAGTGGCAAATGGTGGTCATAGACCACAAACCTAGCTGGAGCGTATTGGTGTTGTGTGGAGGGATCTGACCCCTGCAAACTGTTCCAAAATGTTCCCCTGGTTATGAGGTTTGTTGTCACCGAGTTTGAGTCCCGTACTCCTTACAGATGTCCAGAAAATGCAATTTTAAGATTTGACCCCAGATGACCATGATGACCTTTGACCTGACCCCTGAAAAATGTTCTCAAGTTTATTGTCACCGTTGACCTGACCCCTGAAAATGTTACCCTGGACATGAGATTTGTTGTCACTGAGTTGGAGCCAAAAAACCCTTATAGCTCGACTTATAAATATGGGCTCAATCGATCCAATTTTATATCAAAATTAAAAAAATAATGGTATTTTACAGGGGGGGGGGCGGCCAAGAGACTGAATTTTGACGTCGTCATTGGTTTTACACGTAAACACAAAAATGTCTCAAATTATTACAAAACTGTAGGCATGTTATTAAGTACTATTTTATCAGTCTAAATCCGTTGAGGTTCGACAGTGAACCTCATTGTAAGTACTGTTTTTTGAATGTTTTGTATGAATAACGCACGGTATGTTTATGATATATACTTAAAATTTCCTCCAATGTGTATCACGGTTAGCGTGGTGTGATGGTAAAGTTTTCGCCTGCCACACATAGGGTCCCGAGATCGAGTCCCACTCACTCCCGGCTACAATTTTTTTTTCACATTCATTTTGAATCACAAAATATTTATTTTCATGCGAAAAAGTATACATTCACCGAGAAATATATTTTGTGCATTTTTTTTCTGTAACAGGGCCAATAGAGCTAAAAACACAACTCGGCACGGGGCGTCCAATGTCCAGGCAGTGTTGCCGTCATATTGTCTGTTTTGTTTACGATATTGGCTGTTGCCACATGAATAATGTCGTCCACCATCGTCTGGTATTTTACAAGTGGACCTCAAATGATATTTGACCTCACTTTTTCACCTTGAACTCCACTAATAGCTGAGGGTTGCCATAGTGCAGCTATGACCTTGTTTGGTTGCATTAGGATTTAAACTGTTCGTATAAGACCTAATTTTGACCAAAATCTTAAATTTAACAGTATTTTGCAAGCTGACCACAAATGACCTTTGACCTCAAAAATGTAGTCAAAAATGAGCAAGTTAAAAGTGAGTTTTGGTCAAAAAATGGTAGAAAACAAAATTTTAGGGGAAAGAGTGAGCCTATCCAACACAGTCCAAGTTCTGAGTCCAAGTGTTGATTATATTGGACTCTTCAACTCTGTACAAAGTATAGGAAGGAAGATTCTGAGAACATAATAATGGTTTCATTTGGATTTTTGCTCCTGAGGATACAGCAATTTTTTTCCCAACCCTACATGAAGTGTAGATATCTTAACTATTATTTTTTTTGCCATTGTGCTGCATTTTAAGGTCTATACAATGCACAATACTTTCTATTCTGAAAATGCACTGTATCAGTCCCGGTTACCAGTACTACTTTCCACAGAGATGGCAATTGAAGACACCATATTTAGGGGTTGTGCAATAATTGATGTGTACTCTTGCTAAAGGTCTCCATGGCTGTGTTATATTATAGTGTCTCTAAGGAAATTCCATCTCTCCACAGTGGGTGTTTCAGGACAGTCCTGCAGGGATCGTTCGATAGATTTAGTAAAGTGCTCACACAAGGCAGGGATTGTTGTTCCTGTGGTGTTGATACGTGGACGCCTCTTCTGCTGACCAATGAGTGGTCTGTATTGCAGTCGGCACTATGGTAGCTGCGGGCGATGTTCACTGTTCAGAGATGATCTCCTGGTGATGATGAGGTCCAGCGGATGCCAATGGTGAGATCTGGGATGTCTCCACAGACGGACAACATCGTTCTTTTCCTTTTGTCGGGTAAAAGCTAGTGTGGGTGCCAGCTTGTGTTGTGTCTGCCTTGTGAGCGCCTCGGGAGAGGCAAAGGCTTGGGAGTAAACCTTACACAAATCCAGAGTGGAGCCCCTAAGGCGGTCTGGTGAACTTCAACACCTTCCGGCAGCTCCTGCATCCAAGTTGATGCCAAATGTATTGCTTCGCTCTCCTTTGGACTACATCAACGAGGCCAAGAGGGGGACTCTGATTACTGGGCAGCTCAGGGTCTCCATAAAAAAATGCCCAGGCACGTGCCCTGGAGAGGTCACTTCAGTTCCGCTGCATGCAGTGGCAGAAACAACAAGGGATGCAGCAGGTACGAGTGATAAGCCCACACCAATTGGCGTAGGTAACGGGTGCTACGGGCTGCATTCGACGGTGGGAGGGATCATCGTGTCCCACTGGTCAGCTACCGCCCACCTAAAGCTGGGTAGTCCCCAGTTAGTAAAGGTGCTAACCCGTCACGGTCTGCCTACTTCACATGGTGCTTGGAGCTTAGAGTATCAACTTAGCAAGCAGACCGAAAACAGTACACCTGGAATGCAACAAAGAAACAAGAAATTTCCAGTCTTGCGTTTAGCTAGCTGGAACGTCAGGACCATGTGTCCTGGCATCACAGATGATCTCCGTCTGATTGACGATGCAAGGAAGATAGCCATCATTAATCGCGAGCTCAAAAGACTGAATATTGACATTGCTGGTCTGTTAAGTCTCCTCTTTGATGGAAGTCTAAGAGAACAGGATTACACCTTTGGCAAGGAAAAGAACAAGGCCAACCACGCCAGCATGGAGTCGGGTTTGCAGTGAGAAATACCTTACTCTCTTCAATTGAACCACCTACTGGAGGTACAGAACGTTTCCTCTCGCTTCGCCTTTCGACATTTTCAGGCCCGATGAACATAATGAACGTTTACGCTCCTACCCTTTGCTCCTCTACTGAGACAAAGGATCAGTTTTATGAGGAACTGGACTCAGCCATCAGATGTATAGCCACTTTGACTCCTAAACTTTGACTTTTGGGATCATAAATATTTTTAACATGTTTCAAATATCGTAAGAATCAGTCCTGTTGAATTTGAGCTTGATTAGACCAATTCTAAAATTTGACCTTTGATCCCTATAACTTGACCCTGGGTCACAAATGTCATGAAATGCATTTTCTTGTGGTTGGAGTGTCACAATGGTTATTACTATCGAGTTTGAGCCCAATCCAAGAATGTCAGTGATGTAACCTTTGACCTCTATAAAGTGACCCGTGGGTCATGGATGGGATTAACTGTACTTGTTTTGTGTTTAGGATTTGTGTCACAAGGATTATTCCTAGTGAATTTCAGCTCAATCGGAGCTTGTTTGTAGATTTTGATATTTGACCTTGAACTTAAACCTATGGGGGTCAAGACTATCATAGACCTCCCCTACCATTAATTTGCATCACAGTAGCAATAACCGGCCCTATCCGTATTCCATAGGCTGAGATACAGCCAATTTGGCTAAATTTTAAGCATTTTATCGAGTGGCAGAATCTGCAGAAATTACCTTAGATGACCTTTGACCCTAAATCTGTGACCCCCTAGTAAACATCAGTCAATGGCCATGTATGTGTGCATGTGACATCACCTAGCTATTTCACACATAGCAGATATGAATTTCTGAAGAGCGAAATCACATTTTTGACCATTGTAGCTAGATCAAAGGTCACAAGGTTGAAATCCAATGGAAGATTTTACCTGGCCTATAGTGGTCATTTGGGTCACGTATGGTTGAAATATGTTAATCCCTGGCAAAGCTAGGGCATTGGTTGCCAGAAGAAAGAAGAATTGGCGGAAACAGAACAAGCCGACTTTGTCGTCGGCTTGTAATGAATGAAAATGAACAAAGACTGCTTGAGCTATGCTCGTATTCAGGGCCGGATTTAACAGTTTGGAGGCCCTGGGCCAGGAAAAATTCGGAGGCCCCCAAACTCGCCGTGAAGAAGGCATGTGCACAGCACTCAATTGACCAAGTTTTGGTTTACAAATAGGGGCCCCACTATCGATTTTACTATTAGGACATTCAATTTCAGATGATTTTAGCCCAAAATGAAGGTGGATTTTGCTGTGCAAATGGCCAGGGTGCAATTTTAGCATATCTTGGTACAAAACATTGTGTTTTCGGGCTAAAAAGAAACACGCACATGGCCACATTGGGGCCCCCAATCATTGACAAGATTACTTATCAAATTATCTCTAACCCTAAAATAAGCTTTTAAATCTTTGAGTCTACATTTAGCTTTATTAAATGATCCAGAAGGCGTAAAAATAATCCCAAGATAACAATACTCATCAGTACCCTTAAGTATATTATCACCAGTATTAAAAAAATTATAGGCCCTACTTCTTTAAAACATGACCAGACTTATTAAATATCATCACATTTGAATGGTTTTCCCCATGGATTAGCATGTGTCCCTCACGGACCAACCTGGGTAAACAAACAAACAAATGTTTACAAGAAGTTTTCATTTTTGACAATTACCCTTAAGTTAATCTAAAAGGCACATTGAAGCCCGTTATTTTGTATATGAATGGGTCCTTTTTTCAAAATTTTCTCAATTTTTTCGGAAAACAGCCCAATTTTCCCATAATCTAGCCAAAATATTCACAAAATTTTGGGAAAATTTTTAAAAACTAAGATAATTTTGGTTAAATTTTGACTTTTGGTATATCAATGGGTTCAAATTTCTTGAAAAATTTGTATATTTTGGGTCCACTTCCAAAATCTCAGCGGCACGTCCCTACCAAAACCAAACTTGAGTACCCCCCGGGCATTGAAGACCATGGGCACTTTCGAAAAGAATAATTAAATCATCTGCATACATACGGCAACTGAGGGGAGAGTTGTTGAGTTGAACAGGGTCATAACTTTATCAAAATTGTTGGCAGATCACTAAGATAAATATTGAAGAACATTGGGCTTGATATAACCCTGCTTTGCTCCAACAGAAGTATTAACATTATCAGTTATTTTATCCTCACACTTTGGAGTAAAAAGAGACAGAGGCATACTTTAATAATATGCAAAAATTTAACTCCAATGCCAATTTTGGATAATTTAAATAAAAGAGCATTGTAACGCCAAACCGTATGAAATGGGGAAGAAAAATCAACTAAACAAACATAACAAGAACTAGCTCTGTGAATATACTTATCATAGTCTTAAAAGCACTACAATCAATCAATCAATCAATTTATTGACATTAAACCCAACATACAGGTACATGTATTAGTCAAGAACAATACAACAATAATCTAGTTCTACAAAATACTAATTAATACTGTCTTACATGTATATGACAAGAGATACCAAGCTAACAGGGAAAACAGATATATCAATTATCTACATTTCCACGATGTTCAAAAGCTGATTTAACAAAATTGATAACAGGCTTAGGGGGTACTACACAACTGTGGTAAATTTGTGACTATTTTTGCATTTTTATCAAAAAAACAATAACACACTGGTAACAAAATTTATGTATATTATTGGGGCAAGGAATCCAATTACTTCACTGAAATTTCAGTGATTCAAGACAAGCGGTTCAGTAAATATGATAGGATATGAGGTACATCCTTGCTGTACCTCTTTTCTTGTCATAAATAACGAATCGCTTGTCTTGGGTCACTGAAATTCTAGTGTAGTAATTGGATTCCTTGCCCCTATAATACAGATAACTTTGGTTACCACTGTGTCATTAGTTTTTGAGAAAAATGCAAAAATAGACAACAATTTATTGAGGGGTGTAGTACCCCCTTAATAATATCATATTCATTTGCACTCATAATCAGCTTGAAAATTTCTGAATCAGAAGATGAGTCTATATCGCCAAATTCCTTCAATGACTTAAATAAGTTATTACGAAGAGTGCTATAAAATGAGCATTTCATAACAAAATGAAATTCATCTTCAACTTCGTTTCTATCACAAAGCTTACAAAGTCATTCTTCAGGGATTACCTTGGGAGATAAATATCGTCCCTTCTCTATCATCAGCATATGTGCACTAACTCTGAGTTTACAAAATGGAGTTTGTGATGAACGGCTAAACATTAAAACGTAATTTTCCATTTGGAATGACTTCTTAAAAATACAGTAAGTTCTAAGTTTAGACTGAAATGTATTAATTTGAGTGATCCAAAGTGAACTGTAAACATTCTGTAAACTAGAATCAATAATATCCTTAAAATTACTACACATAATAATATTAGGTTTATCCCAAATATCAAGTCAATGTTAATCATGTTAATCAGTGCTAAAATGTTTCTGATACCAGTTGACCATGAGAAGATATTACTTGATATTAATCTTCTATTATCAGTGAGTGCTGAAATAACAAAAGATTGATCACCTTTCATACACTTAATATTAAGTTTCCACCAATATCTAACAGAAAGACAAAGCATGACAATTAGAATAGGAAAACTACCTAATTCACCTCGGACGGCATTGTTGGTTGCTTTTTTATGTACACCCAAAGTAATTTTACAAACTTTGACATGTAAAGTTTCACCAGGTAGTTTATCACACTTAGTGAGAAAATTTGAATCATTTAATTTATTTAACAAATATTGGGCCCAGACTTCGCAACCATAGGTAAGACTAGGCAAAACAAGTTTTCCCGTAATTTAAAATAAGCTTTCAAAGCTTTATTTTTAAGTCTACTCATAGATTTTGTAAAAGAACCAGACGGAACAAACTCTATACCCAAATAACAATATTCATTTGTGATATCTAAATCATGATTGTCATATTTAAAATTATGAGAGTTGAGCAGTTTGCCCCCTGAATTAAAATTCATTACTTTTGATTTATCAATATTAACAATTAATTTCCACTTTTGACAGTAAGCATGTAGTGCATCAAGTGCGTGTTGAAGACCTGATGCACTTTGAGATAAAATAACAAGATCATCAGCATACATTAAGGGCGTACTACACCCATATATTGGTTTGATTGGTCTAAAAAAATATTTTTTCATTTATAGCGAGGCGATATATGCACGGATCATGTGAAAAAAAAAATAAATAAAAAAAAGGTGCTTTTAAACCATTGTATAGTAAGTCATTTTAGCCCTATATATTTTTGTTTATACTGTATCCTAGTAACTCAGATGCGTGTTTCATAACAAACCATAATTTATTCTTTTCAACATGTTCAAGTAGGGTACATGAATAGAATACATTAAATCCTTTGTTATACTCTCTATAGAAAATCTAGTGGTGGATGCAAAATATATAACACTGAATAAATTAAATAAACACTTACACAATGGATGCATAGTCATTAGTCAATTTAATACAATAATGTGTTGTTAGGAGAAGAAAAGGCTATTAGGTCACCGTATGTCAGGTTATAGGTCAATTGGTTCAGGTCAAATTTAAGCATCAATTTTGAATACACATGTGAGAGTCTGTGATATCAAAATGAGGAATAATTTTGATATTCTGTCTTTAACTGGATATATATCGAGAAGTGCAAGGTGGATATACTAATATACCTTGGGATGTAAATGGTGAGTACAATTTAGAATGCCTAGTTGAGATGGATTTCACAAATAAATATAAAACAGTTACCAAAATCACAAAAAGTTAAGCTTACGGAAAACTACCCAATATGGTGGTATAGGTGACAAGAAATACAATTTTTTTCAACATTGCTGTAGTATGGTTGTGGTAACCTGTTACCTGTGGCTTAATTAAGTTTCAGTGAAATAATGTCGCAAGTTAAAAATACAAAATATAGCTCAACATTGAAAATAGAAGCATTTTAACCAGTTCCTTTTTTGATAGTTGTGGAGCACCAAGTTCATGAAGTCATAAAAGAAATCAGGAACCACTTATTCCCATTTTACATATCAACTTTATTTCCCTAACGTGTTAGCAACATATATCCAAAATTTTAACGAAATCCGTTGATAGTAAGCTTTCCAAAATGAAGTGAATTTAAATCATCAGTGATGTACCACCTTTTGGCTTCTACTTTTAAAAGCATGTAAACTACGTTGATACCGATGCCACCAATAAGACGAGAAGATTTGCCCCTTCATTTTGCATACCACTTTGTCCAATTTTTTTTTGTAATTTCTTCACAAAATGCAAAAAAATGCAAAAAAAAAATCAATGGGTGTAGTACCCCCTTAAACAACTGAGTGGAGAATTATTTAAATGCACAGGGTCACAAGAACTGTCAAAAATTTGTGGAAGATCAGAGAGATAAATATTAAAGAATATCGGACTGAGAATATACAACCCTGTTTAACACCAACAGATGTTTCAAATGTTTCAGTTAATTTATCATTACATTTAATTGTAAAAGAAACAGAAGCATAGGCCTACATATTCATAATTATGTTGAAAAATCGGCCACTGATACCGATCTGAGTGAATTTGTACAACAAAGCATTTCGCCAAATAGTATCAAATGATGCTGAAAAGTCCACAAAACAAATATAACTAGTGGCAAATGGTGGTCATAGACCACAAACCTAGCTGGGCGTGTTGGTGTTGTGGAGGTATCTGACCCTACAAAATGTTCCAAAAATGTTCCCCTGGTCATGAGGTCTGTTGTCACTGTGTTTGAGTCCCGTACTCCTTACAGACGTCCAGAAAATGCAATTTTACGATTTGATCCCAGATGACCTTTGACCTGACCCCTGCAAAATGTTCCAAATATGTTCCCCTGTCATCAACTTTGTTGTCACAGAGTTTGAGCCCTGTACTCTTTATAGATGTCCAGAAAATATGTTTCTGAGATTTGACCTCTGCATGACCTTTGCCATGCCTCCCTGCAAAATGTTCCTCTGGTCATGAGATTTATTGTCACTGAGTTTGAGCCTCATACCCCTTACAGATATTCAGAAAATGTAATTATAAGATTTGACCCCAGATAACCTTTGACCTGACCCTGCAAAGTGTTCCAAAAATGTTGCCCTGGTTATCAAGTTTGTTGTCACCAAGTTTGAGCCCCGTACCCCTTACAGGTGTCTGGAAATTGCACTTCTAAAATTTGACCTCTGTATGACCTTTGACCTGACCCCTGCAAAATGTTCCCTGGTCATGAGATCTGTTTTCACCGAGTTTGAGCGCCATACCCATTACATATGTCCAGATAATGCAATTGTAAGATTTCACCCCTTAATGACCTTTGACCCCAATTCCGTATACAAGTTATAGGCGTGTGGTATAGCCGATGCATATATGCAAATGACATCATTGTACTATATAATATGTGACAGAAGAAGCATTTTGAAGATATTTGGTTAAATACCAGAAATGCCCCTTTAATGACCTTTGACCCCAATTCTGTTTAGACACTATGGGCATTGGATATAGCCGATACATATATGCAAGTTACGTAATTTTAGGGTGGAACATGTAGGAGGAGAAGCATTTTAAAGTTTGTTGCCAGAAGAAGAAAGAAAGAAACTAGAGCAACTGTGCCCTTTGCAAGGGCACGAGGTAAGTTAGGCGTATGACTGTGATGACATCATCACGCAGCAATACTGTGCAACGTTAAATTTGACCCGACCTTTGTCTTCGGTTCAATTGAAGCATTTTGAAAACTTGACCTTTGACCCCTTTATTGCCCCCTTAATGACCTTAAATGAATTTTAAAATATTTTCAACATGTTTAGAATGTCATAAGGATCATTGCATTCAAATTTCAGCTCAATTGGAGCATTTTGGAACACTTGACCTTTGACCCCTTTATGACCCCTTAATGACCTTAAATGAATTTTAAAATGTTTTGAAAATGTTAAGAATGTCATAAGGACCATTGCATTGAAATTTCAGCTCAATTGGAGCATTTTTATAAACTTGACCTTTGACCCCTTTATGACCCCTTAATGACCTAAATGAATTTTAAAATATTTTTTAAATGTTTCAAATGTCATAAGGATCATTGCATTTAAATTTCAGCTCAATTGGAGCATTTTGATAAACTTGACCTTTGACCCCTTTATGGGCCCCTTAATGATATTAAATAAATTTTAAAATATTTGAAACATGTTTAGAATGTCATAAGGATCATTGCATTTAAATTTCAGCTCAATCGGAGCATTTTCGGTTAAAATGACCTTTTTTGACCCCTGTGACCCCCCTTGGATGACCTCTGACGTTAAACAACACATAACTTTTGTAGCCAGCTACCCAATACTGCTTGTGACCGAGTTTGGTCGAAACCGATCAAGGATGTGGCAGAAGAAGCAAATTGTGAGAAAGAAGAAAGAAAGAAAGAAAGAAAGCACAAGAAAGAAATAAGTTAGGCTGCACGCCTAACTTAAGAAAGAACTAGTGGCAAATGGTGGTCATAGACCACAAACCTAGCTGGGGCGTGTTGGGGTTGTGGCGGTATCTGACCCCTGCAAAATGGTCCAAAAATGTTTCCCTGGTCATAAGGTTTGTTGTTACCGAGTTTGAGTCCCACATTCCTTACAGATGTCCAGCCAGAAAATGCAATTTTAAGATTTAACCCCAGATGACCTTTGACCTGACCCCTGCAAAATGTTCCAAAAATGTCCCCCTGGTCATTAAGTTTGTTGTCACCAAGTTTGAGCCCCGTATCCCTTACAGATGTACAATTCTAAGATTTGACCTCTGCATGACCTTTGACCTGACCCCTGCAAAATGTTCCCCTGGTCATGAGATTTGTTGTCACAGAGTTTGAACCCCATACCCCTTACAGATATCCCAAAAATGAAATTAGAAGATTTGACCCCAGATAACCTTTGACCTGGCCCCTGCAAAGTGTTCCAAAATGTTCCCCTGATCATTAAGTTTGTTGTCACCAAGTCTGAGCCCCATACCCCTTACAGATGTCCAGGAAATTCATTTCTAAAATTTGACCTCTACATGACCTTTGACCTGACCCGTGTAAAATGTTCCCCTGGTCATGAGATTTGTTGTCACCGAGTTTGAGCCCCATACCCCTTACAGATGTCCAGATAATGCAATTGTAAGATTTTACCCCTTAATGACCTTTGACCCCAATTCTGTATGCAAGTTATAGGCGTGTGGTATAGCCGATGCATATATGCAAATGACATCATTGTACTATATAATATGTGGCAGAAGATGCATTTTGAAGATATTTGCTTAAATACCGGAAATGCCCCTTTAATGACCTTTGCCCCCAATTCTGTTTAGACACTATGGGCACTAGATATAGCCAATACATATGTGCAAGTTACGTAATTGTAGGGTGTAACATGTAGGAGTAGAAGCATTTTGAAATTTATTGCCAGAAAGAAGAAGAAAGAAAGAAAGAACTAGTGGCAAATGGTGGTCATAGACCACAAACCTAGCTGGGCGTGTTGGTGTTGTGGAGGTATCTGACCCCTCCAAAATGTTCCAAAAATGTTCCCCTGGTCATGAGGTTTGTTGTCACTGAGTTTGAGTCTCGTATTCCTTACAGATGTCCAGAAAATGCAATTTTGATATTTGACCCCAGATGACCTTTGACCTGACCCCTGCAAAATGTTCCAAATATGTTCCCCTGGTCATCAAGTTTGTTGTCACCAAGTTTGAGCCCCGTACCCCTTACAGATGTCCAGAAAATACATTTATCAGATTTGACCTCTGCATGACCTTTGACCTGACCCCTGCAAAATGTTCCCCTGATCATGAGATATGTTGTCACAGAGTTTGGGCCCCATAACCCTTACAGATATCCAGAAAATGAAATTATAAAATTTGACCCCAGATAACCTTTGACCTGACTCCTGCAAAGTGTTCCAAAATGTCCCCCTGATCATTAAGTTTGTTGTCACCAAGTCTGAGCCCCATACTCCTTACAGATGTCCAGGAAATTCATTTCTAAAATTTGACCTCTGCATGACCTTTGACCTGACCCGTGCAAATTGTTCCCCTGGTCATTAGATTTGTTGTCACCGAGTTTGAGCCCCATACCCCTTACAGATGTCCAGATAATGCGATTGTAAGATTTTTCCCCTTTAATGACCTTTGACCCCAATTCTCCCCTACAAAATGTTCCAAAAATGCTCCCCTGGTCATGGGGTTTGTTTTCACCGAGTTTGAGTCCCGTACTCCTAACAGATGTCCAAAAAAAGATTTGACCCCAGATGACCTTTGACCTGACCTATGCATGATGTTCCATAATGTTCCCCTGGTCTTGAGGTTTGTTGTCACCATGTTTGAGCCCCTGTACCTCTTACAGATATCCAGAAAATGAAATTCTACGATTTGACCCCAGATGACCTTTGACATGACCCTTGCACAGTGTTCCAAAATGTTCCCCAGGTCAGTAAGTTTGTTGTTGTGGAGTTTGAGCCCCGTACCCCTAACAGATGTCCAGAAAATGCATTTAGAAAATTTGACCTCTACATGACCTTTGACCTGACCCCTGCAAAATGTTCCCCTGGTCATGAGATTTGTTGTCACTGAGTTTGAGCCCCATACCCCTTGCAGATATCCAGAAAATGAAGTTATAAAGATTTGACCCCAGATAACCTTTGACCTGACCCCTGCAAAGTGTTCCAACATGTTCCCCTGATCATTAAGTTTGTTGTCACCAAGTTTGAGCCCCTGTATCCCTTACAGATGTCCAGGAAATGCATTTCTAAAATTTGACCTCTGCATGACCTTTGACCTGACCCCCGCAAAATGTTCCCCTGGTCATGAGATTTATTGTATCGAGTTTGAGCCCCATACTCCTTACAGATGTCCAGATAATGCAATTGTAAGATTTTACCCCTTAATGACCTTTGACCCCAATTCTGTGTGCAAGGTATGGGCACTGGGTAAAGCCGATGCACATGTGTAAGTGACGTCATTGTGCTATGTAATATGTGGCAGAAGAAGCATTTTGAAGATATTTGGTTATATACCGAAAATGCCCCTTTAATGACCATTTGATCCCAATTCTGTTTGCACCATATGGGCACTGGATATAGGCGGTACATATGTGCAAGTTACGTAATTGTAGGGTGTAACATGTAGGAGGAGAAGCAATTTGAAGTTATTGCCAGAAAGAAGGAGAAAGATCCGATAGCAAAACAGTACCTAGCTCGGGGGGTTGAAAACCCCCCAGCTAGGTAAAGATCGGATAGCAAAACAGTACCTAGCTCGGGTGGTTGAAAACCCCCCAGCTAGGTAACTAGTGGCAAATGGTGGTCATAGACCACAAACCTAGCTGGGGCATGTTGGTGTTGTGGAGGTATCTGACCCCTACAAAATGTTCCAAAAATGCTCCCCTGGTCATGGGGTTTGTTTTCACCGAGTTTGAGTCCCGTACTCCTAACAGATGTCCAAAAAATTCAATTCTAAGATTTGACCCCAGATGACCTTTGACATAACCTATGCATGATGTTCCATAATGTTACCCTGGTCTTGAGGTTTGTTGTCACCATGTTTGAGCCCCGTACCTCTTACAGATATCCAGAAAATGAAATTCTACGATTTGACCCCAGATGACTTTTGACATGACCCTTGCACAGTGTTCCAAAATGTTCCCCAGGTCAGTAAGTTTGTTGTTGTGGAGTTTGAGCCCCGTACCCCTAACAGATGTCCAGAAAATGCATTTAGAAAATTTGACCTCTACATGACCTTTGACCTGACCCTTGCAAAATGTTCCCCTGGTCATGAGATTTGTTGTCACTGAGTTTGAGCCCCATACCCCTTGCAGATATCCAGAAAATGAAGTTATAAAGATTTGACCCCAGATAACCTTTGACCTGACCCCTGCAAAGCGTTCCAACATGTTCCCCTGAGCATTAAGTTTGTTGTCACCAAGTTTGAGCCCCGTACCCCTTACAGATGTCCAGGAAATGCGTTTCTAAAATTTGACCACTGCATGACCTTTGACCTGACCCCCGCAAAATGTTCCCCTGGTCATGAGATTTATTGTATCGAGTTTGAGCCCCATACTCCTTACAGATGTCCAGATAATGCTCTTGTAGATTTTACCCCCTTAATAACCTTTGACCCCAATTCTGTGTGCAAGGTATGGGCACTGGGTAAAGCCGATGCACATGTGTAAGTGACGTCATTGTGCTATGTAATATGTGCCAGAAGAAGCATTTTGAAGATATTTGGTTATATACCGAAAATGCCCCTTTAATGACCTTTGATCCCAATTCTGTTTGCACCATATGGGCACTGGATATAGGCGGTACATATGTGCAAGTTACGTAATTGTAGGGTGTAACATGTAGGAGGAGAAGCATTTCGAAGTTTGTTGCCAGAAGAAGAAGAAGAAAGAAAGAACTAGTGGCAAATGGTGGTCATAGACCACAAACCTAGCTGGGGCATGTTGGTGTTGTGGAGGTATCTGACCCCTACAAAATGTTCCAAAAATGCTCCCCTGGTCATGGGGTTTGTTTTCACCAAGTTTGAGTCCCGTACTCCTAACAGATGTCCAAAAAATTCAATTCTAAGATTTGACCCCAGATGACCTTTGACCTGACCTATGCATGATGTTCCATAATGTTCCCCTGGTCTTGAGGTTTGTTGTCACCATGTTTAAGCCCCGTACCTCTTACAGATATCCAGAAAATGAAATTCTACGATTTGACCCCAGATGACCTTTGACATGACCCTTGCACAGTGTTCCAAAATGTTCCCCAGGTCAGTAAGTTTGTTGTTGTGGAGTTTGAGCCCCGTACCCCTAACAGATGTCCAGAAAATGCATTTAGAAAATTTGACCTCTACATGACCTTTGACCTGACCCCTGCAAAATGTTCCCCTGGTCATGAGATTTGTTGTCACTGAGTTTGAGCCCCATACCCCTTGCAGATATCCAGAAAATGAAGTTATAAAGATTTTACCCCAGATAACCTTTGACCTGACCCCTGCAAAGTGTTCCAACATGTTCCCCTGATCATTAAGTTTGTTGTCACCAAGTTTGAGCCCTGTACCCCTTACAGATGTCCAGGAAATGCGTTTCTAAAATTTGACCTCTGCATGACCTTTGACCTGACCCCCGCAAAATGTTCCCTTGGTCATGAGATTTATTGTATTGAGTTTGAGCCCCATACCCCTTACAGATGTCCAGATAATGCAATTGTAAGATTTTACCCCTTAATGACCTTTTGACCCCAATTCTGTGTGCAAGGTATGGGCACTGGTAAAGCCGATGCACATGTGTAAGTGACGACATTGTGCTATGTAATATGTGGCAGAAGAAGCATTTTGAAGATATTTGGTTATATACCGAAAATGCCCTTTAATGACATTTGATCCCAATTCTGTTTGCACCCTATGGGCACTGGATATAGCCGATACATGTGTGCAAGTTACGTAATTGTAGGGTGTAATATGTAGGAGGAGAAGCATTTTGAAGTTTTGTTGCCAGAAGAAGAAGAAAGAAGAATCGGAGAGCATTACAGTACCTAGCTGGGGGTGTAAACCCCCCAGCTAGGTAACTAGTGGCAAATGGTGGTCATAGACCACAAACCTAGCTGGGGCATGTTGGTGTTGTGGAGGTATCTGACCCCTACAAAATGTTCCAAAAATGCTCCCCTGGTCATGGGGTTTGTTTTCACCGAGTTTGAGTCCCGTACTCCTAACAGATGTCCAAAAATTTAATTCTAAGATTTGACCCCAGATGACCTTTGACCTGACCTATGCATGATGTTCCATAATGTTCCCCTGGTCTTGAGGTTTGTTGTCACCATGTTTGAGCCCCGTACCTCTTACAGATGTACAGAAAATGAAATTCTACGATTTGACCCCAGATGACCTTTGACATGACCCTTGCACAGTGTTCCAAAATGTTCCCCAGGTCAGTAAGTTTGTTGTTGTGGAGTTTGAGCCCCGTACCCCTAACAGATGTCCAGAAAATGCATTTAGAAAATTTGACCTCTACATGACCTTTGACCTGACCCCTGCAAAATGTTCCCCTGGTCATGAGATTTGTTGTCACTGAGTTTGAGCCCCATATCCCTTGCAGATATCCAGAAAATGAAGTTATAAAGATTTGACCCCAGATAACCTTTGACCTGACCCCTGCAAAGTGTTCCAACATGTTCCCCTGATCATTAAGTTTGTTGTCACCAAGTTTGAGCCCTGTACCCCTTACAGATGTCCAGGAAATGCGTTTCTAAAATTTGACCTCTGCATGACCTTTGACCTGACCCCTGCAAAATGTTCCCCTGGTCATGAGATTTATTGTATCGAGTTTGAGCCCCATACTCCTTACAGATGTCCAGATAATGCAATTGTAAGATTTTACCCCTTAATGACCTTTGACCCCAATTCTGTGTGCAAGGTATGGGCACTGGGTAAAGCCGATGCACATGTGTAAGTGACGTCATTGTGCTATGTAATATGTGGCAGAAGAAGCATTTTGAAGATATTTGGTTATATACCGAAAATGCCCCTTTAATGACCTTTGATCCCAATTCTGTTTGCACCATATGGGCACTGGATATAGGCGGTACATATGTGCAAGTTACGTAATTACCTAGCTGGGGGGTTTACACCCCCCAGCTAGGTATTGTAATCGGTCGGGTCTTCCGCTGGCAACAAACCACTGTAATCTTCCCGTTTTCTTCCGCTGGCAACAAAGTTAGTACGAGGAACCCATACCGTAGTAGCTCTGCACAATAGGTAGATAGATAGGGCAGCACCAATACGAAAATGTCATACCGATAAATGATGTGTCTGTTTTGCCTGTTATTTTAAGTTTGTGTTGCGAACTACAACAAAGTGAAATTGCACATGTTCTTTTGCTCATCTATCAGGGCACAGTTCTTGAACCCCAATATATTTGTATATTCATTGAATAACCTTCGACAATAATGGGTACAAAAAACTCATACCCTGTTCTTAAAATGCAATTATCATCTGTTCGTCATCCAAGCCCAGGGAATGTGTGTATGAGAGGATTGATGGCTAATATGATTTTGGAAGGGCTCAGTGGGAATTGAAAGGTTATTGCAAAAAACTTGAATAATAGTGACAGTGATTGGAGTACACTCTAAATTAGAAAGACAGAAGCAGTAATGGCAATATATAGGGTTTTTTAATAGAAATTTGATTTTTGATATGAACCATGCAGGTGTGTTAAAGGCACTCCTTAACAGTAATTGTAGTATAAATTTATGGGTTTAATATTATGTTTACTATTAAAAGTACTAGTATTAGGCTCTGGCTTATCTTTTGATTTTGATTTTGCACCCATATTTTACAGACTTTGGTGGTATGTTTGGAAACAGGGGATTAATGAGCCAGGCTTTAAAATGTTTAGCATTTATTTCTATAATATGTCCGACCTCTTTCTTTGTATTAATGAAAGTGTTCTCTGGCCTCTTTCTTTGTAATGAATGTGTTTTTGGCTTGATTAGTAATTCCAATGTTAGTACCGGTATATATATAAAACTATCAGATGTGTTTCCTTTGCAGTAGGAACTTTAATTCTTTCAGTGCCATTATCATGGCAGTTAATATCAAACTCTAACTAGCATTTGTTTACAGGCTCTATGTTTTGTTTAAGTAAATGATTGTTGAGGGATTTTCTTGTCTTCTGATGTTAGGGTTTTTTGTTTTATACTTATATCTTAGAGTATGTATCTTATTTTGTTTGATTAAAACATCTTGCATTAAGTTTTATATTTGAATCCCAGTTCCTAATTTGTGTGGTTTAAAACATTAACAATTGGTGTTCTTGTATTTTACAGGGAAATTAAACATGGTTTAAGATTATGCGCAACACAAAAATAGCTTGCAAATGGAATAGGCCTACATGAATGCGGGACATGAATTCATGTGTTTTCCCTACCTTTTTTTTGTTTGTTTATGAAGTTCGGGAAAATAGTATAAAAGCCTTTAAAAGTCTATAGTAATTGGAAACTGTAAAAGAAGTGCAAGAACCTGTTCATGATACCTCCGAGTCCACTGGTATACTGTGCGTGCGGATAGCACTAATGTGGTGCCACATTACATTTGATGTAGTATATATGTCATGGACTGTAACATTTGAGCTGTTTAACCCCCTAAATGCTCTGCATGCTAGCCATAGGCTTCAACATAAAAAGTTCTAGTTTTGAGATATTTTTTCAAAATATCAAGTCCTATCTTAAGAACCACTGAACCAATACCAGGCTTGTTTGTACTCATTTTAATGCATATTTAATGCTGCTTCCAAATATGGTAATGAAAATAAACAATTATGAAATTTTTGAAAAAAAAATGAAACTTGTCGTCTGCAGTCGACACCCGCGTGGAGAGAGTTAAGGGGTCAATTGGTCAGGGTATACAAGTAATATTGTAAATCATTTCTATTGCACAACCTTATGCCCTACAACAAGTTAAAACTGCATTTCCAAAAGGTTTCAGTGTTAGATGAATTGGTCAGTGCATCGTGGTATGATAAATGTTTATAAATGTGTACAGTTAATGAGTACATTTTATTGTTATCATGGTTATCACCCATTTGCTGTTTTCTGTAATCATGGTGATCTTGAATGAGAAATACTAGCTAGTACTAACAAGGTAAGACTGATCATAGTTTAATTAATTTAATTCTATTTAGTGATAGTTACAGGACTATTCATGGGTATTGGAATAATTCTGGTAGACCCTGCGCACAAGTATAACCCTAACCCTCAGCAACCCCAATTATAACCCTAACCCTAATCCTCACCGTTTATAAACCTAAACCTAACCCTAATCCTAACCCTAATTTAAATTTAAATTATAAGGGGGCTGTCATTTTCTTTGGAAGGGGGGGTCATGAATATACTGGGAGTGGGGGTCATAGAATTTTTAGACCAATTATAGGGGGTTATAATTTTTCAACACCCAAAATAGGGGGTATAGAATTATTAAGTGCTGGTGACTCAAACTTTTCGCGCGCTGTGCATGTGTTCTTGCACACAATCTTTCATTATATAATGCAAATATTTTGCGCATATAGCGCGCCTTCTTTACACACACAATTAAATTTTAACTCACTCCACACACTTTCTTTGCTCTAAAGTTTTGATGCGCTCCTCGCCTTTGTTCCGGCAATGAATAATTTGTCTTGAGTCTGTGTAGGTGGAAGTGGGTGGGTGGGGGAGGGGGTCATAAAATGTTTCGACCCAAGATAGGGGGGTCTAAAAAAATTGTGCCCGCGATAGGAGGGTCATAAAAATTTTTACTCCGGTCACCGACCCCCACCCGACGAAGAAAATGACATCCCCTAACCAAACCCTAAAACACAGGGTGCACAGGGTAAACCAGAATTATACCTGGGTAATAATAATAATTCCTATTCATGTTTTAGTCCAAGACACAATGTTTATCATCACCGTTCAACATCTTTATTAACCACCCCCGTTTACTAACTGCTCCTGTTTACTCTACTAGCTCCCTGCTAGTTTTGAATAAAATAAACACACTATCTGTGGTCATCTTGTGACTCCCTACATTTTGGTCATCAAAATTATTCTGCCCCCCCGTATTTTTCTTTCCGAAAATTTATGACCCCCCTGTATATTTGGGATCCTCCTTCCAACGAAAATGATAGCCCCTAAGGGGTATTTATGGGGCTCAAACTCAGTGACAACAAACCTCACAACCAGGGGAACATTTTGCAGGGGTTATTTCAAATCTTAGAATTGCTGCATTTTCTGGCAATATGTAGGGGTACGGAGCTCAAACTCAGTGACAATGAACTTGATGAGAAGAGTAACATTTTGGAATATTTTGCATGGATCAGGTCAAAGGTCAGCTGGGGTCAAATCTTCGAATTTCAATATCTGGACATCTGTAAGGGTACGGGCTCAATCTCGGCGACAACATCATGACCAGGGGAACATGTTGGAACATTTGCAGGGAGCAGGTCAAAGGTCAGCTGGGGTCAAATCTTCGAATTTCAATATCTGGACATCTGTAAGGTGTACGGGGCTCAATCTCGGTGACAACCTCCTGACCTGGGGAACATATTGGAACATTTTGCACGGGTCAGCTCAAAAGACATCATTCTGGGGCCAAATCTTAGAATTGCGTTATCTGGACATCTGTAAGAGGTACAGGGCTCAAACTCGGTGACAACTCATGACCAGGGGTGAATTATGGAACATCTTGCAGGTCATCTGGGTCAAATCTTAGAATTGCATTTTCTGGACATCTGTGAGGAGTACAGGACTCAAAACTCGGTGACAACAAACCTCATGACAGGGGGACATTTTTGGAACATTTTGCAGGGGTCAGATACCTCCACAACACCAACATGCCCCAGCTAGGTTTGTGGTCTATGACCACCATTTGCCTCTAGTTGTAGGGTGTAACATGTAGGAGGAGAAGCATTTCGAAGTTTGTTGCCAGAAGAAAGAAAGAACTAGTGGCAAATGGTGGTCATAGACCACAAACCTAGCTGGGGCATGTTGGTGTTTTGGAGGTATCTGACCCCTGCAAAATGTTCCAAAAATGTTCCCTGGTCATGAGGTTTGTTGTCACCGAGTTTGAGTCCTATACGACTTACAGATGCCCAGAAAGTTAAATTTTACGATTTGACCCAGATGACCTTTGACCTGAGCCCTGTACAGCATTCCAAAGTGTTCCCCTGGTCAGTAAATTTGTTATCACAGAGTTTGAGCCCTGTACCCCTTACAGATGTCCAGAAAATGCATTTCTAAAATTTGACCTCTGCATGACCTTTGACCTGACCCCTTCAAACTGTTCCCATGTTCATGAGATTAGTTGTCACTGAGTTTGAGCCCCATAACCCATACAGATATCCAGAAAATGAAATTATATGATTTGACCCCAGTTAACCTTGGACATGACCCCTGCAAAGTGTTCCAAAATATTCCCCTGGTCATTAAGTTTGTTGTCACAGAGTTTGAGCACTGTACACCTTACAGATGTCCAGAAAATGCATTTCTAAAATTTGACCTCTGCATGACCTTTGACCTGACCCCTGTAAAATGTTCCCTGGTCATGAGATTTGTTGTCACTGAGTGTGAGCCCCACACCCCTTACAGATATCGAGATAAGGCAAAATAGATTTTACCCCCTTAATGACCTTTGACCCCAATTCTGTGTGCAAGGTATGGGCACTGGGTAAAGCCAATGCACATGTGTAAGTGATGTCATTGTGCTATGTAATATGTGGCAGAAGAAGCATTTTGTAGGTATTTGATTATATACCGGTAATGCCCCCTTAATGACCTTTGACCCCAATTCTGTTTGCACCCTATGGGCATTGGATATAGCCGATACATATGTGCAAGTTACGTAATTGTAGGGTGTAACATGTAGGAGGAGAAGCATTTTGAAATTAATTGCCAGAAAGAAAGAAAGAAAGAAGAACTAGTGGCAAATGGTGGTCATAGACCACAAACCTAGCTGGGGCGTGTTGGTGTTGTGGAGGTATTTGACCCCTGCAAAATGTTCCAAAAATGTTCCCCTGGTCATGAGGTTTGTTGTCACCGGGTTTGAGTCCTGTATTCCTTACAGATGTCCAAAAATACATTTATAAGATTTGACCTCTGCATGACCTTTGACCTGACCCCTGCAACATATTCCCCTGATCATGAGATTTGTTATGACGGAGTTTGGGCCCCATACCCCTTACAGATATCCAGAAAATGAAATTATAAGATTTGACCCCAGATAACCTTTGACCTGACCCCTGCAAAGTATTCCAAAATGTCCCCCTGATCACTAAGTTTGTTGTCACCAAGTCTGAGCCCCGTACCCCTTACAGATGTCCAGGAAATTCATTTCTAAAATTTGACCTCTGCATGACCTTTGACCTGACCTGTGCAAATTGTTCCCCTGGTTATGAAATTTGTTGTCACCGAGTTTGAGCCCCATACCCCTTACAGATGTCCAGATAATGCAATTGTAAGATTTTGCCCCTTTAATGACCTTTGACCCTAATTTTGTATGCAAGTTCTAGGCGTGGGGTATAGTCGATGCATTTATGCAAATGACATCATTGTACTATATAATATGTGGCAGAAGAAGCATTTTGAAGGTATTTGGTTAAATTCAGGAAATGCCCCCTTAATGACCATTTACCCCAATTCTGTTTAGACCCTATGGGCACTGGATATAGCCGATACATATGTGCAAGTTACGTAACTGTAGGGTGTAACATGTAGGAGGAGAAGCATTTTGAAATTTATTGCCAGAAAGAAGAAAGATCGGATAGCATTACAGTACCTAGCTGGGGGTGTAAACCCCCCCAGCTAGGTAAAGATCCGATAGCAAAACAGTACCTAGCTCGGGGGGTTGAAAACCCCCCCAGCTAGGTAAAGAAAGAAGAATCGGAGAGCATTACAGTACCTAGCTGGGGGTGTAAACCCCCCAGCTAGGTAAAGAAGAATCGGAGAGCATTACAGTACCTAGCTCGGGGGGGGTTGAAAACCCCCAGCTAGGTAAATAAGATTTACCAGCACGCTTAATATACTTATTAATGAGTGTTTTAAGTACTAATACATGATCACTAGTACGTGAACCTTTACGAAAACCAATTTGGTTAGAAGGAATTACATCATTTGTATCGGTAAAAACACTAAGACGATTATATAAAACTAAACAAAATAATTTACAAAGATTACTAGACACAGCAATACCTCTATAATTTTTGGGTACATTTTTAGCACCTTTTTTATGTATAACTGTAAGAGTACTAAGCCTCCAAAAATCTGGAAATATGCCCTGCTGGAGGATTTTGTTAAAAAGACATGTTAACGATGGAGCAAGAACTGATATGCCCTCTTTTAACATCTCATTTCTAATACCATCTATCTGGTGCTTTCCCTTTCTTTAAAGAGTGTGCAGCCTTAATGACCTCAGATGTAGTAATTACAGAATCAAGCTGATCAATACAACTACCACTGACATTTGAAACAACATTATCTATGAAATGTTCTGTCATTGTGAGGAAGGTTCCTATTCATAAGAACCTGAAAATGATCCAGCCATTGTTTTGGGGAAATTGGATTTTGACCAAGTGATTTCTGAGAACCACACAGCTCATTATAAAGACTCCAAAATGCTTGAGGATCAGTACTTTCCATTTTCTCAAGCTTCTGGAAAATATTATCTCTGATAAAAATGCCCTTTAAAAGGGAAAGCCAGCTTCAATGCAGAAGAGGCCTTGTAATTAGTTTGGGTGGTGGCATTTTTAGGATAACTCTTTTTTATGATCCATCATGTTTCATGACAGTCCACCAAACCATCAATGATGAGAACATGCACACAGAAACAGCAAACCAAACATTAACTCCTATAACTTCCTGTCAATTAATTACTCCAAATTGTTCTGTCTTTTTACCTAGCTGGGGGGTTTACACCCCCCAACTCTAATGCTATCCAATTCCGCTTCTTTCTTCTTTCTGGCAACAAAACTTCAAAATGCTTCTTCTCCTACATGTTACGCCCTACAATTACGTAACTTGCACACATGTATCGGCTATATCCAGTACCCTTAGGGTGTAAACGAAATTGGGGTCAAAGGTCATTAAAGGGGCATTTCTGGTATATAACCAAATACCTTCAAAATGCTTCTTCTGCCACATATTATATAGTACAATGATGTCACTTGCAGATGTGCATCGGCTTTACCCAGTGCCTCTAACTTGTACACAGATTTGGGGTCAAAGGTCATTAAGGGGGTAAATTCTTACAATTGCATTATCGGGACATCTGTAAGGGGTATGGGGCTCAAATTCAGTGACAACAAATCTCATGACCAGAGGAACATTTTGAAGGGGTCAGGCCAAAGGTCATGCAGAGGTCAAAATTTAGAAATGCATTTCCTGGACAACTGTAAGGGGTACAGGGATCAAACTTGGTGACAACAAACTAGATGATCAGAAGAACATTTTGGAACACTTTGCAGGGTACAGGTCAAAGGTTAACAGGGTCAAATCTTATAATTTCATTTTATGGATATCTGTAAGGGGTATGGGGCTCAAGCTCAGTGACAACAAATCTCATGACCAGGGGAACATTTTGCAGGGGTCAGGTCAAAGGTCATGCAAAGGTCAAATTTTTGAAATGCATTTTGTGGGCATCTGTAAGGGGTACGGGCTCAAACTCTGTGACAACAAACTTACTGACCAGGGGAACACATTGGAACACTGTGCAGGGGTCAGGTCAAAGGTTATCTGGGGTCAAATCTTAGAATTTCATTTTCGGAACATCTGTAAGGAAAACATGACTCAAACTCGGTGACAATAAACCTCATGACCAGGGGAACATTTTGCAGGGGTCAGATACCTCCAAAACACCAACATGCCCCAGCTAGGTTTGTGGTCTATGACCACCATTTGCCACTAGTTGTCTTTTCTGCCCTTTTTTAGGCTACCCTTAGCTCATTATTAATATAAAGAAATGCAGTTTTTAGTAAATTGGCTAAAAACTGCCATCCTACTTGCCTTATACATGCACATTAATTTTATATTAATTCGCAATTTATACTTAATATAGCACATTATAAAATGTAAAGACTGATATTGTTCAATTATAATAGGCCTACATATAAATTATAGTATACCATAACTGGGCCTGAAATTGCATCGAATTTTTCCCGTTGAAAAGACAAAACTGATGTTTAAGATATAAATTATTTCATAAATGACATTTTGAGTCATTTTTATCCATAAAACGATACAGAATATAGGATATTTTTACTTTGACTTTTACGTCCATAAAGGTTTTAATCATGTTATCAATACACTCACATCTCATGCTGTGCTGATTTCCAGGAGGTCTGCAAATGTAAATCTAAGAACGCCTGATAACAAGGATTCTATAATTTTCTTTCGTTGATATGCTGTGGAAACTGTTATAGGCCTGGCATATAACTTTTAATGTCATATTTCCTTCAAACCATAACTTTTGAAATTCTCACTCGTTTTCATTCGTTGAAACGGCAAAACATACTTTCTTTTTCTTACAAATCCAATAACAGGTCTATTATATATTTTCACCATAAAAAGTTCAGCTAAGTAATTCAAACCAATGCTAGTACCCCGTAATCTCTTTAGCAAACAAAGACGATCTCCGAATTAGATCATAGCCAGCTAACGCTGGCGATAACGCTGGCGAAAACAGCCTTTTTAACATTAAGAAGTTTTTTATATTTTTTACGGAGAGACCGGTATTTATGCAACAAGTATACATTTGAAGGCTGGTTTTTGATATTACGAGAAAGTGTCTTGATTTGACTATATAAAACTACAATACATACTGTATTATATAGCCGCTGACCGAGCTGTGACTCCTTGTTACCATGGAAGCATATAACCTCTCTACCCTCTGTCTACATTCCTGGAGCAAAAAAGTAGGCCTATAGCGTTCTGAGCAGCTATGGCAGCTAATTAATGTACATAGTACTAAATTTATATCAGTGGTAGACTGTTTATTCAGGCGAAGCAAATCTACACCATTTTAAAATTTAATATATATTCTAGTTCCTATTTTTTACCACAAAAATATTCGCTTATTTATTTATTTATTTATTTATTTATTTATTTATTTATTTATTTAATTGTCTTCTGTTCTCGACAGCAAGACAAATGTTTGAATCTAAAGCCTTTATAATCTCTTTTGGCAACTCCCATGTTTATAATAACAAAAGGACTAATGCGGTGTTATACTGACAAACAAAGGACATTGTGACGTACAGGACCAGGGAAAAATTGAACTTTTTGTCACAAATTTTGAAACCACATTTTATTGTTTAACCCATGTTTATTATATTCGTACTTTTTTGGTGGTATATATATAATAGTTATTATAAGTTATATAGGGTAGGTGCAGGTAATATGGGACAGCAGGTAATATGGGACACCTGTTTTCATTTTAACAAAAAGTAGCTTAGAGAAGGTACACACTTTAAGTTGATTTGTTAAGTGTTTAGAGACATCAATTGTGCTTCTAGAAATGCAGTTTTGGAGTCTGTGTATCAAACTCTTGGAAATCAGTGCCAAAAAGAGAGAAATTGCCCAAAAATTTACGTCGTTTTTTTGGCCTGATATAAAATCAATGACGCCACATTTTATGATTGTGTATCCAAATACTCTGGTACTGAGGGTGCATTTGTCACTTTTATGATCTTTAGGTGATGGGTTAAGCTTATCAGCAGGTAAAATTCCACTGAAAAGTGGCACTTTCCTTTATAAATGATTATTTTCTCTGATTTTCAACTGAATGAGTGCAGGTAATATGGGACACATAGGAAATTGTGTGCATTGTCAATGCGAAAAGCAAATCTATTTAGAAAATTGAATTTTCTTGTTGAAATTTGCATTTAACATTCAAAATCATGTAACAAAAATGTTTTTAGAACAAAAGAGTGATTTTCTGAACATTTTGATTTTCACCATAGAGATAACATAGTGTCCCATATTACCTGCACATGCAGGTAATATGGGACACTTGACAATGACGTCATTTTGACGTCATAGCGTCCAAACAAACATAAAAACAAGATAACATTGCCTGTTTTATTAACTAATTAATGTATTTTGCCCTCATCGAATGCCAAAAATCATGCTATCACCATTGCAATGAACCCATATCTTTTTATAATTTGCTCTCACCGGATGTCCCTATTGCATAGCCCTACACCATGCAATTATTTCATACTGAAGTGCCACTCCGGAGGGGGGTGTCACTCCCATTGTGGCCTCACCATCCGCGATAATCAACTTTTGAAAAGCACCCTAAACAGGGATTTTATGCCTTGCATCAAATTTTATACCCTAAATTTCATTTCTGCGTATTAGCAATTGCAATTTTGCTACCCTTTTTTCTAACTTTTCATGTTTTTGACACCCTAAACACGATACGCGCGTATCGTGTCTACCCACGAAAAACTACCCTTTTACGCGTTTTCATTATCGCGGATGGTGTACAGGCCACAATGGGAGTGACCCCCGGGCTGAAATGTAACCGTTTGGATACATTTTTTTCTTTAAAACAATAATGTAACATTAGCATATATAAGTAAAGAAAGATTAGGAAATGTAAAGCATAGGCCTATACATTGGATTATTCCCACTTGGTCCAATCCCATTTGGTCCAATATCCCACTTGGTCCAATCCCATTTGGTCCAATCCCACTTTGTCCATTCCCACTTGGTCCAGTTCCAGTCTATCAAATCTTGTAGTTCAGTACCATCTTTCAAATCCAACTCTAAAAAATTCCTCATCAGCACATATGTACAACACTGCACCTGCAGTTGTTGTTTTGGGATTTTTTTTTCTCTTCTCATTTGTCAGGATCTACTTTCATAAAATGAATTCAGTATATAATGTTCCACATCAAATCGGACCGGTTTGTCTGTCTGTTTGTATTGTTCCAGTCTTTAGTTATTATTATTATTATTTTGTTATATTAAAAATATGCTATTTGATAAATTTTGTCAGCTCGCTTGGCCTTGTATGCAGACTATCACTTTTGCATTTCATTGTTCTTGCTCTGCAGAACTATACACCAATTACCATGTTAATTTATCATTGCATTGAATATCTTGGTGTAGATTTAATTTACAAAATATTGCATTAAAAAGTTACCTGCTATGTAAGTTATAACTTAGCTCATTATATAGACTCGTTGCAAGTGCACGTGCAATCATGTGCTTATGCTTTCACCCGGGCTAAATACATTTTTGTTATTATTGAAACGTAATCATGGTAATAATTATGCCATGCCTGGACTATTTTACTGTGTAGGTTTGGTTGTTATTTTCACCATCATTACTCATTGATTTATAATTGAAAGCTTAGCTCTTGTGATAATAAGTTTATACAATATACCTAACCCACAAGGCATATATCTTGGTATTGTATTTATTATTATTCTAAAATTTTGTTTATCATAATTATTTAAAGGACTATTTCGTGATCCTAGCATCCTCTATTTATGTCATTTTTCATTAAATATCCACGAAAAAAAACCCTATTCCCAAAATTTCAGTTGATTCCGATTTTGCGTTCACGAGTTATGCATGATTATGTGTATTACACTGCTCCATAGACAATACGTTCCCAGCAAACACAAAAACGTTTTAAAAACGTTTTATATAAGTTATATTTTGGCTTTTGGTTTAGGTAAAAACGTTTTAATAACATTAAAATGTCGGGTTATATAAAGGTCATGATAACGTTTTAAAACGTTTTGTATAAAAACACACTACAACAATATTTTTAAATGTTTTCAAAAAATGTTATTGTAAACTATTTTTGCAAACATTTTTGCCAACTATTGTGTCAATACTTAAATAACATTATGTTAAAATGTTTGAACCCAGCAAACACAGAAATGTTCTTAAAATGTTTTTTCAAAACCTTTTAATAACATTTAAATGTCGGGTTATATAAAGGTCATGAAAACGTTCTTAAAACGTTATTGCAAATATTTTGGGCAAACATTTTTCACAAAATATTTTTTCAACCCCAAAATAACATTTTGTTTAGAATGTTTTGTATCAAGTTTTCAAGAATGTTTTTGGAATGTTATTAAAACGTTTTATACCCTTTATATAACCCGACATTTAAACGTTTTCGGTAAAACATTTTTGTTTGCTGAGCACTAGATTATCAAAAATGTTTTTAAGGTTATGAAAACGTTTTATACTCTTAATATACCCTTTATATAACCCGACATTTAAACGTTTTCTGACAACCTTTTATAACCATTTGCGAATGATGTCGAAAACGTTTTGTGTTTGCTGGGTTGTAATTTCGTTCTGGTGCACCAGAACGAAATTCAAATTTCACGGTATCTTTGCTAAACGAATTAATCTGCAAGAAATATTTGGTACATAAACATTATGTAGCCAGAGGTTTCCAGTGATGTAAAAATCTCTTTTTGAGAAAAGTGGGGGGATGAGGCTGTGGATCACGAAATGCCCTTTTAATACTAACTTTTGTAAAGGGTGCCACAACAACACGCTCTGCGTTCAGTGGCATCCTCATCATTTTCACCATATTATACGATGTTTGTAAAAGCTTTTTTATATTGTAATTATTTCATGGATGGAATTTGATGAAATAAAACTGAACTGAACTGAACAATTTAGAAATCTTTTAAGTCTCGACCTTGAATACAACACCTTAAAAAAAAAAAAAATTGGCATGGTCATGGGATCCACTCTCAGTGCAACTTTATCCAATCTTACATTATATACCAACTTTAACATTCTCAACTGCTGGAGAAACTTAGACGACTGTGATCCTATACAAAAGTACCAAAGAACAGAAGAAGAACTAAAGACAGACATTGAATATCTTTCCGTTCACAAACACTAATTGTTAGGGGATAAAATTATTTTCAGGGGCCCCTTTTGGCAGGGGCGTAGCCAGCTTTTTTGGTCAGAGGGGCAAAATAAAATTTCAGGGGCACAGATGAAAAAAATTACAGTTGCATTATATCTGTGATCATTCAATACATAGAGACTGTATGTGTTCAAGTTTCCAAAAAAGGCTTTATTGTGACGATGTGCGCGTGTAGCGTGCAAAAATTTGGTATTTTGCACTATTCTGGCCCATAAACGGGCTGAATTTTGATATTTTCCTTTGCCCTCCTAATCTTCACTTTTTTCACTTTCTGTCAGGGGGGTGCACTCTGCCCCCACCTGCCCCACCGCTGGCTACGCTACTGCTGGCCATGAAAAATGTATGTTAACCCCATAGAAAATACAGGGTAAACTCATGTTCAAAATATTTTGGTGATTTTTTAATGAGCCTTTATAGACGGATCAAAATGAAATATTTAGGACCCACTTTTTGCATCAGCCATGAAACCCCCCACCCCGCACAGTGTCATCGCCCTGATATCTTCATGGCAGAAAATGCCATGGTAGGTTGAAACCACAGCCACGCATGGGCATTGTGTTCCCACCTGTTTAATAGTTTTTAAATGCATACTGGCTGAAGGACATCCGACTAATGACATTAGCCTGTGACTGACCTCTGTACGGTCAGCGAGCATACATACGCCGTTTTCATCTGCTTTGACTGCCCTCTACGATAGTCTCCTACACAGCCAGTTTGTGTCAGTCGGTCTGACACTCGTCGATCCTGTATGTTCGTGATAGCATACAGTCTGGCCCGAGACTACCTCCACGAGGGTCTACGCTGCACTATTTAAAATATGAATTTTGGTCACTTTTTCAGCTCAAGACGCACGCTAGTTTCTCAGTACGCAAACTAACGACGATAATATCTGTTGAACATATATGTTCAAGTGCAAGGAACCAGATCTGGTTTCTTTATACGAAATCATTTACGGAAGATATTCATCATTTTCTACACCGGTATCCAAAGATTTATCGTCTGAATATCAATCGTGCATAGCACATTTACGTGTATCGATCCCGTGTATTCATTTCAGTTTCTCTGGTTGTATTATTAACCGGGCGATGTCGGTGTGCCCCGTTACAACTATAGACCTTACTATGAAAACTAAAACAATTAAGTACTGAAAATGACCAAACACAAATATTATAAACATAGTGGGACATGGCCCTAGTGGGATATGGACCAAGTGGGACATGGCCCTAGTGGGACATGGTCCAAGTGGGACATGGCCTAAGTGGGGCATGACCTAAGTGGGACATGGCCCTAGTGGGAATGACCTAATGGGACATGGCTAAGTGGGACATGGACTAAGTGAGATTTGACTAACTGGGTCTGGACAACGTGGGATTTGGACCAAATGGGATTGGACTAAGTGGGATTGGACCAAATGGGATGGGACCAAGTGGGAATTGCCCAATATTTTAAACATGTTTAGAGTGTCATAAGGATCATTGCATTTAAATTTCAGCTCAATTGGGGCATTTTGAAAACTTGACCTTTGACCCCTTTATTACCCCTTAATGACCTTAAATGAATTTTAAAATATTTAAAATATGTTTAGAATGTCATAAGGATCATAAGGTAAAATAAATCGGAGGAATCTGGATCAATAAAAGTCCCTAGGATTAGTGCTGGTGATTGCAATGTATTAACCCTTTAAACAAAGAAAGAAATAGCCAATGAAAATAAAATGAAAATATATATGAATGAATCCCTAAATGATAATAACAGTCAATGTCTGTGCTGACGAAACTAAGTTGGATATGGAGAACTAGGTATACCACACTACCACAGCTCCATGGTTCAGCTATGGTGCGTCAACCGTTCGAGTTTTAAAGACTCTCAAAATTGTTATACTTAAAGGGCAGGTCTATAGCAAAAACAACATCATATCATTGGCAAGCTAATATTATGAGGCTGAACTTTACCCACACAATTTCTCCTTTTTCAGGGGAAATACGCACAAAAAAATTGCAACAAGTGTCAACTTGTAATGTAATAATTAGGGCATATTCTCTTCGAATAAAAATAAACTTGTTTTTGCTATAGACCTGCCCTTTAATGTAAACATCTTTCTATGTCTGACCGGTAGGCGGTACCATGTCCAGTTTGTCCACACATCCGTGTCTCATGAGGTTCCCAGTATAAAACCTCATCTACAAGCAAGCATGTAGCCTATAGTGTGTTTTTGATGAAAGTAATACGAGGCAGCCGTATATGTCAATACAATAGATTGAATTGAATTTTAGGGGCATGAGCTTTCGATCCTAGCAGGATCTTTATCAAAGACAGAGTGACAAGACAACACACAAACATGCATATATATAGTGACATGGACATAAAGGAAAAGGAAATAAGTAAGACAATAGAAATCATAAGTGTTTCCTGGGAAATATCAATTGGGGCAGGAAGTGGGATGTCATGAATGGAGATGAGAAATTTAAGGAAATGAATGAAGACAATGGGCTGAATAAAAAAATGAAAATGAATGGTAAAAATAAAAAATAAAATAACAAAGTGGGGGAAAATATTTATAAAAAATTTTTATACAAAAATTAGAAGAAATGTTTTTTTTTTTTTTGGGGGGATATTATGATAATGAAAAACAAGTTAGTCGTGTCCCTCTTGGATGTTGAGACCGTGTTGCTGGGTAGTACGTAGGCGCTTCGTCCAGAATTTCTCCCTGCTGGTACGGACAGTGTCAGGACGGTTATGACTCAATGCCCCGAAGGATCATGGCGGAGATAGAGCACTTGGGAGGTTAAAGTGATTACCAAGAGGGGTGTCAAGCTTCTTGGTGTTGACAGTGGACCTGTGTCCATAAAACAGCCTCTTACGGGGGTACTACACCACTGGCCAATTTTTTGCCTATTTTTGCATTTTTCTCAAAAATTATAGCACATTGGTGACAAGTAAGACATGTATATTATAGGGGCAAGAACTACTACTGTACTGTAAATTCAGCAACTCAAAGCAAGTAGTTATTGATTTATTGATCAAATATTGGTTTTCCCTCATTTTTGACTGTAACTCCACAACTGTTGTCTGTGCTGAAATATAATTTCCAGTGCAGTAGTTGTAGTCCTTGCCCCTATAATATGCATATCTTACTTGTCCCCAATGTGCTATAATTTTTGAGAAAAAATGCAAAAATAGGCACAAAATTGGGCAGGGGTGTAGTACCCCCTTAAGTGCAGTCTTAGTTTCTCCCACACACTGTATACCACAAACTCTACAAGAAATGAGATACACTATACATTAGATGAGGTGCAGGTGATGTTGCCCCTGATCCTGTGGGAAGAATTGTTGGAATTACTGGTGACAGAATCCCCTTCTTGGATATGGTCCTTGCAAACAACACATCTGTTGGAATCACATGTGACAGTACCCTGTTGTGTAGAAGGAATAATATCAGAAAGAGGGGGACTTCAGCTCTCACAAGAAGATCTCTAAGATTGCGGGGATGTCTGTAGGCCAGGATGGGGTTATCGGGAACCGCTCGTTGTAGCCGATCTGAGGTTTGAAGTATATGGTTTGTTTATTTATTTGTTTAAACGGCCGCTCCGTGTGGAGAAACGCTTGGGTCCTGATGGGACCAGGCTCAAACAAAGTCAAAGTGCTTAAGCCAGGCTATATGGAAAGAGAAGTGAGAAACAGTTTTGAAGACAAAGAACAAGGAAAAGAAGGCCACTCCCAACAATCGATCAAGTAAACAATTTTACTGTCAGCCTTTGGGTCAAGAGAAAGGAAACTCCTTAATCCAATCTCAACTGCCACTGAGGCTTGATCTCAACTGCCACTGAGGCTTGATGGTGATTGTCATTGGTGATGCTGCGGAGAGGAGGGAGGTTAGGATGAAAAGTGACTACAAGAGGGACTCTGGTATATTGTAAAGTTCCTCTTGAGGTCCCTAGCATGCTGTGAAAAGTCAGAATCATTAGTACAAATGCGGCGGAGGCGGAGAGCTTGGCTGTATGCTATACCACTTTTACAATGTTGGGGATGACAACTGGAAGAGTGTAGATCTCGGTGGACTGCCGTGGGCTTGGTGTAGAGATCTGTATCCCTCTGTGACAAGGGAGTCATTTTCCTTTCTGATGGCGACATCCAAGATGGGCATTGTCAGTTAATTCATCACGAGCATGCATGTCATCCAGGGTAGTATCAGAGAAAGAGTCAGCAGAATCAACAAGAGCATAGTTAGTAGTTAGTACGATTGTTGGGGTGTTTCATGGTCTCATCGATGTACTTTTGGCGATCCATGACAACCACAACAGATCCTTTGTCAGCAGACTTGATGATGATATCAGTCCTGGTTCTCAGTACCTGGCGTTCCTGACGGGGTAAGTTGTCATGTGTCCTGTGGGAAGAATTAGCAGAATTGTTAACTTGGGAACTAACAACCTGCAGTATGTCTCCATGGCTGGAACCCTGTTTTTGGGAGGGACCCAACTGCTTTTCTTGCGAAAAGGCCCAGGTTCATGCTGGCTCATCAAGGTAAAACTCCCGTTGATGTATATGCGACGATAGTATTGATTGAGATCCTGACTGTAATTAATTAGCTCGATACTCCATAATATAAGTTTTTCGATGGATGGCGTCTGGATTAATATTAGTTTTCATCAAAACCACTCACATATATGTATGCTTGTAGACGAGGTTTAACGGTATCACATATTGTCATTTGACATGTAATTAAACGGGAGTAACACGATCATCTTGTTTTGAGTGTTGCTAAATTAAATGTAAGCTTACCTTTATTAGAAGTCATATTCAAAGACACGGCAGCTGACTATATTGCATTGGAAGCAGCCACACATATAGCTTTGCGATCAAGAACGTATTATTAGCATGTACCGAGCATGTTCCACGAATTACACGTTCTATCATTGAAGCCACAATAGAGTTCTGTATACAATCACATCAGGCTTGGGCTGGTCCAATGTTACATTTGTAGACATTTATTTAATTGACTATGAAATCCACTAAACTCAATATCTTGCTTCTAAAGTTCCCAATTTCCTGAATGTGATCCCAGCTGGGACTACTAAGTAATATTTCAACTAGTTTGGTGATGATCCATGGACGTAGAAGAAAGATGGGTGGATCAGCTCGGAAGTTGACACTGCAAGGGCACAAACCACTATATCTAAATAATTTTCTCCTACACACCGTGATTAGTATAAATGATAAACTTTCATACTAGTATTTTGTTGTATTTAAATAAATAACAGTATGTCATAAATGTCATAGTCTACTTTTCTCCTGGCCTTTTGCGGGCACCGCCCGCGATTTTTTTTTTCGGACATCATATTTGTAACGCATAGTGTAAAATCAGTTGATTTTTCAGAAAATATTTTGTTTTTCAGTGAGCTCTGCTTTATTCCGTGTTTGATTATGAAAAACGGAGAAAATCAAAATTTACAAATGCACCGGCATACCGTAGGGTATTTTGTTGCTGTTGTTGTTGTTGTTGTTGTTAATCAATTTTTTGGACTTCTTTAGCCATGGCTACCTGCATGTAGTATTAATTAAAAACTATGGAACAACAATCCCAGGTCGGTGTGACAACTTTCCTGATTTGACGTGTCACATTTAGGATATTAATGTGGTGTAATGCGCCCTGAAAGTATTGCTAAGAAGGCGGAAGAAGCCGGCAGGGTAGCGCCGCCACTTATTGTAAACATGACAAATGCATTTAAATAATTTCCTTAGGCCATAAAACAAAATGGAGGCCAGATGATATCTTAAATGCAGAGTGTCTTTTGAAATGCTTTAGCGAGCTTATGTGGACAGCGGTTTCAGGGGACAAATACCTGAACCAGTGCCCAGTAGAAATCAAGCAAAAAGCAACAGTTTGAGACGCACTTGTTTTATGAGGACTTTCGTGTGTCCTCATAGAACAGTTGCGTCCTTATAGCACGGGGACATATCAATAATTGTCCACATAGAACAAGTTTTATAAAAGCATATATTCATATATTCATATATTCATATATTCATATAGTCATATAGTCACATATGCTGTGAGCTGTTGTTAAGCCTAATAAATTAAATTAAATTAAATTAAACATAGCTCAAATTGTTTTGTTTTTTATTAAATAGACTTCAATCTTCAACAATTCAAGCAGCAACTGGTTGATCTATACGAACGTGAAACAGGACACATACTGCTTCTTCCTTGGAATGAAGAATTCCATGACGCGAGGTGTGTTGATGACATCTACGTGGATCTAGAATTGGAAGAAGATGGTAGGACGAAGAAGCCTCTTCAGAGAAATGAAGAACTTGTAGAACTTAAGACATGTAAAGATAAGTTAGCAAAACGTATTATAATAAAGGGTTTGCCTGGTAGTGGTAAAAGCTGTCTTCTCTCAAAACTTGCACACGATTGGTCAAAACAAGAGAGTTATTCATCCCTCAATAGATTTGAGCTTGTATTTCTCTTAAGGTTGTGTGATTTACAAAGAGGAGAAAGCTTAGTCGATATGATATGTAAACAAATCATTGGCTCTGTGCCGTTGGGATTGAAAAGTTACATCCTCAACAATCAAGATAAAGTCCTCATTTGTCTAGACGGGTGGGACGAAACAGATTTAAAACTTGATTCAAGACAAGTAAAAACAGAAAAAACAGACATACAGATAGAGCAGATTCTTGTTAACCAAGCATTGAGTAATACTTGCGTTATTGTAACTACTCGACCACACAAACCGTTAGGGTCTGTACAGTCACTCCATTACCTAACAGTTGATGTCAAAGGGTTTTCACCAGGCAAAATTGTCATGTATGTCAACAAATTCTTCTCTGGTCATCCAAATGTAGATGACTTAATACAAGGCTTGATACGAGAGTTGATGAAGGCGTCTAATCTCAGAGCCTTGTCTAAAATACCAATAGTTCTCATGTTAATCTGTACACTGTGGGAAGATCAAAAACATTTCCCCGACACTCTCTCGCTTCTGTACAAAGAGTTTATTGATACAATCTGGATTAGGTTTTGCCATAAATATCACACCGATCAGATCCAACATTCTGAATATCTCAACTTATTGTACAACTTAGGAAGGGTAGCTTTAGATGGCCTTATGTCAAGTAAGAGCAAAGACCAAGATACACTTGAATTTCCAGAGGAAGCTTTCGGTAGCATATGCAAATTGGGATTAAAGGTAGGCCTCATTTCAAGACAGAGGTGGAAATTTAGGGCGACAGAGAAGATTTCTGTTTCGTTTTTACACAAATCTATACAAGAACTCTGTGCAGGGGAATATCTCAGTGCGTTATTTAAAGAAGACCCACAGGCTTTTTATGCGATACTGAATCAATTTGATAGTTGGGAACTTATACGGGAAAAATTTGAGATCCTTAGATTCTGCTGTGGTGTTTCTCAACAATCCAATGAATCGCCCACTGCGATTGCGGTAGTCAGACATGCAATTGACATTTATAACATGAAAAGTGATCAATCGATTCGTATCTATGTTGGTACCAACAGAGATACAGATATATGCCTTTACTTACATTACTTTATGAGGGTCAATTTGAGTCAGACGCGGGTGCTTTTACCTTATTCGACAAAACTATTTTCTCACGTATTTCATGCAAACAAATATTAGTATCTTGTATTCACCTACAAGCACTACGTGAATTTAACTTTTTCATTCAATCTGTAGTAGGGCGATCACGAGGTGATAATATCACGGACATCAGATTTTCTCGCGTTAATATTGACTCCTTGGATCTGATGTCAGAAACACTCAAATATATGCCAAACATAGAGCTCCTTGGCATATTTGGTAGGTCTAGTTCTGATTATGTGCACGGCTGTGAGGAGAGCCAAACCAATCTAGGCAAAAGATTAGGCAAGCTAACCAAGCTGACAGAATTGTGGATATGTTACTATGATATGACTATTATATTACCTCACATGTCAAATCACAGTAGGCCACTGAGAGTCATTGAAATCAATGAAGCTCGTATAGCTGATGCAATTGTTCACATTGGTGCTCTTATAACACATCACCTTACGAATCTAACACTACGTGAAACCGCGTTAGAGGAGAGACACATTGAGACACTGAGTAGTTTCCTGTCCAATTCTCCCAACTTGTTGGAATTAAATTTATGTCATAATACAGTAAGAAAGAGTATTGTATCACTGACCCATCACTTGCAACAGTGCCGCAAATTGCAAATATTGGACGTTTCTTGTACTAAGCTGACAAATGCAGGAGTGATTGTATTAGCAGAAAGCTTCCATCACTGGCCTCATTTAAAACAACTCTACTTTAGCTATAACCCTGATATATGTAATGACGGTCTTGAAGCTGTTTTGAGACATCTCCATCATATACCGAAACTGACGTCTTTCTGGATTTCAGCATTCATAGACAGCCAATGTAGTGAGTTAGTACAGAATTGCCTTCATGCATTAGGAATAGAGATTCATGAAGAAGAGGAAGACGCTGATATCGCATTAGCATTTCCAGACCAGGCTCGAGACATGTTCCAAAATAGGAATACTTGCAAAAGGTGTCCTGATGGACGAATCAGACTAGAAATTGGCGCTCAAGATGATGAAATTCGGTCAATTCAAGAAACAGCAGCAATTGGTCCTAGTTGCGAATCACATATACAGCTACCAAACCCGGACTAACATTTAAAAACATAAAGGATTACGAACACAAAAATGAAAATTCAAAAAGTTACTCCGAAGCCATCTGGATGGTGTTTAGACTTCTATGTAGTCCACCACAGCAGACGAACACATCTTCCATCATGTTTTGCGAAAATTCTTCCAGTTGCATTGTAGCCACGATGGCGAACAGACCTCAGCACGGCTACAATGACCAACGCTGTAGGTCTATGCACGGTATACGGTACCAATTATGTCCCCCGTCCTTCCTGCGACCATCATCACCCATAGTCGGCACTGAGTTTTGGTGATCACAGATTCAAAATTTTATGAATTGAATAGACTGTAATATGAATTATCTGTGTTAATTTCAGCATAGACATTTAGTTGTTTTTGATGTGTTAATAGGGCAAGGATTTTGAAATAAATGAGGGGCAATTTTGATACGGTGACCTGCTTTATATTATATAATTCATGTAGTTAATATTTGTGTGTGGGTAGGTACGTACGTGTAAACCGGCAGTGATATCGACTTTAGATAAACAAGATACACACGATATGTAATGAAACATGTTGGTGCAATTCTTCCTCTGTATGGTGTTTCACATGACGAATTTCAAAGAAAATCCCAGTAAATTGATTGAGATTTACTGTATTGGCTGTTTCAATTTCACATTGATATTACTGTGATATGCTGTGATACATGTATATATATTATGTATGTTATTCCAGCCAAACTTCCACAGCTAGCTGTCCAGCGTCGATGCCATAATAACATATTTAATTGCACATCCCATGTGCTTCGTAATTCCATCTCTTCTACTGCTGGCTTGATTCCGCTCACACCGCACAAACCACAGTGAGCAGATCAAACTGACTGCGGAAGAGACTGACATTGGAAAACCCCGTTATAATATTTAGCTGGTATCCGTGGACTTTTTTTGGTCTAATAATGCTTTAATATGGTGCCCTCTTACATTGAAAAGCGTTATGGTACCCAGTTTAATATGAGGATCAATAATGTGAAGAAAAAACTAAGTGAGCATGTTACAGTACGAAGTACGCAGCCTCTAAAATATGGGCAACTCGTGTAGGTCTTCAATGGCAGGTTCCATGCGGGATCTACGCACATAGGCTGCATGGGAAGGTACGTTTTTCTGCTGTGGTAGTCCACTTACTCATCGTGCATACGCTAGCTATTAAATTTATACATAAAACTCCGATTTGTATTTAGGGTAAATACGCCGATTCTCGGTCACTTAAGAAACAACCCGCTCTATTTCTTGCGTAAATGATTATAAAAGTTAGCTATATGGGAACGTGTATTCCCCACAACATCCGGTTTAACATACCCTGCATGACATCTTCCATTGAACTTGTATTGGAAGTACAAGGTCAAAAGGTCAAAGTTGACGACAACGCCTATTCTCGGTCACTAAACTCCTATTCTCGGTCACCGTATAGTTTTTCTATACCTATTCTCGGTCATTCTCTTTGGAAGCCTGGTTGATCGGTATGACGCGGTTTTGATAACTTAAACGCATAATAAAAATACGCGTGCAGTATTCTCAGATATATTGACAAGGAGCGATCCTTTCAAAACGGTTTTTTGGCAAAAATTTTCGTACCATCCGATCGGGGTCCGAGGTGGTCCTATTTTGTGGGAGCGCACAGCGGAATGCGGCGGCACGCCCGACTAGTCCAGGAGCAAGATCACACAGGGCCCTAAATAAGGAGTTCGTTCACCCCCACTACATACAAGGTTTGACACCATAGGTAGTTAGTATGGACCCTCTAGATCACTGCTAGGTAGGCAGTGGTCTCAAATTGTGGTAACACTTTTTACAGGTCCTTTTATATATGGACGTATAATCACATAAAATCACAAAAAATAGGGCAAAATTAAGGGGTAGGGGAGATATAAATCCCCATAACTCAACTTTTACTTATAATAATGAATTTATTTTGGTATGACTATGTAGCTAATTGATTGTTCTAACTTTCTAGTATTATTTGAAAGCAAACCTAGGTTTCATTAGATCATGATTGGAAGCGGCCAGTCCATACACTAGTGGAAAATCAGATTTTTCACAACAATGCTTAGGGTGGGTGTTTTTATGGCACTGGGTTCAAATTTTCCTATTGTGCCAATTTCTATTTTCAAAATTAATTAAGCTCCATTTTTTAATTTTGTTTTTAATATCAAGCATATCTAGCATGTCTAGGCAAACAGTGATGTTCTGGTTCAAATATTTATATAAGTGCATGTTTGCGTGCATGTTGGTTTGTGTTGTGTAGGTTTGGGGTAGGTGGGGTGTGGGGGTGGGGTGGGTGTGTATAGGGTTCGGGGTTGGGGTGTTTTACGTGTCTTTTAAGACACGTAAAACACCCCAACATATTAAAATATGTCACTCAGCTGAACTATATAAGTTCCATTAACAAAATTTATTTGGTAAGTTACCATTCATATAATATTTTGAATATTTATATGTGCGGGGTGAGATCAACCACTGCTTGTCAGGAAAATAGACTGAAAATGTAAAAAATAGTTACTTTTCCACATGTAGCAGCGTGTGTAACAATATTAAGGGATAGGGGAAATATAAACAATCATAACTCAACTTCAACTCATGATAATGAATTCATTTTGGAATTAATATGTAGCTAATTGATTGTTCAAATGTTTTAGTATTATTTTAAAGCAAAACAAACATTATTTGTCAGGTAGATAGACATAAAATGTGAGAAAAGGTTAATTTTTCATGTATAACCATGTCAAATATGGTATTATTAAAGGTTAGGGGAAATAAAAACCACCATAACTCAACCTTTACTCATAATAATGAATTCATTTTGGTATCAACATGTAGCTAATTGATTGTTTTAACTTTCCAGTATTATTTTTAACAGAAAAACCATCAGGTCTACATAAAGTGTGAAAAATTTTAATTTTCCAATGTGTAACAGTGTAAAATATGACAATATTAAGGGGTAGGGACATACAATCCAACATAACTCGATGTTTATTCATTATAATTTATTCATTTTGGCATCAATACATAGCTATTTGGTTCTTGTAATCTTTTAAACCAAAATGACCATTAGTTGTTAGCTGTATAGACTTAAAAATTAAAAAAAAAATCAATTTTTCAAGTGTAGAAGCGTAAAATATGACAATATTAAGGTGTAGGGGGACATACAAATCACCAAAACACAGGTCTTACTGATGAAAATGAATTCATTTTGGTAACAATATGTAGCTAATAGATAGTTCCAACTTTCTATTATTATTTTAAAAGCAATTAAACCATTAGTTGTCAGCTAGATAGACATAAAATATACGAAAATGTTAATATTACATGTCTAACAGCGTACCTTAGGGGCGCCAAATTGACCAATTTAGCATCCAAGCGATGAAAGTCAAAATTTTTGCGCTACGGCCGACACTTTTGCCCCCTTACCCGTTCCGGCCTTGATCTTATTCCGACAGCCTGTCACTAATTCACAATCGATTTGAAACATTTATTGAATAGATTTTTTAATGTTGAGGTCCTACTCTGTTGTTCCCATAAAAACAAGCACAAAATTGCGCTAATAGCACGTGTAGGCCCGAGGAGATAGTGTATGTAATCTGCGCAAGTCAGTTATAGCGCCTTTCTCGGTCCAGGGCAGGAACCATTTTTGCCGCCAGAAATGTGACATTGTTGACCCAATTTTTCCGACCGAAAAAGCTCGAAAATACGACAGGTTAGGGGATGGGGTAAGGGGTAGAGGAGGGAGGGGCGGGCGGTCACAAATAATTTCTCCTCGCTCATTTGTATTCGACAAATGGCTATAGGCCTAATTTAAGCCTGCAGAGCAAAATGCAACACTTCTCATGTGCTCATGCATGATCATTTGTAGGACACATGGCAACAACAATGTCAACATAGCTCATACTTGGGAACACTGACCGAGAATAGGAATGCCAACGGAATTCGTATGCCTATTCTCGGACACCCCTGTTTCTATGGGAATTTACATAAACACAACACCAATCATTTGCTATGGTGTTATTTACGATGCAGGTGGATCAACTTGTTAAAATTACAGCTTTAAAATGCATGTACAATTTCGCATGACTGATTATATTACAATATCCCCTCTTAAATGACGTCATTATTTTTTTTAAATGCCGATATTTCAGGTCACCATACAATCTCAAAATCTATCATTTGAGGTGAACTGTGCTGCCGTGATATTAAAAAGTCACCAAAACCTGCAGCACCGGTACGGCTAAATGATTCGCTCGGAAGACACGGCTGAAATTAAAGCAACGATCGTCAGCGGTTGTTCAAATCGCTAACTGACCGAGAATAGGCGTGTGACCGAGAATAGGCGTATTGACCCTATTTGTTCAAAATTGGTAGATTTGCGGTTAAAAATGCTTAACAAGGATGTCTATGGAAAACCATTCAGAAACCGGACTACTTAAATTAACCATGATGTTATGCATCCAGCATCTTTATATGGATCTGACTTGTGATTGGTCGACCGAATTGCGTGATGAGTTAAATCCTCCTACATGTTATTTAATTACACTAACTACAGCGCACAGTGTCAGCAGCCCGATAGATTCCAAAGTCAGAATTGTTCAATAAGTGAGCCCTCATTATATGCCAATGTAATATACGTATTCTTTACTTTTTCTAAAGCATGGTCCGTGGGCGTCACTCCTGGGTGGACAGGGGGACGTGCCCCCACCTTTTGCCAAATGACCTATGTTTTGCTTTTTAGCCACTTTTTGACAATTCAGGCCGAATGCCCCCCCGTCAATAAGACAATGGCCGAAAATCGGCTTGTGCCCCCCCATCAGACCCGGTGCCCCAATCATGGTCGGTGCCCCCCCCCCCAATATGATGACCCACGCTACGCCACTGCCATTTGCACTGTACATGTTAAATATCATTGAAAATATAATGCTAACAGCAAGATTATCAGTGATTGAAATGCTTTCTATTCTAAGCATCCAATTTTAATGGTATATTTGGTAGTCTTGTGGAGCATGCGAATCTGCTTGAGGACCATCTGTATGAAATGACTTTTAAGTTCTGTCTTTGTCACACGCTAGATACATGTGATACCCTAAGTTATATTCATAAAAGGGCTGCTATGTGCATTAGCTGAGATACGGTATGATGGTAGAACTTTTTGAATGAGCTTCGTATTACTAATTGGGTTTGCTTTTGAAAGTTATATTTTTTTTATTTTTTTTTTTTAATTTTTGCATTAGCTGTGTGTGTCTGATGTAAACTTACCATGGGATGTTATTATCCTTACGATGCGTTACGCACTGTAAATGAGATAAGAGACTTATGAAAAGAACATACACTTGAAATGATTGTAATAAGGGTATAGTTGTATTCTCAAAAGTAGAAATATAACAAGATATGATCCATTGAGGCCAAATGCGGAAATTGGCCTATTACCATCACTAACTTTAAAGTTTCATCACTATTAACTAACTATAAGCTTCCTAAAGGTCCGTTCATACTACACCGCAATTGCTGTGCGATGCGGTGCGTTGCCGATATATCAATTACTTTTTACCGCAACTCAACGCAACTCATCGCATTTCCAAGTTAAAATGCATTAAACTTTATTGCGATATCGCAATACAGTAGTTTGCAATACGATGCAGTGCGGCAACGTACCGCATCGCATCGCAATTGCAGCATAGTATGAACGGAACTTTTCTTATGTATTTTAATGTTTTTCTCATTATTTTTGCTCTGATCTCAATTTCATTAATGCTGACTTGGTCTAATTCGATGAGATCGTGTCACAAACCTTGTTTTAGGATAAAGAGATATTGAACGAAATATGCCTGTTGATACGTTTCGTTTTTGTTGATGTCTTTGATTTGTAAATAAATTTTATACAAAGTTTATGACTATCGAGAGTGTTTCAACCCAATTATAGTAGTAGTACACTATACAGCCTGAAAAAGGTGATGTTTCAAAAATATTCGGGTACCAAGTGATTTGAATCAGTTCATCTTCCTGAGCATTTTCACTCATTTTTCGCCAGGCCATAGGGCTGGTATCTAATTCTGAGATGGGATTTGTGTACACTAAAGATTAGCTAAGATTATAGCCTTCTTTTATTGGTATGAATTTTTTTTTTTACTTCTTGTGGTGGAAATGTTTTTGATGTCTGCTAATTCGATTTGCAAGGAAAAGAAAGTATGTTTTGCAGTTTCAACGAAAGAAAACGATTGAGTAATGCCAAAGTTATGTTTGAATTAATTATGACTTTAAAAGTTATCATAGGTTAGGCCTACACATATAAACATAAACTTGTTCAGCAATCAGCATCAACAATTAGTAATTAGTGGGGAATGATCACTGGAACAAGGTCATATCAGTGGACTACTGAGCATAGCATGATGTTTGGTTGCCTGTGAGTGCATAATTGATATGTTGATAACAGATCTAATAATGTTGTAGAATCAAAATCTTCATTATATGGACCACGTTGAAGTCAAAGTAATTATCTATCCTATCCTGTATCGTTTTATGGATAAAATTGACTCAAAATGTTATTGATGATATTATTGCTATCTTTAACATCAGTTTTGTCTTTTCAACGGGAAAAATCCGATGGAAAATAAAGTTTTTAGGGGCTAGCTATAATATTGAACAATATATCCCATATTTTGACATGCACTTATAGAAAATGAATAAATTATTGTCTTACTTTATAAATTATAAATACTGTAAAATGACACATAACTAAAGTGAGGCCACTTTCTATCTTTTTTATTTGATTCATAAAATTACATTCAACAAAATGATTGAAGACTGAGAAAACACATAGTGCAGACTATTACAGAATGGAGTAGGTAAGATGCCATGTCCATAGCTTTGCAGGAGTTTCGGACTAACAATCAACACATTCAAAAAATACAGTTTAAAAGTGATGATTGTAGTGAATGATCAGTCCTTTATCATGTGCTTGCCACTATCTACTTTATAGTAAACTATACATTGCGAAATAATATAAAATCATTTTAAAATAAAATGTGCATGTAAGTTGAGTTTACATAGCGAATTAACTAACAACTGCAGTGAATTTTTTGATTTTAATAATAAGCATGGTTAAAAAGCAGTAAAAACAAAAATACAGAACAATTTGGAGTAATGAATTAAAGAGTTGACAGGAGTTATAGGAGTTAATGTTTTTTGCTGTTTCAGTGTGCATGTTCTCACCATTGATGGTTTGGTGAACTGTCATGTAACATGGATGTAAGCGTGATCCTAAAAATGCCTTTCACGGTGACCCAAACTATTTACAAGACCTCTTCTGCATTGAGGCTGGCCTTCCCTTTTAAAGGGAATTTTTATTAAAAATATCGGTTGAAAAATAAGACAGAGACGGCGACAAAAATACGCATACTTGTACCCCCCCCCCCCTTTTTTTAATGTTTTATTTGACATTTTGGGTATTTTCTGTTGTTTGTTGGGATTTTAATGATAATTTACATTTTTTGGCAATTTCTGGATAATTATATTTGTGCAAATTTACAAGAATTGTAAGTTTTGACACGAGTTTAAGGGCTAATGTGATTAACTTAAAAAAACCAAAAAGTTAAAACACCCTCGCATCCTAATGTCACCTAAAACAGCAAATTATAAGGACACCAAAAACTTTCATTTGACACAAAGTGCATAAATGGTCTTCCTAGAAACCAAAGTTGATGCCAAAATTGCAATACATAATCCTTAATGTGATAAAATCCCTTAAAGACTAGAAAATAAAGGTAAAACCGCCCTCCCCCTTTATGTCGTTACTTGGCAGACACTGTTGAATTGTTGGCTGCTTTCAATATATTTGGCGTCAAATTATTCGGAATAGCAAGCTGCATTAAATAAGCTGTTATCCTAAGCTGTCTGAAATATCATCATTTTATAGCCTACCACAAATATAAGACCCGTTCCAAGTTGAATGGAATACACAATATGGTCATCGTCACCTTAGTGTTCTCCCAAGCACTGGTAAGGAAAGGGTAGGATTGTTTCGAAGAGGAACATTGGGGCAACTCTGTTATTCTTTCAGTGACTCAAGAAGTGATGTAAAAAGAACATGCGAGTTAAGGTAAGAGTTTGACCTCATTGATTGAATATTTTTATATTGTGACCGTCCCCACAAATGAGCTGTAATGTCGGCATTTATACTTTTTGAGATATTGGACAAGCAAATATTCCTCAAAATATGCTTTAGAATGATCACATATCCCTATTGCTTTTTTAAAGCAGTGATATTCAACACATGGGTTAGGTACCATTTTAACACGTGGACGCGGTACATGATCGCGTGATTTGATATGAATTAAGTGCGCCACTTGGTTTTACATCGGTGACGTCATACATTAGCATACCACATCCAATTGCGAACATGTAATCGATTCTGACTAGTTCCTCTGCGAGTGTGCCTGTAGTAGGATATGGATTCACATCATAAGGCCAGCAGGTCCATTCGAACCGATCGTTCACCTATATGTGAAAAAGGCTTTTAACATTCATTTTTTTTTTATCTTTCCACAGATAATACAGCTGCTAAGCTGAATCATTGTGCCCTTCGTGATAAAAGCATGAGAATGTCCACACCAGGGATGCAAATTGTGCGGGAGCGGGTAGCATCGCTCCTAGGAAATGAGAGTCAAAATTGAGGAAATAATGCCATGAGAAGAAAAAAGAAAGAGAGGGAAAAGGAGGGGGAGAGAAGAAAAGAAAAAAGAAAAAAGAAGAGGAAGAGGGAAAAGAGGAAAGAAAAAGAAGAAGAGTGAGGTACAAGATAATAGGGGAGGACTGGGGGGCAGTAAAGCTACTGAATTGAAGAGAGGAAATCTTTTAAGACACTGGTTGTGCAAAGTTTGGAGTAATTCACATTATTGTTCAAGAAATAAGAGCAAAAAAGAGGAAGGTGTTGGCGTTATGGAAATGGGATATGAGGAAATTTACAATTCATCACCATAGGAGGTATTCAATGTAATTTTAAACAGGAAAAAAGGAAGTTGGGTGAAGACATGTGGAAACAGGGCTCATATCTGAGGAAGTTTAGAGAGCCGGCAATCATATCTGAGGAAATTTATAGAGAGGCAGCAATGAGGATTTTATGGGAATAAAAGTGAGAATCAAAGGAATTCAGTGTATCAATACTAATGCCACTGAGAAGAGGACAAACTGGAAAATATTGAGGAAATTTAAAAAGAAGAACCATAAAGCACTAAACAAGTTGTGCTCCTCTGACAAAAATGAAAGAGGAATGGGGTAAAGGAAAACTAGTATAATATACCAAATTTTTGTCATCATTGTACATTGCACATTGTCATCATAAAGCCTTTTTTTGGAAGCTTGAAAATCTAATATACAATCGCTCTAAAAATATACGCTATGTTAACATTCTCATCTTTTGAAGTGCAGAATAAAGCTATTTTATGCATGGTATGAGGAAATCTTGAGCCTAAAAACCTTGCTCCTGAGGAAGAAATCACAATTTGCACCCCTGTCCAGGCGAAACTGTAAGGGATCTCGGAGCAGCTTTGGGCCCCAGAGATGCGGCGTGCAGGCCCACCGGCGTGTGGACATGCCCTGGCGCCCATCAACCAAGCCCCAGCTATGGGTCAAATAGCTGAGGTAGTTCACTACCTCAGGCGGTTCTGAGATGCAATCTCTTGTCTCCGGCAGAAGGGCGTTTCATAATAGTTAATACTCTATGGATACGGTCAGTGAACACAAGCAGGGAGTCCTGAGTCCTGTACAACTTACCACATCTGGTTGGAGACGGAAGTGGTAAGAGTGAAGGGCGTTGATAAAATGATTTCTCATTATTATACAGCGGCCACAAGACAACTGTGAGAAGGCAAACTCCTATGTTAAACCATTCTGTAGGAGTTGCGACCGCAGAATTAAGCAGCAAAAGAAAAACTATGACAGCAAACCTAAACTACACTAGGGTTAGAGTCCCTACAAAAACACCAACTCCTGGAGCTGACACGGATTCTGAGAAATCAAATGATGGCTTGTCCTCAAAGCCGCAAGGAAGGGACAAGGCTGACATATGTGGAAGCAAAAGGAGTAACCTTATGAACTGCAAGATAATTGTCACAATCTCCACCATGAATGTGAGGACCATCAGAGAGCAAAGATGCAGCGAGGAACTAGTGTGCAGCTTAATGGCATACAACATAGACATCCTGGGGATACAGGAACATCGTATAGTCCACAAGGAACCAGTCAGATATGAGAACATCCTTGGCCAGACGCTAATTACAACTTCAGCTGTCAGAAATAGAGCAGGTGCAGCAACTGGCGGAGTTGGCATCGTTCTCAGTTCTAGTACAAAAAGCTCACTAGCTAGCGTGACACATCACACAGACCGTATCTTGGCTGCCAACTTCCAGGGTAACCCAGCAACAACAGTAATTGTTACCTATTGTCCAACTAACGTGGACAATGAAGACAACATTGAAGCACACTATGACAACTTAAGAAGAGCCATTGATTCCATCCCAGCTCACAATGTCCTTGTTATAGTAGGAGACTTCAATGGTAGAGTTGGAACTGGAGATGCAAATTATACCTATCATGACACAACCAACAGAAATGGAAAGTATATGGTAGATTTGGCAATCGAGAAAAACCTCATAATTGCTAATACCTACTTCAGAAAGAGGAATGGAAAGCTGTGGACGTACATGAGCCCAACGGGAAGCAAATATCAACTGGACTATGTTCTGATTCGGAAAAAGTGGAAGAACAGCTTGCTGAACGCTGAAGCTTATAGCACCTTTTCCAGCGTAGGATCTGATCATAGGATAGTATCAGCAAGGATCAGACTAAGTCTAAGAAAGAGCAAGGCTTTGTCAAGAAAGAAACACTACGACTGGAAGGTACTGTGTAACAACAAGTTACAGCAGCAATACACAATTGAGGTACGTAACAGATTCCAGCCTCTAGAAGACATCAATGAAAATGCAACCGAGCGATATGAGAGATTCATAAGCGCCACTGCAGAAGCAACAGAGAAGATCATCCCTGTTAGAAAGAAAATCAGGAAGGCGTGCTTCTCAAGTGATCACAGAGTAACAACAGCAAGACAGAAAATCAAGAAGACTTATGAGACATATCAAGAATGCACAACCGAAGACAACAGGCTCAGTAATAATCAGGCAAAGTCTGAACTAGCAGGAGCCTATAATCAGGCAATAGAGGATGATCTGAACATCAAGCTGAGAGAAGTTGAAATGGCTCATGACAACTGTAAGCACAGTCAGAGTTGGAGACTGATCAATGACATTACAGGAAGAAAATCGTCAATGAAGGGCCAGCTGAAAGGAGACACTCAGATGGAAAGGGTTAACAACTGGTATCATCATTTCAAAGATCTACTAGGAAGTTCCCCAGATATAGAGGGAGAAGATGATACGATAGAGCCCATCACAGATGATCTCTTGATTGAGGTTGGTCCTTTTAGCCATGAAGAATACACAAAGGCAAAGACAGCAATAGCAGAGGGAAAGAGTAGTGGAGAAGACGGCATCCCACCAGAAGTCTTAAAGAGATGTGACCTGGATGACCTGGTGCTAGGATTTTGCAACGATGCATTGCTGGAAGAAAGAATGCCTGATCAGTGGTCTATTCTTAACATAATCCCAATACCAAAGTCAGGAGACCTAAGTCAAGGTGGTAACTACCGTGGCATCAGCCTATCCTCACTAGTAGCCAATGATACTCAACAGGATAAGACCCAAAGTTGATGGACTTCTGAGAAACAACCAGAATGGCTTCAGAGTGGGAAGAACTACTGTCAGCCACATACTGGCTCTTAGAAGGATAATAGAAGGAGTGAAGGCCAAAAATCTACCAGCCATTATCACATTCATTGACTTCCGAAAAGCCTTCGACACTATTCACCGAGGCAAGATGTTACAAATCCTCAGAGCTTATGGGATACCAAAACAACTTGTGGATGCCATTGGAAGAACATACAAGAAAACGAAAGCCAAAGTGATCTCCCCGGATGGTGAAACTGAGCTGTCTGACATCGTAGCCGGCGTTCTACAAGGAGATACACTTGCCCTGTATCTGTTTGTGATAGTGCTTGACTATGCCTTGAGAGTGGCTATAGATGGCAAGGAAGAAGCACTAGGATTCCAGCTTGAAAGGAGAAAGAGCAGACGAGTTGGGCCAGAAGTGGTAACCGACCTGGACTTCGCTGATGACATCGCCCTACTGTCAGAAGAAATAAATCAAGCTCAGGAACTGCTGCAAAGGGTAGAAACATCAGTTGGAAGAGTCGGATTAAAGATGAATGCCACCAAGACAAAGTTCATGTCCTTTAACCAAGATCAGCAGGTTAACATCAGCACGAATAATGGTACAAAGCTAGACGAGGTGAAAGACTTCAAATACCTCGGAGCATGGATGGCAAGCACAGAGCATGATGTCAAAACACGCAAGGCAGCAGCGTGGAGAGCATGCAACAGCCTAAGTAAGATCTGGAAGTCTGCTCTACCAAAGAATTTCAAAATGAGGGTCTTCAGTGCAACAGTGGAGTCTGTGTTAACGTACGGATGTGAAGCCTGGACCATAACTCCCAAACTATCTAAAGAGCTGGACGGCTGTTACACCCGTATGCTTAGGGCAGTGTACAACATCCATTGGAAACAGCACATAAGCAACAAAGAGTTGTATGGAGACCTCCCAAGGCTCTCCGAGAAGATCAGAGAAAGGAGAACACGCTTCGCTGGCCACTGCTTCAGAAGCAAGTGTGAACCTGTCGCCAACCTGATAAACTGGGCACCCAAACATGGAACAAGAAACCCTGGTAGACCACCCCTTACATATGTAGATGTACTCAAGCAAGACACCGGACTGGAAGCATCTGACCTGGGAACGGCGATGCAGGACAGGAGGATATGGAGAGCTGTCGTGGTTCGGGAAAACCACCCGAAATAAGCAAGAAGTAAGCCACACATTAAGTACATGGTCCAAAGTTTATTTTAAGATGAAGAGGCATTTTGGATTTGACCCCTATTGACCGCTAGAGGTCACAAAAGCTCGCACAGAGGTAAAAATGTGAAAATGCTCCAATCTTGTCAACAGATATACCAAATTTTGTGTCTGATCACAAGGATTTCAAAAATGTATAGTTTTTGCTACCTACGACCTATTGACAGAGTTATTCTACAAAAGTCTCATTTTGGGGTAAAAATGGTACATTTTGGGGTAAAAATGGCACATTTTGGTTGTACAGGGGTAAAAATTTCAACTTGATCCGATTTTGACAAAATGGTGCCAAATTGTCCGTTTAACTGACACAAATCATAAAAAGAATAGTTTTGCATATCTACTGTGTTTACCTACTGAGATAGAGGTTAAAAATGTCAAATGCCATTGGCTGGCCATAGGGCCCTGTTGACCGTTGACTTCCATTGCAAATAACAAGTAAAGAGTACATTTTAGATGGTAAGTACTATACTCTTTCTTGATTGCTATGTCAAGATAAATAATTTGCCACCAAGTTTGGCAAAATCGGAGCAAGTTGAATTTTTCACACCTGTACAACCAAAACTGTGCCGTTTTTACCCCCCAAAATAAAGTTTTTTGTAGAATAACTATACATTTGTGAGATCATTGTGATCAGACGAAAATTTTGGCATATCTGTTGACAAGATTTTTACCCCTGTGTGACCTTTCGTGACCTCTAACAGTTACTAAGGGTCAAATTCAAAAATGCCTCCACATCTTAACCCTATATTTGAGTGGAGGTATCATATTAACCACTGCGTTGAAGTGTTATCGGTTGGATAAAAGTGGCACTTTTAAGTTTTTAGAAAAACAAGTTTAATGATTAACTATGTAAATTTTATGCAAATTAGCTCATGAATATTTAATGAGCTCATAGCCAAATATGATGAAAAACATACATGCAGTTTTAAATGCACATCCGAGTAATTTTGGACTACATTCAAAAGGTTTATGGTAATTTTTGGGCTATTTTAGGGCAAAGTTTGGCCTTAAAATGGTTGAAATATGCACGTTTTCAACATTTTACATCATGCATTTTATGATGTGTAAATGGTATTTATAATTAGGAAAATTATTTTTTGTTGATAGAGAAGTAATAAATTATCTAAACTGTTAAAAAGATAAGACCTTATTTGTGTAAATATTGTTTTACCTCCATATTAAGCCATTTCGTGCCATATGGCACGAAATTGATGGGGGTAATAGAATAGGGTAATAAACTTTGGACCCATGCTTTTATCACAAAGTGTTCAATTGTTATGTACCAAATTTGGGAGCTTAGCAGCTAAACTAAGAGCAGACGCACATAGCCCACTCAAACATACAAAACAAGTATTATTACCTAGCTGGGGGGTTTACTGGGGGGTTTACACCCCCCAGCTAGGTACTGTAATGCTCTCCGATTCTTCTTTCTTTCTTCTTCTTCTTCTTCTGGCAACAAACTTCAAAATGCTTCTCCTCCTACATGTTACACCCTACAATTACGTAACTTGCACATATGTATCGCCTATATCCAGTGCCCATATGGTGCAAACAGAATTGGGATCAAAGGTCATTAAAGGGGCATTTTCGGTATATAACCAAATATCTTCAAAATGCTTCTTCTGCCACATATTACATAGCACAATGACGTTACTTACACATGTGCATCGGCTTTACCCAGTGCCCATACCTTGCACACAGAATTGGGGTCAAAGGTCATTAAGGGGTAAAATCTTACAATTGCATTATCTGGACATCTGTAAGGAGTATGGGGCTCAAACTCGATACAATAAATCTCATGACCAGGGGAACATTTTGCGGGGGTCAGGTCAAAGGTCATGCAGAGGTCAAATTTTAGAAACGCATTTCCTGGACATCTGTAAGGGGTACGGGGCTCAAACTTGGTGACAACAAACTTAATGATCAGGGGAACATGTTGGAACACTTTGCAGGGTCAGGTCAAAGGTTATCTGGGGTCAAATCTTTATAACTTCATTTTCTGGATATCTGCAAGGGGTATGGGGCTCAAACTCAGTGACAACAAATCTCATGACCAGGGGAACATTTTGCAGGGGTCAGGTCAAAGGTCATGTAGAGGTCAAATTTTCCAAATGCATTTTCTGGACATCTGTTAGGGGTACGGGGCTCAAACTCCACAACAACAAACTTACTGACCTGGGGAACATTTTGGAACACTGTGCAAGGGTCATGTCAAAGGTCATCTGGGGTCAAATCGTAGAATTTCATTTTCTGGATATCTGTAAGAGGTACGGGGCTCAAACATGGTGACAACAAACCTCAAGACCAGGGGAACATTATGGAACATCATGCATAGGTCAGGTCAAAGGTCATCTGGGGTCAAATCTTAGAATTTAATTTTTTGGACATCTGTTAGGAGTACGTGACTCAAACTCGGTGAAAACAAACCCCATGACCAGGGGAGCATTTTTGGAACATTTTGTAGGGGTCAGATACCTCCACAACACCAACATGCCCCAGCTAGGTTTGTGGTCTATGACCACCATTTGCCACTAGTTGTAATAGTATTACATTTAACATCTTTTATTCCATTCATACATTATACCTTTACTGTTTGCAAAGTGTTTTTCAGTCTCGGCTGATTTTTACCATATGCAGCTTTTATCCTTCTGTTTTCCCCTCGCCATCGAGCAATATGTCCGTTAGAAGAACTTTTTACCTTCTGATGTTGCATTTATATTATTATTTGCTTTGGTTTATGAATACGTAATGCATTCGTGCTCTATCTTGTTTAGTCACGTTTTTGCGTACGTTGTATATTTGTTCCTACAAACGCTGCGATTTCCATTCGCGGCTGTGCACACTCAGGTAATTGCCTTTTTTTCGGGTCTTGTTAATGTTTTTTCCGATGTGACAAAAAATAACACTGTGGCAAACCTTTACTGCGTTTGCAAACACCAAAACGCACTAAAAACATTTAGCTTCATATAATTGAGTACAAATTTATATATAGACTGTCCAGTAGAAATTGTTGGTTTCTTCGTACATTTAAGTACCGTGCAGCATTGGGATCGGCATGTTATTCTGAAAGGCGCTATTTTACAACTCGTCGGGTTCATCATATAGTGACGTATCATGATTTTTTATTAATTTTTGCAATTTTGGGTATATATGTTTTAAATATCGTCCTCTTCGATCACGCCAAGTCCCAAAGTTGAAAATTAAGTAATTAATTAGAAATTTTAATTAAAAAAAATAATTAGATTGACGTATGATAAGAAAATGGTAAAAAATGTAGAAAAAGTGTATCACATAGTGGCGAATCGTACGATACCCCACTTCATAAAAAGGAAAAACGCATCACACAACACAGAAGTGTATCGTACCCACTATGTGAAACACCTTAGGTTGATGGTATTTTTCGGTTTCACATACTAACATTTTTCACCCATTTAAAAGCTAAAATCATGTGTAGTGAAACAGCACAAGAAGGTGCTTTGAGCACTTAGGAACATCATACAGTAAATTCGAAATTAGTGCAAGAACACAAGAACACAGCTTATTACAAATCGGCATTGCTTCAAACTGGTTTTTCTCCGAAATTATCCTTACGCTATGTCACTATGTGATGAATCTGAACTTTGAGAGTTGGGATAAGTGTTGTGGTGCGGTTTATGGTTTGGGTAGAGGTTAGGGTTAGGGTTAGGGTTAGGGTTAGAGTTAGGAGTTAGGGTTAGGGTTAGTGTTAGGGTTTGGGGTTAGGGGTTAGGGGTTAGGGTTAGGGTTAGGGATATGTATATTTTACTTAATTCAGAATAAGGCCCTATGACTCTATTCGAAATAACGGGAAGGAACCGCAGCAGTAGTCTAATAAGTGGGAAACATGAGACATACACATTTGATTTTCAATTAATTCATTAATTCGTCCCATCAGTTCGTTCGCCCAATCATTTGCTCACGTTAGTTTATTTCCAAATCATTATCGATCTAAATAACATGTAAATCATTATTAACATTAAACATGAAATATTGGAGAGGAAAAGGCTGGGATGCCGATAAGTCCAAAAGATTTCTCTGAAACATATACTGATTCATTTTCCAGATTTTTGTAGATGACAGCAAATAATATAACAACCAAACTTATATTATTTGCTGTCATTTGATTAATTTTGGTGCTTGCTACCTACATGTAGCTGGGCTAGTTTAAATCACTTGCTGTAATATATTTTTGTTGTTTGTCCCTGAGGAAGGGCAGTTTATCTTCTCAAAACGCCGGTTGTATTTTTGTTTACTTTTGTCTATCCCTGTGGTTTTGGATTGTTACTAGTGCAGTGTTAGTGTACACTCCCATGGTTTATATACTGTTTTTATCTTGTCTTTGTCTTATTCCCCACATCAAGTCGGTATACTTGGCTCGATTTTTTCTGTTTTTACTCTTAGACAAAAGAATTGGTTTAGACCAGATATCCTCACGTTTGATTAGTGTGAAAATATTTTGAATACCAGTAGACCAGGAAAATTTTTCTAATTTTCTATTATCCATTAGAGCTTTGATAACAAGAGAATTATGACCTTTCATACATTTAATATTAAGTTTCCACCAATATTTTATTGAAAGTGATAACATGGTTACTAGAAGTGGATAAGTACCAAGCTCACCCCTGACAGCATGATTTGTAGCTTTTCTATGAACACCAAGAACTAGCTTACAGAATTTAATATGTACATTTTCACCAGGTAGTTTATCACATATGTTAATAAGATTATTATCATTGAGTGTATTAAGTAAATAAGGAGCCCACACTTCACAACCATATGAAATAATTGGCTGAATAAGAGTACGGAATAGAGTAATACTACATTTACTTGAACTGCCGTATATAGTTTCTCTTATCTTAAAATATGCCTTTAAAGCCTTATCTTTCAAACGAACCATTGCATTTTTGAAAGAGCCAGAAGGTGTGAAAATAATACCTAAATAACAATCATCACCATAATTAAATTCAAAATTTTTCAAGATGTGTCCACTGTCCACGCTTATTAAATATCATAATACAGTAAGCCAAAAAATTAAGGTACCAGTTATGTTCACCTCCTGTATATCCTACACAAAGACAGATATGTCATAATTCGAACCAGCAGCCAATGGCTGCATCTTTTAGCTCGAATTTAAGACCTTATTCGTTGAAATTGTTCAAGAAATAAAGACACGGCGATCCCAAAACCCAAGGAAGATACCAATTTGAAAGTTGCAGCTTGCTGCATTAAATGCCCTATTGATTTGTACACAAAATGTTCGTGAACAAGAGAACTAGCGCTGCGCTTCCATTGATTAGCACGTTAAAATTAGCGTCGTGCTTTCATTGATTAGAACACAAAAGTGCAACTTTTGATTTCGTTTCTTCATTAGGTTTTAGATCACCGTTTCTTTAATTCTCAACCAATTTCAACCAACGAGGTCTTAAATCAGAGCTAAAGAGTACAGGTATTGGCTGTTTGTTTTAATTTTAACATATTTGTCTTTATTTAGGATATACAGGGGTGAAAACAACTGGTACCTTAATTCTTTGGCTTACTGTATTAGACTTTTTGATATTTACCAACAACTTCCATTTTAAGCAATAATCTCGAAGTTTATTTATAGCACATTGAAGGTCAGTAGCACTTTGAGAAAGAATAATGAGACAAAAACCCACTCTTAATATTAACACTCTGCTGTTTTGTGATTCAAAAACGTAACTTTAAAAGGTTGTAAGGCATTGATAATTATAATCTAAATCTGAACCTGAAGTTGAACAAGATATGAACATTTTTGGCCTCTTTATTAGGGTTAATCAACTGCCTGCCTAACTGTTGTGTCATTTCATAAAGACGTTAGTACAGTTTAAATGATTGGATTTCTGCATGACGTGCTCTGATTTTAACCCTGATTCTTTTAGGTGATGAGTTATGAGGGTTCCTTCCCAACCAGCGTCTGTATCTTGAGTTTGTTCGAACTTCGCGCCTTTCTTCAGGAACCTGTATCCCTACTGCGTTTAGACACTTCTTTACTAACTCGCTGCATTGACTGTCTATGTATGCTGACATACTGAAAAAGTACAACCCTGGCAAGTTTTGGATCTGTTTGAAGACAGCTTTAAGGCCGTCATTACGTACAAGATTGTCGTCGAGGTCAAGCCAGCCTAAATTTGGCCAATGTTGGAAGCTTTCCGCTAAAACAGTCACACATGCATCGGTCAGGTTAGTGTTACGTAATTTCAAGTTTCGTAATTTATGACAGTGCTGCAAGTGACGAATACTCTGTGATACACAGGGGTTACCACCCAGGTCAAGCCAAGTTAACTCCGGCCAATTGTGGAAGCTTTCTGCTAACACCTTCACACCTGAATCTGTCAGGTGAGTACAACATAAGTTCAAGTGCATTAATTTATGACAATGCTTTAAGTGATGAGTCAATACTATAATACTCTCCCCTAAAGTATTCTCACGTAAGTCCAAATGTAACAAGTTTGGTGTATTGAGGAGGAAGGCATTCAGGGTCTCAATGTGTTTCGTCTCCAATGCAGCATGCGCTAGCGTTAGATTCTCTAGGTGATGTGTTACGAGAGCACCCACTATGTAAATAATTGCATCACCAATAGTTGCATGCAAATAAATGCGTCTGAGTGGCTTTGTTAGACATCGCGACATGTGAGATAGTATGATACTTACATCAAATCCTGATATACCAAAATTTGTTACCTTTGTTAATGCACCTATTCTCTCACCTAGCTTTGCCTTCATGTCATTACAGTTGGATAAATCAACAGAAGAGTACATGTGAATTCTTTCTATGTTTGGCATGAAACTCAGTATATCTGATATTGCACCCATTGACCCAACTTTGACACGAGAAAAAATAATAGCTTTGATTCTATGTCCCCATGCGCGCCCTACCTGAGTTTGAATGAAAGTGTGAAATATGTTCAATGTTGGTAAATCATCAACATGAATGTCAATAAATGTAGCACGTGATAAAATGCGATCTTCTAGCAAAGATAGAACATTAGGGTCCGATATCATTTGATTTTCAAAAAGTAATGTAAGCACCGAACCTATATCGTGTTTACGTTTGGTACCAATGACAACGGTACCATTACAGTACCCCGATTTGTAACTATCAATGGCATGTTTAATAGCTGCAATCGAAGCCGTCCGATCTTCATCTTCTTCCTTCGTGGATATAGCAGTATCCATGTTCATTACTTCCTCACTTGGTCCATGCCGAATACCTGAAAACAATATGAGTCACAAAAAAGTTGAGATTTTTACAATTAAAGCTTCAATATTCAACCATTTTATGACACACATAGTGGTGTTATTTAAGGGGTGAACAATAAAAACACTATCATTGAAGAACACCAAGTCCGATATACTGATACTCCCATGTTTCCTGTATAAACAGGGGCAACACTTTCAAGATTAGGAGCAAGTTAAGTGGCTATTATGCTTTGTACGTGAGCTTGGTTGGTTTGATTATAAGACATTGTGTTTGCTACCAGAAAGTGAGGCTTATCGTCCAATTTTGATTTACATTGCTTCAGATGCTTTTATTGAAGAAGTAACCATGTAGTAAATATAACTTTACATGCCTTCTGGGGTGGTAACCACCAGACTACCATATTTTTGTTTATATCGCCTAATTAAAAACTGTTTCAGTTATATATAAAATTATATTCACTGGGGTCAAAAGGATATTGAGATTATCTAAAGACTTTAGTTTGCAGATACAACTAGATTTAGGAAACCATCTAGCAGATCTCTAAGGTATCGTATGGATACAAGCGGTGTAAATTTAATCAAAAAAGCACAGTCTGTGACAGCTAATGACACAGCAAATTATATTTACCTATTTTTATGACATGAATAGACAAAAGTACTGTATCAAGTTAAAACCAATGTAACTTGAATAATGTGTAAAAGTAATTCGTATAATAATGCGCAAAATATATGGCAATTGTTAACAACGAACCTGGTTTATAAGAGCTGTCTCCGTCCGCTGCTCTCATGATATCAATCTGCTCTTGCGTGACAGTAAAGTTGTTGCCATCTCTAACTGCTGCAGTATGATTGACGTCTCCATTCCCATCCGCTTGCATGTTGACTGTATTCTGCTGTTCCAGGAAGGGTGGGTTGTTCGTATCGATACAATGTTGCTGCATTTATTAAGCTTTCTCCATCCAATACTATGCTGGTACATCACACTAACGTTTTTGCCACCGACGGATGTCGTAGCATTCACACTTCTTTGTTCGTTGACTTCAGTCTGATGCGCCACTTCATGCTCACCTGGGGAAATGAGGTTTATTTATCACTGTTTTATAGACTTAACCCGTAGATACTGTAAAGTGGCGGGTAGGAAATCTGCAAAGAGCAAAATTCATCATATTTCAGACGATTGAAGCCTCACAATACCCTGTAATATAAAATTATATATAAATGCCGTTTAAAATACCTCAAATCGAATATCTTGATGTATATTAATTTGTAGATCAAATCCAGCAATTAAATTAATTGACTTTGCTCAAATAGATTGTTTGAAGTGTAGACCTACTGCTAGGTAGAATCATAAAATTTTGAAGTTTAAAAATATCTCCTTCAAAATGCAATTAAATGAAAGATGACAATTTTCTTTAAAAAAATGATGGTTCAACCATGTCTGCAGGTTAAATAATTACAAAGTTATGACCAAAAGTATGTCGCCTTTTCATTGCCCAAATTTGCATTGGCAATTGCAATTTTTTGGATTACAAAAAGTTTGTTCACCTCTTAATCATGGCTTGCCATATAGCATGATTCGGCATTTTCCCATTGAAACCTGTGCTAAATTTTAAACCATTTTAGCTCAAATCCGCTTTACTTTCATGATGTCCAGTTGCTTTGTGTAATTTAATAGGCATCTGGGAATACCCTACATAAAGAGATTTTACAACATGGGAATTCTAAAGAATAAAAATGAATTTTGAATTTTCCCCCATACGCTTACACAGTAAAGTACACTGCCCATTTCTGCTCACATGGCTTGCCATGATGATGAATTTTAGTATGCTATAAAGGACGCCCTCTATAGTCAAATATGTGAATCTCCCTACTACTGCTTATCTGACCTAACCAATAATGTAAGTAATATATCGGTTAAGTTAGACCCATACAACAATAAGGTGTTTCTTTCCTTCTGGCTGTTGTCATGTAAGGCTTGAGTGGTTGCCACCGTAGATGCCATCCCTATGTGTTTAGTGTTTGGTTTGCGTCAGGAATGGAAAATGCTACTTCAGGTTGTGCTTAACGGGCCAGATATATCCTAAACAAAATATATTCACTAGATATTATGAGAAATACTATTGATTCACCATTTCAGTAAATCCCAACGCTTTTGTGTATTTTTTCACAATACATGCGTCACGTCGATGCGCGCATCGTTACTGCACATTCAGAATGCGAGTATACGATGGTCACTAACTATGGGAAGAGGTGCATTGGCCGTAGGTAAACATCTTGATCAGTGTGGCAAATTTAGATATAGGTATAATATGGGTGATAGTGTGAATTATGTGAAGGGCGAGTAAAGAATCTAGTGTACGTATCCCAACTCTAGATAATAGGCGCCATATTACAGGAGGCTAGGTTACTAGGAATTTATAATAGTATTCACTACATGTATTTTCAATACCTATAATCAAGGGGAAAAGAGTTGGCATACTTTGACAATGTGGTGGAACTCTTCATTGCTGCTCTGCGAGCTCAGTAAAATTACTTTGTTTGATGAGTACAAACCTTCCCCTTTTCCCTTCTCTCCCCTATTCCCCCTCAACCAATGTTTAGGGAGACTGGAGAGCCCAATGTCAAAATTGCTTTCAACATTGAATTGGGGGAGGGTCGGCGATTTACAGTTAGTATGCCAGAGTGTGCCAACATTATTTTCCATGATTGTAGGTAAATTATTTGTTCACATATTTGCCGTTCATTTATACAAATATTGACTGCTTTGAGGGGCATGGTTAAAATTATAGGCCCGCGGTGATCTCAAAACCATGACTATGCCCCGAGGCGTATAAAAAGCAGTCAATATTTGTTGTATATATACCAAATCTTAAGATTCTTGTCATCTGGTTGGTTAAAAGCATCGATTTTGGGAAGAGAAATAATATTAATAGTTTCAATGCAAACGGCACAGATTACATTCTGCGATTTCCGCGTAATTGTAATGCGCGAAAATATTAACGCGTGCGTAATATCATTTTACGCTGGGAACAACGCACACGCAGAACTATGCCCGAGGAATAGTTACTTTTGCGGGCATAGTCAAAACTATGCCCGCTCTTTTAACCAATCAGATGACGGGAATCTTTAGATGAGGTATATAATATAAATTATATACCTCATATATATATTCCTGTCATCTGATTGGTTGAAAGTGCAGTCATTGAATTAACTATGCCCGCAAAATAAACTATGGACCGGTCCATGGAAATGAACTATGGACCGGTCACGTGTGTAACGATCAAACTGCGCGTTTTTCCCAGCGTAAAATGATATTACGCACGCGTTAATGTTTTCACGCGCTATAATTACGCAGAAATCGCAGATTGTAATCTGTGTGCCGTTCGCATTGAAACTATTCATTTCTCTTCCCAAATTCGATGCTTTTAACCAAACAGATAACAAGAATCTTAAGATTTGGTATATAAAACAAATATTGACTGCTTTTTATTCGGGGCATGGTTAAAATTATAGGCCCGCGGTGATCTCAAAACCATGACTATAATGCCCCTCGCCTACGCCTCGGGGCATAGTCATTGTTTTGAGATCACCTTGGGCCTCTAATTTTAACCATGCCCCTCATAGCAGTCAATATTTGTATAATACAAAATATAGTGTACAAACTATTCTATAGTAAACCTATCAAATCACAAAATATCAATGAAAGACGGGTGCATTGTCATGATTGTGGATACTATTATTTATGATTGTCGTATCCAAACTCTGGTTTGTTTATGATCACTGACCCGGCATTACCCTTCTGATTGTCCTTTGCTCGGTCAAAAAGGAACTATACATACACTCTAAATTACAGGGATTTAAATTCAAATCCAAAAGACTTACTTTCAAAACTTTCAGAGACTGTAGTTAGGGACCAATCAATATAGGATTAAAATAAGTCTTTACAAAGTTTTATAAATTTCAGTCCCACAGGGATTTAAAAATGCAAGTCCATTGGATTTAATATTCAAGTCCTTTAAGATTTATTTTTAAGCATATCTGGGATTTATTTCGAAATAATATAAATCTTTATGGGGATTTAAATATCGATATTAAATACAAGTCTGTGTGACTTCTTATCAAGCAATACGTCTATTCACGGCAGTAATACCAAGTCAGAACTACTTCTTTCATAAAGTTCAAGCAATAGTCTGCAGTACCAGTGATAATTTCAGTGTCACTGCAGTGGCCGAGTGTGATCCTTCATGGAAATAAGCTTACCCATTTATAAATTATATTATGTGTATAGGTAAGCTTATACAGCAGAAGCACAGACTACTACCTCGGCGATAATGTTCACATTGGCCCTTCGTGCACAACAATGTAAGCTTTCTCATGGCAGTTATAGTCACTGACATTGGCTATTACAGCATCTGCGACGTTATTCTGCAAAACAAATTCGTCCATATCACTTCATTCATTCGCTCGCCACCATACGAAATCGCAAAAGAAAGATAGCTGCTGAGCAGTCCAGGAAAACGTTTCGATTTGATCACGTGCACGCACCATCGCGTTGTGATTGGTTTACTCTTTAAGACTTTCGAAAGATTTAAAAATAGATTTTCTTTCTCCCGATCCCAAAGAAAATTCAAATCAAACCCCGCTTAAAATAAATCTTAAAGACTTAAAAATTGTCAAGTCTCAACTAAGATTTAAATTTTAAGTCTTTCTAATTTAGAGTGTAGATATTTCTTCTACAATCTATTTTCCACCAAATGTAAGGATACCAAAGTGACCATAATTAATTTCATATTATATTATTGAACATGTAGTAAAATATAATTTTTAAAAACAATCAAGGCATAGTGGGTAATCAATACCAGTTTACACATTTGGTTTGATGGGTAGCCCTATTTTGCGGGAGGAGGGGCCAAATTTTACACTTTTTATGTATTCGCAATTGTGCACTATTTTATCTCCCAGTGTGTTTACTGGACTAAAAAGATAATGTACCTGACATACTTATGTCCATTAAATGGTGCGGATTAGGCCGGTAAAGGCGTGTGCCCCACAGTCGCCGCATGATACTGAGTCACCCTACCAGGCAAAAAAAAATAAAAAATCATGGGTATTCCTAAAATTCGCTACTGGTTGCTATGCTAAGACATTCCGATTCTTTTGTTTTGTATGTGGCATGAACATGCCATAAAATCCTCTATCAAGGTGAATTTTGAATTCATTAAAAATGTAATTGACGCCCTTGAATAAGGAATTCATGGGCATGGAAGTAGAGATGATTTTATTTTGACCATGATGGCGATTCATGGCTTTGACCAAACGCATGAAAAAAAATCATGCACAGGCATGAATAGTCATGTGTGAGCATGAACAATTACCCATCCCAAATTCACGAAAATTCATGCCCGTTGCTAGCGAAAATATGGCATGTTCTTGACATGTTCTTGGCAAGATCTTGGCATGTTCATGGGTGTGGATCATGACTAAATTTTTGTCTGGGACCTCCCAACTTGAAATCATACATACATAAGTACTAAATTACTCCTAACGCTATTGAAAGTATGACTCACCTGATCAAAAACTGCACGTACATGGTTGGCACAGCATGGGTAACAGGAAGTAGGTACAATAAATTGAAATTATTGGTATAAGTGATTCTTGTCTGTAGTATATCATATCACCCGTTGTAATTATTACAAGGATTTTCACATTCCGCTCCAAAATCCCGCTCCAGTCAACCACTCTTGAAAAAGTCTCGTCGGATGACGGACGAAAATTTGAGTAAGTCAAATTTTTGATTTACCTCAACAGATTTTCACATTATTTACTGACATTTTGAAGGGTAATAAAGGAATACTGCACTGTTTAATACACCACTTACAAGTACAACTAGTGTTGCCAGAACTACACCGCCAAAGTCCGATGAACATGAAAAAAGTGCCACGGCAAAACCAACATATTTGTAGCAATTGAAAGTTAAAGGACATCGGAACCCAACCATTGCCTAAAACGAAAAACGAATAAAGAAAATGCTATTATAGTAAAATTAATATTATTGAAAGAGGAACGTAATGAATAAGTTTGCTTTCGCGGTATAGCTCTATTGGGCGTAAATTTCAGACAAAAGGCAAAACTGCAGGGCAGAAAGCATAGCGTTATCTTTTCAAGTTTACAACTCAACTACAATTAACATTGGTATGCTTAGAATTGTCGATGGTTTTGGGTCATTTCCAATATTAAAACGGAAATATGCTAAATAAAATATGGACTTTTTGTGGTGTGATCACTGCTACTTCTTTTGCGAAATTGGCCTTTTTTGGTACTATATAAATTGAGTTTTTCATGTTTTTGTGTATAATATGTTTTGATTATTTAATACACTATTATATATTATATGTTATAAGGTGGTACGTCGTTTTCAGGCCTCTTATCTTGGTCTTGTGATGTACTTACCTTCATCAATACTTGTTAATGTGCAATAATTTCTCAATGACAATATTGTTCAAGGTTGCGCCGCAGGCTTACAAAGAAACAATAGCAATCAAGCTTAAACTTTAAATTAACACCCGATAGAGGGCAGGGCCTGAAGAATGAGGGAAATTATGGGGTAAATATTTAACAGAATAAACTGCATAATCATATTATTTAGATTTATTCCGCTAAAAATCTCATTTCAACTTATCAAATTACTAGTTTTTATATTCTATGGTGTCAAATATTTATTCACAACGTTGTAAATACGCATTAAATACGTTTAGGCGCTTTTTCTCATTCACTATCGGTTACTGCCATATAGTGCTATATATATTTGCTATATTGGCTCGATAGCTATCGGTTACTGGTGTGCACCAGTAACCGATAGAGAGTTCCCGTGTTTTGGGTTACCCGCCATCTTGGAGGGAAACCTAAACTCCGTTTACAATTTTCAGAATACCAACACTCGCGCAATAATTAGCAAATGTTATTTTGTAGAATGTAGCACCAATAGGGTCATTGACCAAATCAAAGGAATGAGGAATACGGCGGTGCGAATCACGTTATAAACACTATTGTAGTCCGTTCCGCTTGAAAACACGGGAACTCTCTATACCTATGGGTTACTGGTATGTGCTTTGAGTGATCTACAGGTAAGTAATTATGCTAATCGTAAAAAGATTGACTCCTGATATGGTTTTCTTACTTTATAATATTTTGGTCTGTTTCCGGATGAAGTCTCAAGATTCAGAAAAAACAAACAAACAAATATCTTGTCAAAAAAATGCGCAAAAAAGTGAAAGTTTTGTGATTTTCTCCATAATTGTTGTTTTTACACCAAATATGTATATATTCCCCCATTACCCCCACCAATTTCGTGCCATATGGCTTAATATGCATGTAAAAAATATTTACACAAATAAGGTCTTACCTTTTGAACAGTTTTGATGATTTATCACTTTTCCATCAACAAAAAACTTTTTTCCTAATATATCTACCATTTACAAATCATAAAGTGGTTTAAAATGTTTGAATCTTGCATATTGTAACCATTTTTATGCCAAATGTTGCCATGAAAATAGCCCAAAAATGTCCATAAACTTTTAAATAATATAGTAAAAATTAACTCGGATTTCTTTTTATTATATGAAGAAACCAGGCAGTGTATTTAATAATGCATAAAAATGCCACATTGAATTACTCATACACTTCAAAAATGTAAATCAAAATATTTTTTCATCATATATCTGGCTATGAGCTCCTTAATTATTCTTGAGCTAATTTGCAGAAAATTTACATATTTAACTATTAAACTTGTTTTTCTAAAAGTTTAAAGTCCAAGCTTGCCAATGGTATGCCACTAATTGTTTTTTGCACAACCGATAAAACTGCAACGCAATAGTATGCCTCCACACCACTCAAATATACCACTTAATAAAGTTAATGTCTTGCCTTAAAATGTATACTTTTTATGTCTTGCGTGAATAAATAAGAAGTTATGACACCTTTACTACATGCATGTAGTAAAAGCCATGTCAATTTAATAAGTTATGACCATGTAGAATTTGTAGAATTTCTCTTGGCCTCCTTATCCTGTATTACTTATCATATCAAACTCTGCATTCGGCAAAAGGTTTGCTCTTAACGCTCTTTTTCCAGTGATACCAGTAAAATTCAGCAAAAAAGCAACAAGAACCAAAGAGAGGTTGCGCCGAAAAATAACATGCCTTGCCTAATTTAGTAACCTGTGAAGTGTAAAGTGTAATTAATTCGTTTTCATGTGTCGATGCTCAGGCACTGTCTTAGTGTCTAGTTATCTTCGGACAAAATTTGCAAAATCGTCCAAATTGCCCACTACCAAAATAACGTGTGAAACGAGCAATAGATTGGCAATTTTAATGCTGAAAAGGGCCAAAGTAAGAAGAAATGTGGCTAAAAATGGGTCTAACTGAATGTGAACATCACAAATTTGGTCAATTTTATCCTGGTATTTCGGAAGTTGATATGCCACTATTAGTTACAGTGACAAACATTTGGACGGGCTGGTTATGAAAATAGAACGTTCAAAAACAAAGTATATCCCATTTTTGGACGTGCAGATGGGCTCAATTTTGCACATTATTATTTGCATATTTACACACTGGTCATACAAACATAATTATTAATGTTCTCCGTAATGGGAAATTGAGTTTCTGAAAGCAATGACCATTATTAGCTAAAATGTTCCAATCTTTGACCTCAATAGTGGCATTTTCAGTGTATTAGTAGAGCATATACAGCACTGCCTATATTGTTTCTTTGGAGCCGATTTGATTTGCCGACAGGCTATTCATAAAGTGGTACCGTTGTTTCAAACAAAGGGGTTCCGCCATTAAATTGGTCACTGATCCGGCAGCATATTGCCGCTTTATACAGCACGCGAGTATCAATAAGTGACCACAATAAGTCATGTGTAGGCGCACCACTTGAGAAAGTGTTACCGTTGTCCTTGCGTATCCATAAGGTACTTTGTGTTGGCTCGAGTCTATAAAACAGGCTAATAGCTATGGGCGGCCGTGAGGGCCAAAAGGGTCTCAAAACCACACAAGGGTCTCAAAAGTACGATAAGGTCTCAAAAACACAGAAAGGTCTCCGAAATAACCACACAACATGGTCTCAAAAGTACAATAAGGTCTCAAAAACACAGAAAGGTCTCAGAAACAAACTCACAACAAGGTCTCAAGAGTACAATAAGGTCTCAAAAACAGAGAAAGGTCTCAAAAACAGAGAAAGGTCTCAAAAACAGAGAAAGGTCTCAAAAACAGAGAAAGGTCTCAAAAATAGGGAAAGGTCTCAAAAACAGAGAAAGGTCTCAAAAACAGAGAAAGGTCTCAAAATCAGAGAAAGGTCTCAAAAACAGAGAAAGGTCTCAAATATAGAGAAAGGTCTCAAAAACAGAGAAAGGTCTCAAAAACAGAGAAAGGTCTCAAAAACAGAGAAAGGTCTCAAACACAGAGAAAGGTCTCAAAAACAGAGAAAGGTCTCAAAAACAGAAAAAGGTCTCAAAAACAGAGAAAGGTCTCAAAAACAGAGAAAGGTCTCAAACACAGATAAAGGTCTCAAAAACAGAGAAAGGTCTCAAAAACAGAAAAAGGTCTCAAAAACACGTTATGGTCTCACATGTTATGGTCTCAAAAACACGTTATGGTCTCAAAAACACGTTATGGTCTCAAAAACACGTTATGGTCTTACGTCAAGGTCTCAAAAACACGTTATGGTCTCAAAAACACGTTATGGTCTGAAAAGTACGTCAAGGTCTCAAAAACACGTTATGGTCTCAAAAACACGTTATGGTCTCAAAAACACGTTATGGTCTCAAAAATACGTCAAGGTCTCAAAAACACGTCTAGGTCTCAAAAACACGTCTAGGTCTCAAATCAGGTATTATAATCGACCGTTATATGTGCAGTACCGCATGCAGTACTGCACACATCCGCTTGCAGTTTCGCATGCAAAACTGCACATTCCGTCACGCACTTCCGCATGGGGAACTGCAATATTTTTGGTGTATTTCCGTATGGGGAACTGCAATATTTTTGGTGCATTTCCGCATGTGGAAATGCAATTTTTGGTACATTTCCGAATTGGATGTATTAATCAAAATTATGTCGCATTTTTGTGAAAGTTTAAGTCAGATGGCTACGTGCTTTGATAGTGAATAGGCCTATGCGTAATTTTAATACGTATTTCATCATGCTAAATTAAATTACTACTCGTCATAATATATCATACTATTGGTTTGTTTATCATGTTTATAATATGAAGACCGGTGGCTATTGAGTCATGCTGACGATTACCACTGATTACCTTAAACATCGACCCTTTTATGACGCCTACTATTTGTAAATTTGGAACCCCCCATCCCCCCTTCCGAAGAAAATTATAGCTCCCTGAAATAGGCCCTCGGATTGAAAATGGCCAATTTCGGTATATATGGATGGGTAATTTTTTTTAAATGTTCTCAATTTCTTTTGGAAAATAGCCCAACTTTGCATCACTATAGCCAAAATGTTTGAAATTTCTCAAAATGCTAGGGGGAAAGTTGTAAAAACTAAGACAATTTGTGTTAAATTTGGCCAAATCTTTTGGTATATCGACGGGTCCAAATTTCAAAATTACGAGTTGGGCTTAAAAAGTTCAAATTTTATAATTTAACTGTGTGGTACGAATGGCAAAGTCCAAGATTGGGGAAATGCCACGTCCCTTGGCGCCGCCACTGCATGATGTGTCCATTCCTGACAAGTTCAGGAGCCTGGGGTGTAATTAATTGAATAGAAATTTAGTATGAAAAGGGCCTATCGAGAAGATGTATAACAGTGCATTTATCAATTTTGTCCAGGTATTTGGAACATGGGATCACTCAGGGTCCACCCCATATCCAAGTTGGAATATCACTGTGGATGAGTCTTATTTAAAAATTGACATTTTGATTGGAGTTCAGCAGGCATTGCATTCACGGATTTGGACATTATCAAAACAACTTGCACCTCCCCTCATCAAAACAAAACTTCACTGAAAACCCACACTATTTTTGGCAAAAATTGCAGTTTTACACCAATGCCTCACCAGAAATTTTTTTAGTGCAAGGGGTGAATGTGAAAGATAAAAAGCATCACCTCCAAAGAGAATATTTTGAGGCAATTTATTAATTAAATTGTTTTCAGCTTAAAAACTTGACATATTTTGCTTAAAACTGTTTTCCCAATCAATTTGTGTTTTCTTTCTTGTTTCACCCCTTGCCATTAAAAAAGCTCGCCCATTAAAAAAGCTCAGCCATTAATTTGTCTAATATTGATCAGCCCTTACACCAGTCACCATGAAAACAAACATATAGATACATGTTAAATTGTATTCTTATTTATTGTCACTTTATTTTTCTAAACACACACAAAATATTCCAACATGTGGTCAGTATACATGTATAATTCAAACAAAAATACACAAAGTTGTAAAACCTAAAACAAGTGTTACATTTTTATAATATAGCTGTAAGAGCACCTGTAGCTGTGATAGTGCTCCCGTGATATGGAGAATTACTTTCACCAAGTTTAAGCCAAATCAGACGATGTTTAAAATGTAGCTCCTGGATGACCTTTGACCTTGGATGATCGATTTTAAGTTTTACGTATTCCCCTCATATAAAGGATTACACTCACCAAGTTTGACCCCGATTGGACAATTGAAATTTGAACCCTCTGTGCCCTATGTGATGACCTTTGACCTCGGTTGACCTCAATTTTATTTGGGCATGTATTCCCTCGTATCAAGGATTCCACCCACCAAGTTTGGGCCCGATCGGACAAAGTTGGAAATTTGACCCCTCCGTAATGACCTTTGACCTCGGTTGACCTCAATTGTATCTCTGGCATGTATTCCCCTCGTATCAAGGATTCCACCCACCAAGTTTGAGCCCGATCGGACAACGTTTGAAATTTGACCTCTCCGTAATGGCCTTTGACCTCGCTTGACCTCAATTTTATTTCGGGCATATATTCCCCTCGTATCAAGGATTCCACCCACCAAATTTGAGCCCGATCGGACAAAGTTTTAAATTTGACCCCTCCGTAATGACCTTTGACCTCTGTTGACCTCGATTTTATTTTGGGCATATATTATTCGCCTCGTATCAAGGATTCCACCCACCAAGTTTGGGCCCGATCGGACAAAGTTTGAAATTTTGACCTTTGACCTTGACCTCCGATGACCTTTAAAACTACCCCATAAACGTGGAATGCCCGATACCTATCTATATCCGAAATATCGGAACGATGCGTCGAAGCGCGGCGAAATGCATAGCCGGATAGACAGACAGACAGAGCTCATTATTTTATTAGTATAGATTAATACAATTGTTATTTAAAATTATCACATTTTACTGGCAGTGTCTGTATTATTTTGAATATGCATACTTAACATTAAAAGATGTTTTGTTTGTCTGTCAATTTTTAATTGATTTAAGGAATATCAATAGCGAATTACAAGAATCATAACAAAGCAGCCAGCACATTGTGGAAATGGCAAAATTCAAAGACTTGCACATGTACATTTCACATTCTTAAAATTCAGCAGAAGTAGTAGAAGTAACATATTCATAACAATTTTAGGAAATGTAAATTCCAAACAAAATATATAATCTTTAAGTCCCAATGAGAAAAAATATGGAGTTTCCACTGATACCAAAATCACCATTTTGATGGAGAAAAGTGGAGCTGGAGATGAGATGGTTGATAATACCATCCTCCTTTAATTCCCAGGGCTAGAAGAAGAAATGAGGATTTTTAAAACAATTTTTAAATTGTTTAAAAACCATTTAAATTTTTTGACCACTATACAAAGGTGATAAGCAGGGCCTACTTTTACCCCTTCCTATTTTATTTAGTTAAAACCCTATATTTATATTGAAAAGTGTGTTCTTAATTTCTAATTAATATAAATTTTGATTTCATATTTACAATCTACAATTCTGAACACATTTTCAGGAAATTGCTCAACACTGTGCTGATTTACCAATAACACTGTCCAGTCCACAGGTACATCATACATGACCAACCAACAACACTTCCATCTTTGCTAGAGCTATAATAAAGTTATAATTAGAGTATGTAATACGCACATACTTCTAGGCTAAGTCTTGTTGGGAGTGAAATTGTACAAAACAATGCACACATACTAAGATGTTGATGCGTCTAATGCACAAGCCCCGCAGGGGGAACTGCATTAGCTCAGTACAAGTGCATTATTTTGTACAATTTCTCGAGCAACAAGTGATATGCATTTATTAACCTATTTCATACAAAAGAAAAAAATCCAATGATTTTGTTATTTTTATAACAACATTATCACTAAAAATGCTGGACAATACAAGCAAATATAAATGCATCAACCCGCAAGAAAAATGAATGCGCCCGAAAGCACTGTGCGTACTACTACTACACGCCCATGCAATTACACAATATTTATGCACACCTTGTATTTTACTAACATTTGCTCTGATTGGTTCTCACTAAGGAGTGTATGAAATGTATATACATGTAGTTTATCAGGGTAAGGGTGTGGAGTATTTATTGACATTAATGTGGTCAACATTATCATAATTATATGAGTTCCACTTACTGTTATTTCACTCCAGAAAATTGATTTCAGTTCTATTCAAATTCAATTCTTTCTACACCTGGTGTCTTGCTATTCAATTCAAATTCAATCCACCTTGCTTTAGAATTAATTCAATTCGATTCCAATTCAATTTTTCAATTTCAAAATCATTTCATTTCAATTCCAATCCAATGCAGTGAAATTAACAGCTAAACAATTTCAATTCAATTCTGAGCATTCATTTCAATTCCAATTCAATTCCAATTCCAATATAGTTGCAGTTTGTGTTAATTGACCAAAGGCACACTGCAAAAACTGTGTCTAGAGATTGAACACTTTTTTGTTCTCGATTTGTAAACACATGTAAAATCTAAACACAAATGTCAAACTTCAAAACATCAAGTGTTTAATATCTAAACACAAGGCATCAAATTACTAAACATGTTTATCATTTTTAATAGACATGTTTACAAATCGAGGATAAGATGGTGTCTAGAATGGTGTTTAATATCTAGACACTGTTTTTGCAGCATATGCTTTAAATTTTACTGCCAATTTTATAACACTTGAGTCAGCAACACAAAATTAAAATCAAGTACACTATACTTTGATCGGTGGGAATTGGCAGGCTTTTACTACTACGCCGAAAAATAGACCCACTTTAAAAGTAATATAGTTCACCTGTACGGTCTGTATTGTGTGTTAAAGAAAGTAGATTAAGTATAGGACTTCATTAATAACTTGTGATGCTTCTGGCGAGATGTTACAAGACAATTCTCAAAATAAAATATATTGATATTAATCAGCGATGCTATAAGGCCCGCCGATTATGAGCTGATCAAACTGCATCACAAAGAACTTCAACAGAAGATACTTTATTGTTATGTTAACTCACTTTTCACATTCAAACAATGCGAGTGATCCTTGACCTCTGGATCCTATTTTATGAAACTTTGGAACTTCTTAGTTCTTAGGTGACTGACTTCCTAACATTTGTCTTAACTTCTTGTCCACCATGCACATTATTTTCTAAACTTAAGGTGTGTGGTATGATCGATAATGGGACCCTGTCCCCACACTGACCTCAAAGATGTCAAAAATCAAGTTTTGATACTATTATAGATAGCCCCTACTTGTCTCCTGCTCCTCCTATAAAGATTTTACACCCAAAATCCTTGTACTTTTGAAAAAGTGTGAGAAAGCTGTCAAAGATATAAGCATTTTCTTTAATGGTTTTCTCACAATTTGTTCAAATGTGGCACGATCTGGTCCATGGGGGCCAAAGGCGGCAAATTTGAAACCGAGATAAAGGTAAAAATATTGAGTAAAAAACAATAAAATACATAAGAAAATAGACATCAAAAAACTTCATAACTTTAGAACCAAGTATGCCGGACCTTTGGTGTTTTCAGTGAATGATAGCTTATTGTTTCAAAATGCCTCCTTTGGCCCCCATGGACCAGATCGTGTCACAAAATGTATAATGACTTTGAGCATAAAAATTAGGAGCTCGAGAAAAATAGGGGCTTTATGATTAGTGCCAAAAGTTTTTAATGTGTGTCTCTTGTGTGAATAGACCTGAAAGTGTATCAGAATTCAAATGGGGGAAGGGCACTTTTTACAGGTGGAATGATCTGGAATCACACAGACATCTGCTTGTGAATTGAAATGGTGAATTGAAATCAAAGCTGAATTTCATTTCGATTCCACTTCATTCTTCATCACTCAACATGATTTCAATTCCATTCCAATTCAATTCTTCATTGCTCACGATGATTTCAATTCCAATCCAATTCAATTCATGCCCAAGCCCACTCATTTTGATTTGAATTCAATTCCAATGCATTGAAATGAAAATCGCCCAAAATTCATTTCAATTCAATTCGATTTCAATGCATTGAATTAACATTAGACTTCCACAACTTCCACTGTTGTAAAATCCAGGGGGGGGGGGGTTCTTCCTGCATACATTTTCAGTGAGTTTGGTATATCGGCAGGTGGTTTTCAATGGAGACAAATGTGCCCAATCGAGGCATATTTGAGTGATTTTTGTGAAAAATTGGGTTGCAAAACAAAAAGTAGGTATAGAGAAAGTCAGCATTCAAAAGTCTGTATGGCAGTGGCACATCCCTGTACAAAATATTTCGAAGAATCCCCACGAATGTAAAATATGAAATGAACAGCAGGTGATGTCTACTAGTGCTCCAAGCCTAATTGATAGGTAGGCCTACATGTAGACCCTATCTGTCATGTTGTTGACAAGTTGTTTTTTTATGTCAATTGTTTTTTTCCTCAAATTTAAATTTGATTTTTTACACATCGTCATCACTATCACGATCTATATCTTGCTTTAGCTCGTTGCTACAGGTGGTTCCTTCCAGTTCCAGTACAAGTTCAAATTTCATCTGTAAAATAAACCAAAGTATCAATTAAAAATATTTAAATTTAATACATTTTTCTTATCAAGATTAAATTGAACAAAGTGGCATGGAAAGAAAAATATATCTTGGGCCGTCGGGGCCCTCAGTTAATAAGTTACTATCTTGGGGTCCCAAGTTACTAAGTTGGGGTCCTAAGTTACTATGTGTATATCCATATCAAAATGAGGCACTTGTCGGCTGCTACAGCCTACATACATGTGTCTCTTTTTACATAATAGCTAGGAATAAATACCAGACTCACCTCAAGTGGAGAGGTCACTGAAAAATCCTTCCGAAATCACATAATACTGCAAACATTCCTAAACCATGTAACTTGGGAATGATTTGAAGTGACCTACACTTGAGATAAGTCTGGTATTTATTCCTTGCTACTGTGTAAAGGAAGACACATGTAGCAGCCGACAAGTGCCTCATTTTGATATGGATGTACACATATCAGGGCAGGGGTGTCTATTCTTCCAGAAATTTGAAATTATTCCCTCACCCTACCGCGCTGTGTCACATCCATCCCCAGATTCTTCCCCAACTGAGATCCCAAAAAATGGACCCAAAAGGGAAAATGTTAGGTTGGTTGCTATCTACATGTACTTTTCCTTATTTTCTTGTTCCCTCCCTTCCCTACCTGAATATAGGTGTGTTGTCAGACCCAGAAACTTCTTTATACAACTGTTAGGCTAAGTTGTGAGTTGGTCTATTCTGTCTTCCCTAAAAACATAAAATTATCTCCTAGATGGTACAGTCTGGACACTGAACCATTGCATCTAAGGACTAATGGTTCAAAGGGAAGACAGGCTGGCAAACACCTTTAGGATCTTTATTATTTTCAGAGCTAGCTGTGATTTATTATTTACAGGGCTGTGAGAGTTCAGCTTTTTGTTTTGATTTTCAGCTTTTTTAGTACCAGTACCGGTACACTTGCTCTGTATAAAAGTAGGATCTTCCCAAATTGCAGCGTTTTGCTAGGCGTTTTTAGCTTTTTGATAACTGTTTTCAGCTTTTATACATGTGGTGACTCACATCCCCCTGATTTATAAGCCTTATAATTAAAATTCTTCTGTAGCAGAGTTCGGAGAGTGCCACTAAACTATTGCATCTAGGCCTAGGGAAAGATAATCAAGGATTTGGATCTGAAGCTGAGGTTTAAAAGGAAAGATAGAGCAGTTAACTAATTGATGGTTCTGTCTTTCCTTAGAATCCCAAATGCTTCCCTTAGATAGGCAGATGTCAAAACTAAAAAGAAAATGGATTTTGTATGAAATATGCAAAGCAGAGCTCCCTTAATCTTTGGGTGTATTATTACCTATAGTATGACCACTAGTCACTATTGCCCAGGCAGCCGGGGAAGAATTACTAACCCAACTTTTCCCGTGTTTTTGGGCACTTGGTACACCTTCTTTTATATCTGATCTTGTATGCAAGTGAATAAAAACGCTCTCAATAGGCTGAATTAATGAATGGCCCAAAGTTAAAAAATGTACTTAAAAGACACTTGATGAATTCACCTACCCTGTACAGCAATCACTGCCAGCCAGTGACCATCAATTTCATTCCGAAAATAGCCATAAAACATAATAATACTTGTTCCAGTTATAGGCCTACATTTTTTCCCCAAATTAGTTTATTTTATTTTTAATCTTCCTTGCATCCTGTTGACTTTCTTTCTGTATTTCCCCCCCTATTTTTTTTCTTTTTCAAAATGCAAAATTCTTCCCCAAAGGGGTAAAATTATTCCCTCTCCTTTGGGGCGCGATTAACGGAAGAATAGACGCCCCTGTATAATTAATCAGGGCCCTTTGTTTCTATCTCCAGGCCCCAAAATTATATAAGTCAGGGCCCCGTGTTACCATGTCGGGCCTGAAGCTACTAAGTCAGGGCCCTGAGTCTCCTGAGATTTTTTTTTCTTTCCAACATTCTAGGGCTCCGTAACAACCTGAGATATTGCAGTGGTAAAAAGAATAATTCCATGAAATTTGAATGCTCTCATTTGATTTATGCATAGCACTACGTTGAAATTGACACATTTTATGCATATAATTATACAGAGAGTAAGTACAAATCAGGTAGCTGCAAGTGCAAATTCTTGTAAAAACCTAGACTGGGATCCATGACTAAGTATTCTGGACATTCAATCATTCTGGACCATTTTGAGGTACCCCGGCACACATTCATTTGCATTGGACCTTATTGCCTTTAGAATCCCTTAAATTAACCAATAAACTAGAAATGTCGCGGTTTTCGACGCAAGGCGTCGAATGGGATGCCTCCACTATGGGGCGATTTAAATGTGTACAAATCCATTTTTAGAAATTTGACCTCAGATGACCTCTGGGTGACCCCGGATGACTCCAAAATGACATGCCAAAAATTTTGGCTCTAAATGTTGACTGTACCCACCAAGTTTCATGCCCATACGACCAATTTGATCAATTTGACCTTAGATAACCCCTGGGTGACCCCGAAATGACCATCAAAAAATTTGGCTCTAAATGTTGACTGTACCTACCAAGTTTCATGCCCATACGACCAATTTTATCAATTTGACCTTAGATAACCCCTTGGTGACCCGAAATGACCATCCAAAAATTTGGCTTGTTGACTGTACCTACCAAGTTTCAAGCCCATACGACCAATTTTATTAATTTGACCTTAGACGACCCCTGGGTGACCCCGGATGACCCCAAAATGACCTTCCAAAAAATTGACTCTAAATGTTGACTGTACCCACCAAGTTTCATGCCCATAAGACAATATTTAGTTATTTGACCTTAAATGACCCCTGGGTGACCCTGGATGACCCTGAAATGTCCTTCCAAAAATTTGCCTCTAAATGTTGACTGTACCCACCAAGTTTCATGCCCATACAACAGGTTTTAGTAATTTTACCTCAAATGACCTTTGACCTCAGTATATGACATTGAATACCACCCAAAAACAAGTAGCCAGAGTTTTTGACCATGACCCACCTATCCTGAAAATCTGAAGTCAATCCGCCCATCCATGCCCGAGATACAGCATCCGGACGGAAGCACGGAAGGATGGATGGACGGAAGGACGGACATTGCAAAAACAGTATCATGCCTCGCGGTGGAGGCATAAAAAAGTTATTAAACTCATTTAAGGCAGGCATTTTTGGGTAATTTTGTACCCGGGTACCTGACATATGTTTTGTGCGGGTAATCGCATCGGGTACGGTACCATACCTGAAATTGCAACAATTTTTTTTTCTCGGTTTTGGAGTGTCCCTGGCTTTACACATGTAATGATTTCAAAATGCATTAAATTTGTATCAATTTTGCAATCATTGGTAGAGTATGATATGAGTATGACAAATTATCACTTTGCATATTAAAATAAAAATCGGTCAACCATGAATGATCCTATCATTGAGCTCTAGGTCCAGGGACACTCCAAATCAAAACAAGAACAAAAACGGTAACCCGACCCGGGTAGCGAAATCTCGGTCGGGTATCCAAAAACCAGACCGAAAATGCCTGCCTTAAAACTCATTGTACATACCAGATTATTGATGGTTCACAGTTGAGTTCGCTATACACCATGATTTGAAGTCACAATGAACATCTGAAAGCAGTTTGTAACCGTACAGTTCACTTCAAGTTGACATCACTGATAACCTAGTTGTGAAAATTCAAAAAATAAGGTCTTAAAATGGAGCAGGTCTTGTGTCACAACCTGGGGTACCTTTGTGTTACATAGTAAAAAAATAAAACGGTTCAAACATTTTACCTACACATCTCATTTGACGTGGTTCATCCTTCTGAGCATTTTGACACCTTTTTTATGGAAATCGGTTAAAAAATGAGAGAGTGTGGGCAAAAACCATCACAAAGTAGGGAGGATGTAACCCCACCTCTTTTTTCCACATTTACAATCATTCTGAGCAAGTATTGGTCTTTTAAATGAACTTCTGTATTTATTTACTTGGTTTAGATGTCTAAGAGTTCATTTAGACATTTTTTACTAGATTCAAATTTTTTAAAGGGGTTTTAAATCAAATTTACAATATAAATCCCTCCCCCTAATCCTCCTCCCCCTAATCCTCAGCCACCCTTGGCACATTTCATGCCAAACGTCATAAGAAAATAATTGAAAAATATTTTAAAACAGGATAAAAACATGAGTAATATAGAATAAATTAGCCGCAATTTAAGACCTAATTGAATCTTCTAAGTGAAGGAATACTCAAGAGACAGTGTTTTGAAATCCAAACTGCACATCAAAATGTAACAAAGCCACCTTTTTGGGTACCCCAGTATATGGTCATTTTCACGGTAAAGGGTGTAACTTTGGATTTTTAACATTTTGATCCGTAGTGTTCTAATAAAGCCACAGAATTCCATGATTTTTGGCCACATAAGTCATCTAGTTAGCAGCTACCTTGGGTAGCATAATCATCTTTGGGAGTTACTGCGTTCAGATTTAGCAGGCTTAAATGTACTTAATATTGCCATTTTGAAAAACTATAAAAACAGTAACATTTTTGTAAAACCCTGTGTTTTCTTCAGTTAGTTCATGGATAATTTTTCTTATCCTGAAATTACGGTTATATATTAAGTAAAAAATGACACATTAGATTTAATTTTGAACAGCCCTGTATTTTTGAGAACCGGACTTGATATTTGTCGTTTCGAGGCTTCATTTTCCGTTAACAATTGTTAACAAACTTTGTGGGTATAGCTTTGGTTCATAATTCTTGGTTATTTCTTCACTTCTTCTTGATTCATAACAGTTGATATCTTAACTTGAAATGGGTAACAAAAATTAGTTGATTTGCACGCTTTTAAAATTTTTATAAAATCTTGACTTCAAAGAGCCGATTTCCGTTAACTTTTTTGAAGCCTCCGAAACAAACTGTTCAGCAAGCTTGGGCAAATATAAATAAAAGAGCTCATCCAATCTATTTATCAAAATGTAGCAAAGTAGATCCTCAAGTCACTTGTTTTTAAATCGTGGCGATATATATCACCGTTTGAAAATGGGACCCAATACAAACTTTCCGTTAACAATTGAAGCCTCCGAAACAAATGAAGCCTCCGAAACAACAATAAGATTAATTATCATCTATGCATATCTAAATTGGTGTGTTTCATAATGATATCTGCATTGTAATTGTTACTTGATATGTGCAGAATGTCATAAATTAAAAAAAAATTTGATATTATGGTTAATGCTTGAAAAATATACTGATACCCATAAAAGCCTGTTTCGAGGCTTCACATGCAAAAAACACCACACTTAACAAATGGGTGAAAAAATTAACATGTGATAAATCTACAATATCTGCCGCATAGAATCATTGCTTCAATACACACAAGAAAATAACAGCTTAGATGATCCCAACAGTGTAATTATAAAAAAAACTGCTTCTGCAATGTTTAACCATTGTTAACATGAAGCCTCCGAAACAAAAAAAAATGACTTGCTGTGATAATTTAATTTTTGTCACAACTGAAATTCAATACTTAGAAGCAAAGCATGAAAATTGGTAATTGTGATATTTTTTACCTATTTTTTCATGTCAACTTGTAGTATTTAGCCAAATATTTTACTTTTATGATCACCTGTGTTGTTAACTGAAGCCTCCGAAACACAAATCGCTTGAATTGCCAATTCTAAAAAATAACTCCAATTTCTGTGAAACTTGGCTGGGAGGTTCCTTTCATCAAGTAGTATTTGTACATGAAGTTAGACATTCAAATTATTTTAGGACCCCAATTAAAACTTAAAAAATATGTCTAAGGTTGGGAAATTTCCATTGTAAATGACACTTGATGTTAAAAATTTTCAAAACTGCAATTACAAACATAGCAAAACATGGTATAAAATGTAACTTATATCTGTTGACTTACTTTGGAATGGGATTTCACATGTATTCCAGCTTTCATGTCATAATTTTCTGAGCTTATGTAAAATACATTTTTTCTTAGATTTTAACCAAAATGTTATGGAAATGTCAAAATTTTTATTAGAAATCAAAAGGTTTAAGCCTTGAAACATTATTTTACTGGAATTTAAGTTGCTTCTATGCATGATTTCAGTAAACAGAAACATATTTAAGTGGTTTGAAATTTTGACCCTAAAAATCAAAAGTTACACCCTTTACTGTGAAAATGACCATATGGCACAAGATCAGCAACCTTTTACAAGAGTCAAGAACAACAGCACAAAAATAACAAGTAAACTGCATGCGCACAGTATCCTGTCCGGTTGACTCCATGTAAATAAAATGGGTGTTGGACATTATCCAGAAGAAGTTTTCCTCCAGGTTTCTGTAAGCTAGCCCCAAAGTTTTATGTGAGGCCTATAGTCTGATCAGTACCAAATTCAAAATGCATTCAAGTAATTGTTTGGCTATTTATTTGCATGAAAAAGTAAACTGCGCACCCTTTGGACCCTAAGTGCCGCAAATTACTTGATCACGGATCACGCTCAACTTGAACATGTACTTCAAACTGGGGCTAGTTGATGAAAATTTTACAAATTACACTTTCAAAAATTCATGAGGGGCAAAAACTTCTGTTTAATTTACAGTGTGCTATATTTATGCGAAGTAAAATATTATGACCCACCCCATCTGGCCATCAAAGTCGAAAGTGCTTATATTATAATATTCTTGTGGCCCCTCTTAAAAATTCCTTCACAACATTTTGCCCCCCCCCCCCCCACCCTCTTCCAAAGAAAATGACAGCCCCTAAATTTCGGAGAAATGGAATAGAACATATTAGGCGCATGAAAGTCGATTCCGAGTTTATCGTCCCCCGCCCGCGTCACTTTTTGGACACCAAAAACACCCGCGTCAATTTTTCCAAAATGCCAAAATAATTCATATTTTCAAAGTATCAGTGTTTTCACCAGTTTTAGCAATTGGAAACATATATTTTTGTTTGTAAAACATATAAATTTATAACTTGGAACCAAAACCAGGCTCTTTTCTAACTTTTCTAGTCCCTACCCATATAAAAACATGTTTATAGATAACATGTATGAGTGTGGCTTTAAATCAACACGCACTTTAGGTCAATAATGAAATCTGATGAAATAATGAAAATGAAAAATGAAAAAAGTCACCTCACCAACCTGGGGAAAAAAAGGGACGATAAACTCGGAATTGACTTTCATGGGCCTTAAGCTTATTACTTACGTTCACATGTATTTTGAATCGTGTTCCAGATTCATGCACTAGCCATGCTAGCGCACTTGGCGGGTAGTTTTCACCGAGGTTTTCCCGAATCACAATGACTTTCCATAGGTTTCTGTCCTGCATCTTGAAATCTTCTACCTCCAATCCTGTGTCTATACCTCTGTTTAAATGGCACTGAACTTCTCAATTTGAGAAAACCCTTCACGAAATTAACCAACTGTCGCAGTTGTTCGCAGCCCGTGGTAATACAGGAGCAATTATTTGAGACCTGTATACATGTGTCGTTAAGTCAATATCATGCGATGACAATGTCACAATGTACACCAGCACCAACCCTCTTCATGAATGGAACTACATGTCTTCGGCCAGTTTCTCTTGAACATCCATGTTTTTTTCTGTGAAAATAGAGCAAATAAAAGAAAAGAAAAATTAAAAGATTAACTTGATACTTAAAGGGGGTAACCCTATTGGTTTTGGATATGGATTGTCTTTAAAATTACATAATAATATCAAATATCGCCCCCTTTATGAAAAAAAAAAAAAAACGAGAGCATTTTCGGCGTAAATGTGAATAAATAGCCAAATTTGCAATCCAATACCTTGGTATACGTGAATTGCATTCTGGGTAGGCAAGCAACAACAACCATTACAGTTCGTATGACGAATTTAAAGCTGACATGCTGTACAATCAATGCCCGGCCCGTATTGAACGAAAAATATTTGTTTTTTTCGCACCGTTTCAGAAAAAAAGGAAACAAAATATATTTCCCTTGCAATATGTACATTTCAAATGAATATAAAAAAGTTTGGGTTAAAAATGGAGAGGAAAAAAAACATTCCGACACGGATTTTGAACCGGTTATAGTAGTGCTCGGTGGTTGAAACATGAAGCGCTAACCGACTGAGCTAATCGCCCGCTGCCTCCATCGTGGAAATTTTATAATTAAATACGGCACACCGTCTAGACGCGTCTCCTCAGCAGTTAGTGTGGTTCGCTTGTTTCACAGAATGTGTATGACGCGAAACCAAAGTAGCTGTTGAGGCGACTGATATTACGAGCTATTTCGTTCATAATTCCCCGCCCATGATCCAAAGTATTTACCATTGTTTACAAACTGGTATACCTGTAAAAGCCGCTGTGTTTCATGATTTCTCCGGAAATACATCGACTTGGAGCGTCAAATTTCAGGATAGTAATGAGAAAAATAGTATCTATTCTGTGATACCAAAACCTCATCAACAATGAAAAAATTCGGGGGATGATGCTGTCGATCGGGTTACGGACCTTTAAGCTGAAATTACAGGTTTAGGTGACAAAAAAGCCCTGTTCTACAGGCCCATTTGACCTAGATTTTGTGTCTTGGGTGGTTTTTTTTTTGGAAAAAAACTATGAATGGAGCAAGTGAAAAAAATTGCAAAATTTTTACAGATCTTAGTAATTTTACAGGTATTTTAAGGTCATTTGCACAAGAAAAATACTCAACTGGCCGAACCTACATAGGTTTATTTCCGTCGCATTTGATACAAATTGAAGAATCGTGGAGGAAAAGTGAACAAAATGACAGACCGTAGTTTATAGTTCCATGCTCTATCAGTGTTCACACTGTGTCATCGTGGATAGTAGATACATGTATCGTAGTAGCTATAGGATTTGTAGATCACTATTTCTGTGTACATTCCGGGGTACATCCCCGGCCAAGTCCCCGCCCCCTAGCCCCGGGCACCAGTGTTTCCCCTGCATACGACCCGGCACAGTTGTAAGTACTCTTCTATTACGTCCCGGGTACACTCCCGGGGTAGATCCCGGCCTGTTTGAGAGGCATTAGGCCAAGTAAAAAAACAAACAAGTTTCTCGTCCGGACTTTTTCAAAAAAGGAGGAGGCAGGGCTTTACTATTTACTATTTTTCAATTTTTTGCTATTTTTTCCAAGATGACCGCCATGCCAAATATGGCTGTTCAATGTATATTTAATCACCGATATTGTGCTATTTGAGTATACTGATGCAATGTATGACAAAACAAATGATTTGTATAGCATGTTTCCTTTTTTTTAATAGTAAATAGTAAAAAAAAGGAGGCGGCGGCCAAAAAGGAGGCGGGCGGGGACGAGAAACTTGTATTTTATTTTACTTGGCCTTACATCCCGTACACTCCCCCACTACGTCCCTGCACTGCGGGGACACATTGAGCTGTTACATCCCTGGCCAAGTCCCGGCTCGGACCCCGCTATTGCCAGGCCCCTGGGGGCCGGGAAAGCCCGGGACTACAATTGATTTGTGCATAACGTACATGTTTACATGACATCAGACATACATGTACACTGTACGCATGTCAATATTGTCATATGATATTGAAATCGTTTATATTTAATATTAAAAAAACAACTTTAACAAGTACATTTTTTAACTTTGGGCCATTCATTAATTCAGCCTATTGAGAGCGTTTTTATTCACTTGCATACAAGATCAGATATAAAAGAAGGTGTACCAAGTGCCCAAAAACACGGGAAAAGTTCAAACAGATTTGAAAATCCTACCGCTGCTACAGTAGTGCTACTGCCTTGCCTTGTTGCAGCACGGTAAATCAATGCAGAGCTCCGGAAACAAGTATAGAATTAGGGTGCAAAGTAATGTACAATTTCAGGAAATATTTATGATCGCTGATGATGAAACCGAATTCATTTAAAGAATATTATAGATCAAATAATTACCTTCGATTCGAAAATGTAGTTACTCTTGCAATACGAACACCTTTTTCAGCATTTCATCACCGGTATTGTTTACGTGCAGACTAGACTCGCTGAGTCTCATGGACGCCGTTCCTATGTCCATCAGACTCGTATTTCCCATTTTGGATGTCAATGGGAAATACACACTTAACGATTTGCGCCGGTTAGAAACTTTAAAAAAAATCTTTAAAATTTCATCAATGTATATAAAAGTGGTACCAACCGTATTGTGCTTGCTAATTTAAGACTCGGTTGAAACAAAATTAAGGATCGAAAGCATTTTAGTGTCCAAAAAAGCAAAATTATCGTCAAAGTTCTGCCTGAAATCGGCACCCTTGCGAAGGGTTCAGAATTCGAATCGGGAACGAAAATATCCGATCTTTGCGATCAAAAACACAAAATTACAACTTTAAACATACTATTGGCAAAAGACATTATTACCAAACAATACAGAATAGAAAATTTGACATCATTTTCTCAAAATATTGAAAAAATTCGCTCACTAGACATCGAAAAAGTACGCAATCCAATTCCCGTTCAAACGCGTGGGAAACTGAAAGTGCGATAATCGTGACTAGTGCAGACCACCGCGCCAGCATCCATCTTTAATTGTGTCGAGGTCATCTAATTTTACGTGGTGTTGTGAAGTACCGCATGCGGTCCGCTTGCACTTTCGCATGTTTATATTGTAGTCTCGCCGCGGAGACTATTAATTAAATTAATGTCGCATGTATATATTAATGATTAAGGGGCTGCGCAATAATTATGAGCCCCCCGCGGGCCGGGGGGGGTTAAAATTCTAAACTTCTCGCCAAAATCTCTTGCCGCCCCTCTCGGCCCGCCAAAAAATATTTGCCCCCCCCCCTTGCACATGCGAAATTTTTGGGATCCCAATTTGCAAACTTTGAATGGTGTAGGGGAAGGTGGGGCATAACGGAACACTTAACTTTGAGGATGCTCTGTGACGTCACCATAAGTAATATGACTGTAAAAATTATATGTTCAGTTGAAGTTTGTATTTACCTTTAATATACCATTAACCAATATAACTTGAATCTTACAATTTTTATAAAAATGAAGAAATATTTTCAAAAAACCGTTTTGCCCCACTATCGGGGCAAAACGGAACCCCTATGGGGCAAAACGGCACCCTGGGTGTAAACTTATATCAGTTGTTCCATCGGTAGGCCATAGGCCTAGTTATATGTAGGCCTATATTCAGTTACAATATTAAGTGGGCCTACCATCTCTGTGGAGTGAGTGGTTAACTTCTTATAGGCCTAGTAGGCCTATAATATGTAGGACCAATATTTGATCAAAAAGAAATATTCAGTAGGCCTACCACCTCTGTGGAGTAAGTTAACTTTTGATCATTAATTCTATCTGTAGGTCTAGTTATATCGCGGCCTATGTTTCAGCGAAGTGTTTACCATGTTCGAGTAGGCCCCTAGATAACGCCTACATTTCCTTGAGTGAAGACAAGTTATGTCCAATTGGGGCAAAACGGAACCCATCTGTGGGACAAAACGCCCTGGGCAAAACGGAACCCTGTTCCGTTATGCCCCACACCTAGGGTTCCGTTTTGCCCCATACCCGATTTTTTAGAAATAGGTTGCATGCATAATACATCGTAGCATATAGGCCATGCACTTAATACAGCTCATGGCTAGTACCTTCGTGTTTACAATATACACAATTATTTGGGAATTCGATATTAATGAAGTAAAATTTCAGCGCATTAAACATCTACATATCTTACACCAGACGGGTAGCAATTTTTTGACTCGATCTTGCTCGAATGTTAGTGGATTGTTTCAGATAAAATTTTTGTTGTAAATCCTCGTAGCCATACTTGTGTTCCTCAATATAATTTGCATAGACGGCAGTATTGCGAAGGCCTATTTTTCCAGGTGGTTCCGTTTTGCCCCGGGGGTCCGTTATGCCCCACTTTCCCCTACCTGTTGCCCCGGGGGGATCACTCATATATGAAAGTTGTAAGCATCCGCGTGAAAGAAAACGCGGATTTAGGGTGTTTTTGAAAAGCAAAACGAGGATCCGCGCGGATCCGCGATTAGGGTCTCAAAACACTCATTTTACTAAAAGAAGGGGTGTTTTTAAAGGACGATCCTCGCTTAGGGTAGTTTTTTAAATTACCCAATTAACAGACATTAGTGGTGACATATTTATCAAGTTATTCGGCACAAAAGAGCAATTTTACTAACCAGATTGTTAAAAAATCGGAGCCGACTTCAACAACACCAATTTTAAGCTTACTGATATCATCACAGTCACTGTATGGCACTCTACTGACACATGCAATGAATAGGGGCAAATTTCAAACCAATTCCTCACTTATGGTGTTTTTATATTGTCTGTCCTTGTTTAGGGGTAAATTTCAAACAAATTCCTCGCTTGGGGTATTTTTATTTGAGTAAAATCCTTGTTTAGGGTTAGTTTGACAAATTTTCGACATCCTAGCTTAGGGTCATTTTGAAAGTCAATTCACGCGGATGCTTACAACTTTTATACATGAGTGGCCCCCCCCCCGGGCCTGTTGCGAGCGCAGCGAGCAGGAAATTTTTATATTTAAGCGTTTCTGTACGGTTTTAGCCTTTTTAGAGCGTTTTATTTAAAAGGCGCCCGAAGAATGTGGGCAAAAAATTGCTTCCCCCCTCTCGGCTTGCCAAAAATTGCTTGCCCCCCCTTCGGCTCGCCAAAAATTTCTTGGCCCCCTTTCAATTTTACCCTCCCCAGGGCTCATAATTATTGCACAGCTCCCAATTGCTTTTTCAGAATGTAGATATGAATTTATTCAATTCAATATAGGCCTACTATCGTTTTACTTTTTGTTTCAATTGTAGCTCTTAATCAGAGCCCTCGCAGTAGGCCTACGATCAAGATCCAGCGATCCCCGAGTAAAATAAACCCAAGCAAGTGACTATTAAAGAAAATGACTTGTATTGTAAAAGGCCAATCCCTGCCTGGTTACACCATTCTATAAAAGATTAATACCACTCCGAGTACAAAACTTAGGCAAGCTACATAAGTCACCAACACACCTGTAGGGTAACTTGGGGTAATATGGCACCCTTAAGCATAAAACGGCAGTAACTACCAATCTACGGAACTTGATATCAACTCATATTTATAGGGTTTCAAGAACTATCTATTACCTATTGGCCTATTATTAGTATTGAATGAAATTTATTTTATTAAAATAAATTTCACACGCCTCTTAATGATGACTATTATATAATCAACTTGAAATTGTGACCATATTCTATTATAGTTCCAACGGGGCATTTCTCAAGTAGATCGATTATCAATTTACGCAATCTCAAATGATGCACATCAATAGCAGTGGCGAGATCAGAAAAGGGTCAATGATGAAGCCCCACTTTTGGTCTAAGTTCCTTAGGGAATTAGTCAAGGTTAAAATGTATCCATGTAAATTCTGTCCCTGTCTATCATCAAAGTAACAGGTGTAAGTCAGTTCTTCACAGAAGAACTGGTCAAGCGGGGCTTCCTCTTTAAGGTAAATCAGTGGTAATCGCCAGCATGTCTCAATAGCCACCGGTCTTCATATTATAAACATGATAAACAAACCATCTAAACCAATAAGTATGATATATTATGATGAGTAGTAATTTAGTTTAGCATGATGAAATACCTATTAAAATGACGCATAGGCCTATTCACTGCATGTCAAAGCACGTAGCCATTTGACTTTCTTTCACAAAAATGCGACATAGCCTAATTGTGATTAATACATCCAATTCGGAAATGTACCAAAAATTGTATTTCCCCATGCGGAAATGCACCAAAAATATTGCAGTTCCCCATGCGGAAATACACCAAAAATATTGCAGTTCCACATGCGGAAGTGCGTGACGTGACGGAATGTGCAGTTTTGCATGCAAAACTGCAAGCGGATGTGTGCAGTACTGCATGCGGTACTGCACATATAACGGTAGATTATAATACCTGATTTGAGACCTAGACGTGTTTTTGAGACCTTGACGTATTTTTGAGACAATAACGTGTTTTTGAGACCATAACGTGTTTTTGAGACCATAACGTGTTTTGAGACCTTGACGTACTTTTGAGACCATAACGTGTTTTTGAGACCATAACGTGTTTTTGAGACCGTACGTGTTTTCCGGGCGTGTTTTTGAGACCTTGACGTATTTTTGAGACCATATCGTGTTTTTGAGACCATATTAAACGTGTTTTTGAGACCATAACGTGTTTTTGAGACCATAACATGTTTTTGAGACCATAACGTGTTTTTGAGACCGTAACGTATTTTTGAGACCATAACGTGTTTTAGAGACCATAACGTGTTTTTGAGACCTTTCTCTGTTTTTGAGACCTTTATCTGTGTTTGAGACCTTTCTCTGTTTTTGAGACCTTTCTCTGTTTTGAGACCTGTTTCTGTTTTTAAGACCTTTCTCTGTTTTTGAGACCTTTCTCTGTGTTTGAGACCTTTCTCTGTTTTTGAGACCTTTCTCTGCTCTGTTTTTGAGACATTTCTCTGTATTTGAGACCTTTCTCTGTTTTTGAGACCTTTCTCTGATTTTGAGACCTGTTTTGAGACCTTTCTCTGTTTTTGAGACCTTTCTCTGTTTTTGAGATCTTTCTCTGTATTTGAGACCTTTCTCTGTTTTTGAGACCTTTCTCTCTTTTTGAGACCTTTTGTCTGTTTTTGAGACCTTTCTCTCTTTTTGAGACCTTTCTCTTTTTGTTTTTGAGACCTTTCTCTGTTTTGAGACCTTTTTCTGTTTTTGAGACCTTTCTGTTTTTGAGACCTTTCTCTGTGTTTGAGACCTTTCTCTGTTTTTGAGACCTTTCTCTGCTCTGTTTTTGAGACCTTTCTCTGTATTTGAGGCCTTTCTCTGTTTTTGAGACCTTTCTCTGATTTTGAGACCTTTCTATTTTTGAGACCTTTCTCTGTTTTTGAGACCTTTCTCTGTTTTTGAGATCTTTCTCTGTTTTTGAGACCTTTCTCTGTATTTGAGACCGTTCTCTGTTTTTGAGACCTTTCTCTGTTTTGAGACCTTTCTCTGTTTTTGAGACCTTTCTCTGTATTTGAGACCTTTCTCTGTTTTTGAGACCTTTCTCTGTTTTTGAGACCTTTCTCTGTATTTGAGACCTTTCCCTGTTTTTGAGACCTTATTATACTATCGAGACATTGTTGTGTGTTTGTTTCTTATACCTTTCTCTGTTTTTGAGACCGTATTGTGCTATTGAGACATTACTGTGTGTTTGTTTCTGAGAGCTTTCTGTGTTTTTGAGACCTTATTATACTTTTGAGACCTTGTTGTGTGTTTATTTCTGAGACCTTTGTGTGTTTTTGAGACCTTATTGTACTTTTGAGACCCTTGTGTGGTTTTGAGACCCTTTTGGCCCTCATGGCCGCCCATAAATAGCTGCCGATGTACGCTTCTTCATCACCCACCTGACTTTAGGCGCTTCATTTAAAGTTAACAACTTTTTTAAACTGTTGCGATTAGTTCACAGTGTGATGTGCCCTGAGTAATTTGATTTAATTTAATTATTTAACTTTGTTTACAAGCTGAAAGTATTTCATGAGATGGGAAAGCCCCTTGTAATTGCAAGATAATGGTGTGGAAAGCCATATTGGAATTCCCCAAATTATTGTAAACAAAGTCAGAGCTATGTTTGGAACTTGGAAACCCCAGTTCATTTTTGCACCATCAGAACCCCCCAGGAAGTGATGTAATGTGAAAGGTGAATGTGTATAATTAATCTTGGGAAATCCCAAGAGGCCAAGATTGCAGCAATGTTGTGAAAATGTGATTGAAGTAATGGTTTATTAATAGATGATGGTTTTTTTGCATGAGTACTGATATAAAAAGCTGGAGGCTTTTGTTGGGACTTTATACAGAATGCCGTGGGAGATTGAGAAACTCCACATGTGTGTGATGGTCTTCGTGCTTCAAAAAAGAAGTACATTTTAACCAGTTTATATAGCCAATAATAGCTAATAATTGAGCTAATTTTAATACAGCAACGAAGAAGACAGCGAGCACACAAAAGGGCTCTTCCTTATCAAAGGATTAAAAGTTCTTCTGTCAAATTGCTGGAGTTTGCTGGGTTTGTGAAGGCCACGCATCTGTCAAAAACAGCGGAGCTGTGTTAAAGAAACCTGTTCCCTGGGAAAAGAGTGATTGGTGAAAGAAACACCATTTTTGGAGAAAGCAGCGCAAGGAGATATATTTGTGGAGAAAGCAGCGCAAGGAGATATATTTGTGGAGATAGCAGCGCAAAGGAGATTGGAGGAAGCATCATCATTTTCGTATGAGGATTTTATACGCAAGGATTTATAAATGCAAGTGTACTATGGACTTCGCTGATTTTCGCAGGACAAGTGAATAAGGATATATTACATCAGTCGTCCAGAACATTGCAAGAACTCTAGGATCACCAACAAGAAGACAGCTGGTTAAGTACTGATATAGTAAAACTGTCATTGTGTGATTTTATTGTATACTAGCGGGATACCCGCGCTTCGCGCGGGTCCCCGCTAGATGGGAGCGTTCACCATAACAGGAATAATTACTGAACAGGCAGAATCATTAAAAAGGTACATTTTATTTTTCTAAACCTGTCGCTTCTTACACTTTCTTTTTTAGTTTCTTTTGCTTAGCTTGTGATTTTCCGTTTCCATGTTATTTATTTATTTAACCTCGTTCCCATTATTTTTTAAATCTGTTCTTTCTTACATTTCCCTTCAGCTTCTTTGTTTATTTGCTGCTTGTGATTTCCCGTTTCCATGTTTTTTATTTAATTCTGTTCTCATTATTTTAGCTTCTTTTTTTTCTTACATTTCCTGATTAGTTTCTTTCCTTCTTTGTTTCGTTCCCGTTTCATTTAGTTACGGTACTTTAACCCGTTGGCCTATTACTCGTACTTTTTTGTCCTCATTTTAATTTTATTTTTCTTTATAGTACCGCTTCATGTTGTTTATACAACAAACATCTTTTTCCCGTATTTATTACGTCCTCTCATAGCGTGTCTGCGGACGTGTTTACCCGTTATCATAATCCCGTGACCCGTCCATGTACCTTTTTGTCCTTTATTTTTCCTTCTTTCCGTATTATCATGTCCACTGGTCTCTGGCTCGCAGTCGCGTGGCTCTGCGCCGTTTACGCGCCCATTGGCGTAGTGCGCATTACGCACGCGGCGCCGACGCGCTGCCGGCCAGCTGCAGTGACGCGTTGCTGACAACCGATTTTCATAACAAAAAACCCGTTTTTACCCATATTTTCACTGTTTTTGCAGCCAATTCTTGACCGTTTTCAACCAAATAAAGTTTATACACGTTCCCGTATATTCATCGATCTCCCGTATGAATTTGGCGACATTTGGATCGAAACTGACGGAGCCTTTATAGGCCTACATAGATAGATAGATACATACAACATTCCCCTATTTATTTATTGTATATGCGATATTGTTATTATATGTACCAATCATACTCTGTTTTCAATTAAAGACTTAGATTTTGTTAGCTTAAACAAACAGTGTATTTGTGTTGTGCATTCGTGTGAGTTAGGGGAAAAGGTGATTTTGGCCTTGAGTCAAGTACTACTCGTAACAACAGTGTCTTGCGAATTAATGGTAGTGAGATTTGGCAAAAATAGCATTGACCATTCCATAGCGAGTGTGTATACGAATTCAAATATCACAGATATACTTTAGGTCCTGTGAGTAAAAAGGTCACAGCTCAACAGTTGAGTAAAAAATTACTTAACATTGAGCTCAGATAGGTCACAACTCAGCAAATGAGTAAAAAATTAGTCAACATTGAGTATTTTTTTATTGTTGAGTAAAATATCTTTTTGCAGTGAAGAGGGCTTAAACAACAACACTTTTGTAAAACGTACATAACTCATTCACAACAATAAATCAAGCAAGTTTTCAAAGTATATGATTTGTAGACTGAACTTTTACAAAATATCAAAGTGCTATTTTTCAATAATATATTGATTTAGAAAATGAAAATCGATATATTGAATATTGAATAAACTGAATATCCTTGTTCATCGATTACACATCAGAATATGTGATGCGATCAAGTAAAATCAGTTGGAACTCGGAAATATTTATTTTAAGATATAGCCATACAAAGGAAATATTTCCTTTTGATTCCTGTTGTTTTGGAAACTCTTTAATTGCTCACATCTCACAAAATCCAGATTTGTAAATGCTTTTTTACTATCCTTTATATAAGAAACTTTAAGACAATTTAACATTTCTGAGTTCCGAGTGATTTTGCTTGATCGCATCACATTCCAATATGTCTATAAGAATGTGTAATGATAATGTATACATGTAACATTTATAAGTATGGACCTATAAAGGGTTTTTTTTCACAAATTTCCATTTAAGAAGGTGATTGGCATAGAAATAGTCGCGTAGTCGGTGGGGGGTAGCTTCCCCCAGTGAGAAGTCTTGGAAGAGGAGAAGGGAGGGAAAGACATGGAGAATGAGGGTCTGGAAGAGATGAAGAAATGAAGAGAAATAAATAAAGAGAAATAAAGAAATAAAGATAAGGCCGTATAAAATTAATGTTTTGGTTCTCGTCCAGAGGATTTTCATGAATTGATGAGGGAGGGAGGTGTTTTTTTTTTTTTTTTTTTTTTTTTTTTTTTCAATGTAAAATTAGCATTGTCAGTAGTTTTCGGTCTTCTCCAACAGTGCTCGAGGAAACGATGAGGCCCTTTTTTTTTTTTTTTTTTTCAAATGTGAGATTCTGAGGATAAACCCCTAGAGTACCACAAAAGACTTGGAAGTGATGCTTGTTCTCTAATAAACTTATTTATATGTATGAAGATTTCATAAATCATTCCAAAGTCTAAAAAATTGAAAAATCTAAAAAAAAAAAAAAATCTGACAAATCCCAGAAATTGAGGAGGGAGGGGACGAGAACCAAAATATTAATTTTACACGGCCTAAGGAAAAAAGAGAATGGGAAAAAGAGGGGAGGGAGAAAAAAGAATAAGTGCAAAGAAATGAAAAGAAAGGAATCAGTAAATAAATGTAGGTCTAATAATAAACCTTCTTTATGTGTGTGCCCATTTTAAACAATTTCTCAGCTGTTCAGAATGAAAGAAAGAAGAAAATATTATGAAAACAAAACATGAACAAACAAAATAATGCGCTTCTAAATTGCGAATTTTAAAGCTACACGCCTGCTTTCCTGAGAAAAAAGCTCTTGGCAAATACCAGTTAATGAATAAAAAGATTTAATACTGATCTCATATCAAAATTCCCAAACTTCTAAATATAGAATGAGTCGTTGTAGCCTGACCTGCAACCATTGACAACTAGCAATGCCAATTATAGAAAAGCAGTGAACTTGAACAGGAAACGCTACAACACAACAATGTATGCTATCCGCCCTGTTTTACAAAGAGGGTGATTTAACGCCCAATCGTGCCACCGTAAAAAGGCAAACTTCTGTTAAATGCCCGGATGTGCTGAACTATTTTTTCACTTTAACTTTGGAGCAATCCACTTGAATTGATGATTAATTATGAACTCAATTATTGTGCCGCTGGTATTAACGATCGCTCAAAGCGCAACCCTTCTTCTTGATACTCAACGGTTCCTCATACTGAGACCAGAGTCGACCAATATACTGTTTTTCCGCCGTATGAGTCGTTAAATTGGTGCATTTTGTTCCAGGTTTAACGGTGTAAGTTCTGGCAAAACTATGGCTGTAAAAAACAATCGCCATTGTGACTTCCGGTTTTTGAGAGCACTTTTAGGACACTTTGACCTCTGACATTTCGGGAAAATTACTCTAATTATTATTTATTTTTTTATTATTCTAATAATGTTACAATTAAAAATATTTAAATAATTAATTTATATAATAAATATATTTTTCGGATTTGTTTTTATTCAAGTAAAATTTTTTTGATTATATTTTGTATGTACAAAAAACAATTTTTGTGAAAGGTCAAAGGACAAAGTGTCCTAAAAATGCAAAAACTGTCCCACAATGCATTGCAAACTTCTGATGCCGATTTGGCTGAACGGTGCAGAATTTAATAGTTACTGTTTACATCAGAGTAAAATCGCACCAATTATGTAAAAATCTTTGCAGTATTACCAGAGTGGCTACTATATATTCAGAGCTAATTCTACAGAGTACAAGAAACACGTATTTGCTACTCATCAAATGAAGATTATTTCAACGTTTCTAAATACTACGAGTCTACGTGTTGTATGTAGTGTTCGTGATGTAGAGAGAGGTTAGACCTGCCTGCATGTCTTCGGTCCTATCCTTCAACATACTGACATTTACTGGCCCGATATCAGATAATGTCATAATGTTAAATAAAGATACCGAGTTACAGTTACTGGAACTAGAGAGAGGTAGGCCAATATATGCAATATGCCGTAAATCAAACGTTGAATGTAATAGTATACAAATATTGACTGCATGACTGCTATGAGGGGCACAGTTAAAATTATAGGCCCGAGGTGATGTCAAAACCATGACTATGCCCGGCTATAATTTTAACTGTGCCCCGAATATTAAGCAGTCAATATTTGTTTTATATACCAAATAATATAGATTCTTCTCATTTGATTGGTTAAAAGATTTCCTGACTGACAAGGCCTACAAGCTTTGTAACTGCATAGGCCTTAGGCTTTAATGCACACAGTGCATGCAAGAGCAAGGGTGCAGAATTTGGACCGATATCTACCGATTTCATATATGGTCATTTTCACGGTAAAGGGTGTAACTTTGGATTTTTAACATTTTAATCCGTAGTGTTCTAATAAAGCCACAGAATTCCATAATTTTTGGCCACATAAGTCATCTAGTTAGCAGCTACCTTGGGTAGCATAATCAGCTTTGGGAGTTACTGCGTTCAGTTTTAGCAGGCTTAAATGTACTTAATATTGCCATTTTGAAAAACTATCAAAAACAGTAACGTTTTTGTAAAACCCTGTGTTTTCTTCAGTTAGTTCATGGATAATTTTTCTTATCCTGAAAGTACAGTCATATGTTCAGTAAACACTGCCACATTAGATTTAATTGTGAACGGCCCTGTATTTTTGAGAACCGGACTTAGATATTTGTCGTTTCGGAGGCTTCATTTTGGGCCAGAGCCAAAAATGGTCATCACTCAACCTAAAATTTAGAAATTGTCACAGGAGTGAATTTCTCCTCTGGTTTAATAGACTACTAACCAAAGATTATGAATCGGCAAAAAAAAGTAAAATTTGCCCGTCAATTTCGGACTGCAAGCAATTAAATACACATGTAGCGCCCTCTTGGTGTGGCGGGACGGAATTGCTAAATTTGATGTTATTACATATTTAAAAAAGATAGGATTTTTTTGTTGATGGTATTATAAAGGTCTTCTGTATGGACAATTTCAGCACTAAAAAAAATGTCAGTGGACTTTGCAAAAATAAAGAAATAAATTAAAATATGTGTAAAATTCCGTCCCGCCACATTTTGAGGTGATTTTTTACGTTCCGGAAGGGACGAAAAAAAATTTTTAGTCAAAACTTTCCAAAATATCAACTATTATGGTAATAAACATTCCTGAGTACACAAAAATTGAATTCATCAACTTTGCTAGACTCAGAGCCATTTTAACTTCTTCTTTTTCAGGCCTTTTGTGGTAGGATGCCAGCAATAAGGCTATTTTCAGGGTCTGTGGTGTAAAACATGGCCCTGCCACATTTTGAGATGATTTTTTTAAGTTCAGGAAGGATGAAAATTTTCTTTCTCAGTTTATATTTTGCAATAATTTTTCATTGGAAGTGAAAGAAAAGACAATTTTGTCAGTTTTAAAGTGAATCAATTGCTTTTTTTTTTTGATTTTGATAATTGGACATAATTCCGTCCCGCCACAATCCGTCCCGCCACAATGACATGATTTTTAAAAATTAATGAGCGTACCATAAAGAGGGGGGTGAATTTTATAATTCCTTCCATAACAAAAGAAGGATAGTTGAAGTTAATACCAATGTTAGAAACAAATGTTTTATCCCAGTACTTTTGATAAAAATTCAACAAATGTACTGTGTTCACAAATACATGAAGTTTATCATTCCGTCCCGCCACATCGATGAATTTGCGTTACCGTGGTAACATGTTGATTCTTTTGACTATTTTTCTTGCGTGTGAATGTAGTCTGTAACTTACTTGTTTATATTAAGAACATGAAGAATCCATAAAATAAACAGTCACAGAGCTACAATTTAAAAGGTCTATCAAAATTCCGTCCCGCCACAAACGGTAATTTTGGCTCTGGCCCTTTTCCGTTAACAATTGTTAACAAACTTTGTGGGTGTAGCTTTGGTTCATAATTCTTGGTTATTTCTTCACTTCTTCTTGATTTATAACAGTTGTTATCTTAACTTGAAATGGGTAACAAAAATTAGCCGATTTGCAAGCTTTTAAAATTTTTATAAAATCTTGACTTCAAATAGCCGTTTTTCCGTTAACTTTTTGAAGCCTCCGAAACAAACTGTTCAGCAAGCTTGTGCAAATATAAATAAAAGAGCTCATCCAATCTATTTATCAAAATGTAGCAAAGTAGATCCTCAAGTCACATGTTTTTAAATCGTGGAGATATATATCACCGTTTGAAAATGGGACCCAATACAAACTTTCCGTTAACAATTGAAGCCTCCGAAACAAATGAAGCCTCCGAAACAACAGTAAACTTAATTATCATCTATGCATATCTAAATTGGTGTGTTTCATACTGATATCTGCATTGTAATTATTACTTGATATGTGCAGAATGTCATAAATTTAAAAAAAAATTGACATTATGGTTAATGTTTGAAAAATATACTGATACCTTAAAAAGCCTGTTTCGGAGGCTTCACATGCAAAAAACACCATACTTAACAAATGGGTGAAAACATTAATGTGTGATAAATCTACAATATCTGCCGCATAGAATCATTGATTCAATACACACAAGAAAATAACAGCTTAGATGATCCCAACACTGTTGTTTTCAAAAAAACTACTTCTGCAATGTTTAACAATTGTTAACATGAAGCCTCCGAAACAAAAAAAAATGACTTGCTGTGATAATTTAATTTTTGTCACAACTGAAATTCAATACTTAGAAGCAAAGCATGAAAATTGGTAATTGTGATATTTTTTACCTATTTTTTTATGTCAACTTGTAGTACTTAGCTAAATATTTTACTTTTATGATCACCTGTGTTGTTAACTGAAGCCTCCGAAACACAAATCGCTTGAATTGCCAATTCTAAAAATAACTCCAATTTCTGTGAAACTTGGATGGGAGGTTCCTTTCATCAAGTAGTATTTGTACATGAAGTTAGACATTCAAATTATTTTAGGAACCCAATTAAAACTTAAAAAATATGTTTAAGGTTTGGAAATTTCCATTGTAAATGACACTTGATGTTAAAAATTTTCAAAACTGCAATTACAAACATAGCAAAACATGGTATAAAATTTAACTTATATCTGTTGACTTACTTTGGAATGGAATTTCACATGTATTCCAGCTTTCATGTCAAAATTTTCTGAGGTTATGTAAAATACATTTTTTCTTAGATTTTAACCAAAATGTTATGCAAATGTCAATTTTTTTATTAGAAATCAAAAGGTTTAAGGGGGTACTACACCCCTGTGGTAAATTTGTGACTATTTTTGCATTTTTCTCAAAAAATAATAAAACACTGGTAACAAAAGGTATGTATATTATTGGGGCAAGGAATCCGTTTACTACACTGGAATTTCAGTGACCCAAGGCAAGTGGTTCAGTATGATAGGAAATGAGGTACATCGAAGCGGTACCTTATTTCTTATCATAAATAACGAACCGCTTGTCTTGGGTCACTGAAATTCCAGTGTAGTAATTGGATTCTTGCCCCTATAATATACATAACTTTGTTACCACTGTGTTATTAGTTTTTGAGAAAATGCAAATATAGTCTAAATTTATCGAGGGTGTAGTACCCCTTAAGCCTTGAAACATTATTTTACTTGAATTTAAGTTGCTTCTATGCATGATTTCAGTAAACAGAAACATATTTAAGTGGTTTGAAATTTTGACCCTAAAAATCAAAAGTTACACCCTTTACCGTGAAAATGACCATATCTAAAACAACCCTACCGTTTCTGTGCTAACATCACACACTGCCGAGTCTCCAGGTCGTAGTAATTTGTCTAAAAAGTGACATTTGGCAGGTATAAATCCTTGACATGTAACAGAATGTAAACAATCACTGCACTCACGGCGGCCGGTGAAAGATCGTCGTCAAGGAGAGGTCAAATTCATTGCGAACTGTGACCGCGATAGTCTCAACACTCGTAATCAACGCCGGCCGTATAGTGGGTGCGCAATGTATACTGAGCGATCTGTGTATTCGGGTTGCGAATATCCAATTATTTTCCGGGCATAGAATCAACTGTGCCCGGGGCACAGTTGTTGTATGGCGTCATCTTGATAGAAAAAGGGGGCACAGCTATTTTAATGACTCCACTTTTAACCAATCAGATGAGAGGAATCTATATATGAGGTATATAATGATTATTATGTATGAGATAAAGGACATGCAGAGTTGTAGACTGTATACGACTTGGACTCAAGTCAAGTTTTTGTGACCTATGATTTGACTTGCAACTAATATCATTGACTTGCTTCTTGACTTGGATTTGCAATAAATGAAATAATGGAGAACAAATGAATGCTGTATTTGGTGTAGATGGAATGAAATATTACAGCAACAGGTTAAATCGCGATCGGATGGCCCAATTTGATGTCTGGATGCTCATTACAGCTGCACAAAATAATGTGCGACTTGACTTGAACTTTGACAAAGAGACTTGTGACATGACTTGTGCTGGGACCAAATGACTTGTAACTCAACTTAATTTGTGACCAAATGTAACTTGACTTGACTTGACATGTGAATGGAATAAACGACTTGTGAATTGACTTCGACTTGAGCTGTGAGATGTGGATTCTTTAGAAGAATGATGAAGATCCCGTGGATTGATAAAGTATCTAATGACGATGTCCTAAGTAGAGCAAATGTGAACAGGAAGCTGTTATGTGAAATCAGAGTTAATGAGCTCAAATTCCTTGGCCATATATTCGAAAGGATGGTTTCAAGAACCTAGTATTGACAGGGAGGATAGAAGGCACAAGGAGCAGAGGCAGGAAGAGAATGAAATGGTTATCAAATCTGAAAGACTGGTTAAAAGAAAGGGGAGCTGAACATAAAGCGACATAGCTTCTGGAGATGGCCTATAACAGAGAATTGTGGCATAACATGATCACTAACGTCCTAGGATATGGCACCTAGGGAGAGAGCTCATTTAATATTGATATATTTGGGTTTACCTTGGTTTACCTTGTTTCCTTTATGCTATATTCAACTTCTCTCTCATTATACACAATAATTGGTTCTCCGAGAGAATTCAGACAATAATCAATCTACAATAAATGATATGGTAAATATTTTTCATTTTTCCATTTTCGGCCGAACCGGTCTAATCAGCATCTCTCATACTTTTTAAGATTTCAAGATGTCGGCCACGGTTCAAATAAGTGTATTAATTACATATCTTTCCCTTTATTTCCTTTAGGTTATGTGTGGACTAAGCGGAGGCTGATGTACATGATTGTAAAGCAACATATCTATTTCCCTTGCTTAAAAAAAAAAAAACGATAAGCATTACATAGAAATATCATGGAAAACTCTCAAGACGTACATAACAACAAGGAGCAGAAAACAAATCATGGTAATTGATTCCGGATGTTATTTTAATGTATATATATAATTATTACTTAAATATGAATTATAATATGATCAGATGTGAGCAAATCAATTAGATTTGGTCTGAATTTTGACGTCCTTTGCATCCGAATTGGTTTTTTATTATCTAATCCAATAATTCGCCCAAGATGACAATTATAGGCTTTATAGACTCACGTTAGTAAGGGTTATTAAACATGCTGAACAGTAAAACAATTGAATGTAAGATAATTCTTGCTGTCATATTATAAGGTACATGTCACATTTTCAAATTCAATCTTTTGTCAATTCTTAATGTTTTTATTTAATGTGCAAATTTCAAAGAAAGTAAGCCACGTAACCTACGTTACCATTAGATTGAAAGGAGCAATGCAAACTCGCAATGTCGCCTTTTAGTTCAAAAAGAAATATGTTTTTAAGGAGATTTATTTGCCTAGAAAAGAGTTGAACAAGAATTGAAACATACGTGACATTTTAAACTTAGCGTTACAATTAGATACTTTTTATTAAGCCTATTTTCTAAATTGCCCCTTTCCTACAAATGTAAGTACCTATAATGCATATGGTAGCGCTATAAGAAAACAATCAAGGGACCACCGATTATAACCACCACCTAGAGATGTGGCCCTATTGGAAGTATAGTTACATTAGTTTTACATAATTTACCGCTCATTTTAATTAATATTATTATTATTATTGACGCCCATTCTGTCCCGCCATTTGTTATTAATTCTTCTTGCCGCCCTTCATCTTCCGCCGCCCATTCTTTTTTGCCGTGAGAGTGTATGTATGGGGTCTTGTTATACACGTTTCTGCTTTATATCAAATCCGCTGCAGCAATGTATTATTTAATCTAAGATAGAAAAAAATCTTCTTTGATACACTACAGCGCTCATTAAATTGAATTTCCACAGGTAAATATCAGCTGGCACACCAGACTGAAGTCAATGAACAGCGAGTGGTGAATACTACGACATCTGTCGATGGCAACAACGCTTGTGGCATGCAACATCAACACGATGATAGCGAGCAGAGATTACCGGATGAATACAGCACATGTACCTCAGCATCTTCAGCATCTGTATATGGCACCAACAGCGGTGTAGAAGAACAACCGACTCCAGTGGACATCCAACCGGAAGAAAATGGGAAGAGTAATCATAGTGCAGCATCTGTAAATGGCAACAACATTAGTGTCACGAAACAACAGGCCAACGGTAGTGAAGTTAACTTACTGGATGAAGACAGTTCATGTACCTCAGCAACCATCCATGACAACAGACAACCAGGAGAAAATGAAATGAGTAACAGTTCTGCAAGATCTGTAGATGACAACAACGTCAGTGTCACACAACAGCAGACTGACGTCCGGGAACGGAAGTTAGTGGATGGAGACAGCTTATATGCCCCATCATCTATCCACGGCAACAACGTCAGTGTGGTAGAACAGCAGAATAACGTCGCCGAAAAGTATATAGTTAGTGGAGACAGCTATAAGGCACAAACAATAGTGTTTAACATTGGTAACCACAAGAAGGACGAAGGTACGGTGCAGTTAATCCCCCCCCCCCCGCCCTCTTTCATTTATTCACAAGTCGTTTTATGTCCCAGAAAGTCTTAACGTAATTGACACATTTTCCTATGGTCCAAGAGATAGCAAGAATTTCTTTGACAAAAATGACCAGATGTCTTGTTATGATAGTTGGATAGAACATCCCATGGGACATCTGAAAAGTGAAGTCTTGAGAGTCGTGAGCGGTGGAGCGTGACATCAGAGGTCAATGACCTCAAATTTGACCCGTTTTCCTGTATAATTCGTATTCTGCATGCCATTTATTAACAACAGCCTCGATTTTCACATTTTTGGTGTCTAATGAGAGATATTGAAATTATCTATCAAACAAAACCAATATCAATGAGATTTAACAATGTTTCGACACTAATGTGTGTGGGTAAAGTCGTTATTGGGCAAGGACATTTAAAGTGCAATGACCTCTTAAATTTACTATGTAAGAGGTTTTCTGCTCATATAGACTGTGGGCTATGCTAACCCCCCACTCCCCAGGGGATTTATGGAGAGCAGATATTTTTGGGACCCTAATGCATTGAGGGTGGGTGAGGCGGTGAGGGCGCTTTTTTTTCAAAATAGCCGCCAAAATCACAAAAATCAACATAACTAGGCCAGTGAAGCTCCTAGCAACATAATTATGATGTCTACACCCGTGTTTTTAGGGTCAAGGAATTCAATAGTATCACTTCAATTATATAGTATCTCTTACATTAACAGGGGACCTAAATTTCCAAGATGGCTGCCAAAATTTCAAAATGGCCGACATTGAAAATGAAAATTATTTATATTTCAGTCCTTGAAGGTCTGCAAGCATAATTTTGATGTCTATACCCATGTTTGCAGGATCAAGGAGTCCAATAAAATCACTAAGAACAGCCCAGGACACAAATTCCAAGATGGCTGCCACTGAATTTTAAAATGGCTGCCATTTAAATCAATTTTATCTATATCACAGTCGTTGAACCTCTAAGGAGCATGTCTCTGATGCATTATGCCGTATTGTCGGAATCAAGGATTCCAGCCAATACATTTAGGTTTTGAAATCCGCTTGCCTTTACATTGGCCAGTGGTGGGTGAGGCGGTGAGAGCGCTTTTTCAAAATGGCATCAATAATGACACCATAAATAATCAACGACATGTCTATTACCTAAACACAAGAAGTATCAAAGCCTTAATAGTATAAGTGGGTAAGTGCAATAGCTGTCCTGTGAACATTTGGCAATATATTATATATTGTAGTCATATACACATGTCAGCTACACATGGCAGCTATTGCACTTACCCACTTGGGCACTCAACAGTCGATGTCCAAGGCTTATATTAAGCAGGCACCCAGGCTCTTTTTACCCCATGGTTGCCAGGTTTTGGCTCCTGGTGTGTCCAATATTTTACACTACAAACTATAGGACCAGGAGCCATCTTTTGGACCAGGAGCTCATTTTAGCTCCTGGTCCAAGCATACTTAATATAAGGCATGTCGATGTCCCAACTCCAAAATCCGCCTCACCCACCGCTGGCCAATGTGCAGGCAAGCGGATTTCAAAACCTCAATGCATTAGGGTCCCAAAATACCTGCCTCCCTAAATCCCCTGGGGGAGTGAGGTTAGCATAACCCACAGTCTATATGCGCAGAAAACCTCTTACATAGTCAATTTAAGAGGTCATTGCACTTTAAATGTCCTTGCCCAAAAACGACTTTACCCACACACATTGTTTTTTGGTCATCTTTTTGTGAACATAATGGGTCAGTTTTTGAGTAAGAATGTTTAAGTAATGCACCCACGCTTTTTAGAAAATTTGTAAAGTTTTATGTCACGTCAATTTGCAAAATATAGGTAAAATGCTAAATTTTGACGTTTTTGGCTCAAAATTAGGGTCGAAACATTGTTAAATCTCATTGATATTGGTTTTTTTTGATAGATAATTTCAATATCTTTCATTAGACACCAAAAATGTGAAAAAATTATACAGGAAAACGGGTCAAATTTAAGGTCATTGACCTCTGATGTCACGCTCCACCGCTCACAACACTCAAGACTTCACTTTTCAGATGTCCCATGGGATGTTCTATCCAACTATCATAACAAGACACCTGGTCATTTTTGTCAAAGAAATTCTTGCTATCTCTTGGACCATAACGTTAAGATCAGTAACTAGTAACTGTCAGTCAGTGGCGGAGTCAGGACTTTTTCAAAATTGCAAAATCGTCTCACCGCCCGCAACCAAAATACGTACACAGTGCATAATTAACTAAAGCTATTAAGAAACATGTCTATTTCGTCAAATTTTGCCCACCTTAAAAGTTACCTTTCCCACCCAACTGAAGAATTCCTGGCTACACCACTGAATGACAACTACTTACTTCTGAAGTTAAGCAGTTTTTAGCAGATTTACAATTTAAATTGGTTTTGTACATGTAATCACTTCCGGGGTTACATCAGTGGCATATTGATTTATAAAGGGCAAAATTACAATGTACACATGTGTATGGGTGAGAGTATGAGTATTGTACCGGCAAACACTGACGTTTTATGAAACTTTAAATTTCAACTGTGGACGTTATTGCAACCGCGGACCGTCCCCGTTTAGCTGAGATGTTAAATTTGACTGTAAACAGCCTAAAAATCATTTGGGAGTGCGTCCCTTATTGTTGATATAAAAATCAGTCCACGGTTGATAGGTTAAACTGAAAACACTGCTGTGTAATTTATGTAAATCATAAATGGCCCAATTAGGCGCAGAAAATAAGAAAACACACGTCTCCGTTTGCGGTCCAGCACAGAATCCCGTTTGCCGGCAAGGTGTAGGGGTAATAACTTTTAACGCCTGTCTATCTGTCTCCTTTTATTGACAGAAGCAAGTGGAGCTGCTGTATCAGGAGCTGATGGACATAATGTACAACATCAGGTTGGTAGAGTGAAGTTATGGTGTCTTATTCGCCAACACCAACATGAAAATAGTATTCATAGTATTATAGTGCAAACAAATAAACACGTAATAGACATATCAAGTTATCATTTTTATTCTTTTTACAGGTTCTTCAACATCTGCATAATAACAATTGCCGAATAAATGGTGAGTTTTTCTTCTATCTTGTTCAAAATAACAGTAACACTCCTCATTGAACTCAAAAACAAAGGGACAATGGTCCAATCAGCACATGTTACTTTGACCTTGAATGACCTTAATTGTTCTTGGCTGGTATTTCAGTCTGCGTGAATATAAAATGGGTAATTTTTTTTAATATTCTGATTAAGCATAACCAAGTACTTTATGCATTGGCACAGTAAAACAGCTTTCATATATGTTTTGAATTTTGAAAATTGCTCAATTAGGTCTTGAGATATAAGAATTTTAACACTTCATGATCCGGATTCAGAGTACCAATCACTGCACCAACAAGTATTGGGGTATAGATCAAAACACATGTTGGTCTGACAGTGTTATAATATAGATTGGACTCAATTTCAATAATGTTTATAAGCTGATGCGTCAGAAACGTTGAAGACTGCACTAAAACCTTTCTTATATGGTAATGTTCGGATTTTATCAGAAATGACTTTCTTAACTTTCTTTTAATAGGTAAAAATGAAGTTATAATCAATACCGATAGAACAACTAAAAGAACCGGATTGAGTGCTGCAAGTCATGTTCCGTATAAACTACTGTGTTTGAAGATCAAGAAAGATTTGGATTTAAAGGAGGGTGCATTAAAGGATCTGATCTATATTATTACCGAAGGTAAGAAAAACGCAATATCGGGGAAAATAGGCATTGAAAAATATACATATTTAGATCATTTACCGTCATACATTGTTAAAAGAAATTTTTGTTTGTTTGGCTGGTAGCAAAAACCTATTTTCAGTAAGAAACATTTTTCTTAACAATGATAAAACTTTGCCCATTTTTTACTAGACTAAGGTAGATACATAACGCACTTTGGGACAGTACTAGGCCGATAAAACTAAATTGTTTATTAATAACAAATTAAATAATTGGTGATAAGTACCAATAAATGTGAAATACGCGTGCATACGAGGGACCCTCAACATGTTTTCTTTAGGTATTTTTTAATTTCTTTCTAGATAAGCAAAGCGGCTGCGGAATTCCAAATGGGACCAGAATAAAGAGCGCTGAACAACTCATTTCTGAATTAGAAGAGTGTCAGCTCTTAGGTCCAAGGAATGTTTTGTATCTCCAAAAACTTCTTAATGATATCGGTGAAACTCAACTGGCAGCTGATGTTAACAAATATGCTCAGGAAAGTAATGACCATGTTCTACACATCCAGGAAGCAACCCATTCAGCAATAGGTATGTACAGGTTATCCTCAATCAAAATATGGCGATTCATTTTAGGAAAACGGAGAAATCTATGGGGTATTTTAAAACTGTACCGTCAAACTCAGACTTCAATATAAACTTTGTTTGACTGAAGTTTAGAACAAAACATAATGCTTCATAAAACAAAGGAAAAAAAAAAACGACCTGGGGAGGTTTGTGCATTTATCATGTTAAACTTATCTAGGTACTAAGGCTTCATGATTAAATCAAACGGTAGCATTGTGCGTATTCGGTATTTCTTTTATCAGTGTCTTTTCCCTTTTTTCTCTGTATGGTAAGTAATCAAAAATATAATAACACAGTTAATGAACAAAAATTAGAACTAGAGCTACTGCGGCTCAAGAGCCACGAATATCAGGCGATGGATTTTGACCTCATTTAACCTTTGACCTCGGGTGACCTCAGGTTGACTTTATCATGTTCCCTTTATGGATGCTTTGTCTGAGCCTAATCGTGCAAAATTTAACGTGTGAACTTGTTTGACTTTATTCACGCTCCTCTCATATCAAAGATTAATTGCACCAAGTTTCAGACCAATCAAGCAATGTTTAACATGTGACCTCAGTAGCGTAGCCAGCGGGGGCAGACTGCCCCCCCCCCCCCGACAAAAAAGGAAAGAAAAAAGTGCCCCCCTGACCAAAGGTCAAAGGAAAAAAAAAGGGCAAGGAGCCCCTTTTTCATCAAAATTCACCCAGATCATGGGCCAAAATAGTGTAAAATACGCGCCCACATTGACACAATAAAGCAATTTTCGTCTCGATCATGGGCAAAAATAGTGTAAATTTCAAAACATTTAAAGGCTACGCACAAGATATCGCCTCAATAAAGCTTTTTTTTGAAGCTCCAAAACATGTACAGTCTCTCTAAAAACAACAATTTCATGTTGTAACTGCAATTTTTTTCAGCTGTGCCCCTGAATTCTTTTTTGCCTCCCCCCGACCAAGAAAGCTGGCTACGCCCCTGTGTGACCTCATTTGACCTTTGACCTTGAGTAAGGTTGAGTAAGGTTGACTTGCACAAAAGTTAAGCCTAATCGTATCCATTTTAACCTTTGACCTCGGCAGGGGCGGCGCCAGGGTATTTTGATAGGGGGGGGCAAAACAATTTGTGAAATTTGTTATGCGGCGCGACAGCGCTGCCCGTCGCGCTTGCGCGACGCAGGGGGGTGTCTGAGGGGGATGTGCCCCTCAGAATTTGGAAAATTTTCAAAATGAAAGCACAAATGAAGCCATTTGATGCACCATTTTCACCCATTTTAGGGTTATTTATTTATTTTCCAACCTCATATTTTTATGGATTTCATTCACGGGCCCGACTTTCAGCCCGCTGGTTTTAGGTATGGACCTACTCTAGTGAATCCAGTACCTTTTGGCAACAAATTAAGTTCATGGTACAAATGTGCACGAATTGAAATATGGTGGAAATGTTAAAGAAAGTCGCGCGAAGCGCGAAAAAATTAGCACATTTTAGGCTAAAATGGCCAAATATGAGGTTACTTTGGTCAGAAACCCATACAGGCGTCAACATTGGGGAATGATTGTATGGACCATCGACCATCTACCCTATCAAAATATTGGGGGGATTTATACCCCAGCACACCCCAGGCCGGATCTAGCCTCACGCTCTGGTCGCAACGCAGTGTGTTAAGTCAGTTGCATGTATATGATATGCCGCTTTTTTAATAAATTGGCACGATAAAACGATATGAATGGGGGGTGTCTTGAGGTTGGAAATATTTCAAACTGAAAGCCGAAATCAGGAGCGAGGGGGAAGTAGTCGCCCCCTATGATCACGAAAAAGCCGAAAAGGTCCACTTTTGCGGCGTAGCGTAATGAAAAAAAAACCCAGTTCTGTATGCTTTTTCAGTCAGAAAAGGACAACATTTGCCCACCATTTGCGAGCGAAAATATTAGGTCCTAGTATGAGGTTCTAGTAATTAGGTTCTTGTAAAATGTGGCGTTCTAGTATAGGTTTTGAATATACAATGTGATGGGACCCCGTAAAAGTTGTGTGATATCGGACTGAAAGCAAATTGCTGCATGACACAGAAAAGTGACGTATAGCCATGATTTTTAAAGTAGTTTGGAGAAAAGGCAAGAGAGGCCATGTGACTTTTATGGGGAAAAATTTACCAAAATGGGCCCAAAATATAAAAACCAACAACTTTAAAACCTTGTAGGTCAGCATTCCACAAAGGGCAAGATGTCCGAAGGGGGAGTTTCCTCCTTCTAACCATGGCCATGGAGGGGAATGGCTCCTTTTCTACTTCTCCCTCCTCTCTTTCTCTCCCCTCCTTTTCTCTCTCCTTCTTCTCTTTCTCTTTTCCTTCCTTTTACCTCTTTTTTGAAAATCATAGGGGGCAATTGCCCCCTTGCCCCCCCAATGGCGCCGCCCCTGGACCTCGGGTGACTTCAGGTTGACCTTTTCATGTTCAATCTATATCAAGGATTCCTTCTGTCGGTTTATCTTTTCTGTTTCGGGAGCTCTATTGTTCTGAAACAAAAACGCAAAGGATTAAGTGGGATGGTGTGTAAGTTGACTTCATTGTTACGTTTGGGGCATCATGCTTCTCATTTCAAGAGGTAATAATAGGTGCTGTCAATCACACATATGTCTGTCAATAAAGGTTGGATAAGTCAATTATATGCAACACTGGCGCCTGAAGTGGGCAATCTTAATCATGTCCCTCATTTAACAAGGCAGGATAGGCCTTCATCAGGTCCAAACGCAAATGTGGTGTCATTATGGTCTAATTACTGTGACATTTAAAAAAGGACCCATGCCTCTTCTCCTCTCGCTTTCTTCTCTTTCTAGTCTGTCTGTCTCCCCCCCTTACTATCACCTGTGCCATCTTTTGAAGTATGAAGATATCTGAATTATATTGGATGTTGTATTTCCTTTACCCTTCTCCCCCTCTCACTGTTTTAGCAGTAGGCCTAGGATCCTCTCGTCTCATCATCCCCACTCTCCCCTCCACCCGATCATCTCCTCGTCTCTCTGCCCGCCCCCTCTCCCCTCCTCTCCTCTCCTCTCCTCTCCTCTCCTCTCCTCTCCTCTCCTCTCCTCTCCTCTCCTCTCCTCTCTCTCCTCTCCTCCTCTCCTCTCCTCTCCTCTCCTCTCCTCTCCTCTCCTCCTCTCCTCTCCTCTCCTCTCTCTCCTCTCTCTCTCTCTCTCCTCTCTCCTCCCCTCCCTCCACCCGATCATCTCCTCGTCTCATCATCCCCACTCTCTCAAATAATATACATTTAAAATAGATTTGAGTCTGGCAATTTTGCCTGAAGCAATTATCAGATTACCAATTCCAATGAAAGAAATCCTATTAGTTTCACTTCAACGCACTTCTCTGGTGTTGAATATTACCGAGTTTTAAGGTGTATTTGGGACGAAAATAATTCCCGTTTAATCTCTACATAATCATAATATGACCGATTTTTGCGTGATTGCACGAACAAGTATACGTAATTCTTGGCAACACTGATTACCATTGATTAATGTATATCTACGCTGGGATATTTTCACGATCTACTCCCGCCTGCAGTACCTATACACCCAAGGCAAGTCAATTGAAGCCGTACAATTTATCGCGAATTTACGACCATAAAATTTAGACACTTCTTTTGTCTAGATTAGCATCAACCCTCTCATCTCACGTTTTTCATGTCAGAAATTAACATAACTCCCGAAACCGAAACAGAAGTAACTTTTCTGTAGTCAACAAAAGACTAGAATAAAAGGATTGTTCACACGCACCATGCTAACACTTCAAAATAACAATGAGATCCGAAACCGAAACCGGAAACAGAAACAGAAAAGATGAAACGAAGGCTTGCACGAAGTTTAAGCCAAATCAGGCTCATTTTAACATTTGACCTCACTTGACCTTTGACCTCAGGTGACCTTAGGTTGACCCTCTCTACTACCCTTGCTTCCCTCTCACACTTGCCCTCTTCACCAAGTGGTACTGCACTCCTAACACAGTTCTAACTCCTGAGAATTTCAAAATATTTACCTTAACATTCTTGGAAAAAATTCAAGTTTTTATTGAACAGATATGTCATCTAAATGCTGAAATTTGACCATAACTCCAATATTCGAGAAGAAAGAAGAAACTTATTTTAATCCCTATAGTTGAATCCCTATTCTTACTTTCAAACAAAAAAAATTAAAATTATTCATGTGGTGCTCGTTTGTATCATTTTGTGACCTGGCAAAACTTGTTTTGCCATTTTGAAAAAGTGATAATTTTGACCCATGTTTCAGGTGCAAAAAAACAATTGGCCATGACTCCCAGACTATTATAATTGTGGTTGTGATCAAAGCGAACCATGTCCCATTTAAAATTGATAACAATAGTTTGGGGATTATATTGGTAATGCAGAGTTTTGCCAGAAAATAACACATTTCTTTAAAAGGCTAAATTTAACATTAGTGTTTTTTTTCCATGTATTTTGGTCTACTCTAAACACATAAATGTTTAGACTAAAATACATGGAAAAACACTAATGTTAAACTTAAAGGTTTGTGCATCACGATATGTCACAATTTAATGTTTTTGATCATTAATCTAGATATTTATTAAATGAATTCAATTTTTCTTTTGATATCCTATTTAAAGTTTTGCAAATATCCAAAAATGGGGCATGGCCAGAATAGTGCATTATGATAGCCATGCCCCATTGCCAATTCAAATATGATAGCATAAAGCCCAGTCACTTTGCGCGTGCGGCTTGCAAGTTAGTTATCCAGAAAAGCCTCTTCAAATGTTATTATTATTATTATTATTATTATTATTATTATTATTATTATTATTATTATTATTATTATTATTATTATCATTATCCTGTCACAGCCAGCTCGACCATTCCTGTCGAGATAATACTCAAGGAAAACCAGGAGACTACAATTTTAAAGATGTGGATGAACTGCGTGACTTTATATCAAGAATTGGTCTTCCCCGTCACTGCATTTCACTAGTGGCGGTTGGAGAGGGTAGTGTAATTCTCATCTTTCAAGTACCAAAGAAATGGAGGGTCAGTGCAGAAGAGGTGATTGATGTCAAAACCCACCTTCAACAATTTTTGTCTGACAACTGCGACTGGTTACTCCAGCACAAAGTCACGGGTTTCCACGTTGCAGGCTTTCAGTACAGTCATCTTAGCCAGCTTGACAAAAAGATTGGTAAGTACATGAAAAGTGCTATACAGTTGCGTGCATTGATTTAACAGCAGCATTGTAGCTGTATGTGAAATGCTATTACTGAATTAAATTGGTTGTAATATAATTTTTGGAAGAAATTCCCAAATATGTCAGTGACCAGAGTCTATTTTATGTACATCCCCTATCCAAAGTTAAACACATCCCCCTCCTTCGCACATGAACAAATATAATACTGTGCAAAATGACGCGGATTCCAGGAGCTTCGCACCTTGAAGCCATTACTGGAACCTTTAGTAGTAATGAATAAATATCATCTGTCAAATCGACGTGGTGAACTACAAAAGAAAGAGCAGTTTACCAACCCAAAGTGTAACAATTAAACAAGACAACAAATAAACACAAATCCCGACCGGTACACAACCCAAATTGAAAAAATAAACCAAGGGAATTGGCCGGCATGGGAATCCCACTGATAAATAATGCACTACCTTGAAGCTCGTTTGAAACTTTTTAAATTTTAAATATGAATTATTGAATTATCCATTTTTATTTGTATTTGATAAGAAGCTTCATGACCAATATAGTTTAATGTTAAATGGGGGTAACCATATCGGTTTAGGTTATGGATTGTCTTCAAACCTGCATACAATTTCAAATATCGCCCCATGTATGCATTTATGTGAGAAAACGAGAACAGTTTCAGCGTGAATGTGAATAATTAGCACGATTAGCATGCCAATACGTTGGTAGTGTGAATTGCATTATGGTCCGGCATCCAGAAATAACACTGCCAGGACTGTGCCGTATTCCCTTCGAGTGCTTCACCATACCACTACGCCCATCATTTTTGTGACAAAATATCTCATTTTTTAAATTTTAATTCGACCCTGAAATATATCCTTTTAATTTTGTGTATATCATCAGGTACATTTCTCACTATTTTATGATTTTTTTTAATGATTTTATTTTTTAATTAATTGATTGATTAATTAAATAATTAATTTTCTAGTGGGGGCATGCTCTCTCGTATTTTTTTCATGTTCCGCGTATCATAAGGTCTTGCTGTTAATTTTTTTGCCCTTATGTATTTCTTCATTTTTGTTTTAAGATTATATTATTATAGCGCCCTCTATTAGTTTGGACATATATTTCATGCGGAGTAAAACAGATCGAAATCGAACGGTATGGGAGAAAAATAGATCAAATTCGTCGAACCATTTTATTCCTACCCAGAATGTCGAAGGTGGCCACCCACTTTTCGTTGGTTTTTCCATGATTTCTCCGGAAATATATCGATTTTGATCGTCAAATTTCAGGATGGTAATGAAAAGAATATAATCTATTAAATAATACCTAAAACTTATCAACAATGAGAAAAATCGGAGGGATGATGCTGTCGATCGGATTACGGACCTTTAAAACAGTTTAATAGTGTGCCCAAAATGTGTGCCCGCCACACATATTTAGCATTCTTCCTGCCAACGCAAATGACATCTCCTAAATACACACTCACAATGAGCATACAATTTAAGTGTGTAGATTCGCTGCTGTCTTTAAATCAATGCAGCAAAAGGTGATAGGCCCTATTCTTCAATGTTTCTTTATGAAATAATTTCTTATGTTATGTCTTATATGCCCCATCCATCAACACATGTTCATAAAACAAGTACATATGAATCTAAATCCCAATCTCAATATTAATCTGAATCTACAGCTGCTCCACAAGCAACAACGCCTCACAACGTTGTGACGAGTACTGCTCCACAAACAACAAGTCTCCAACCAGTGGTTGTCATTGCATCCTCAGGACCGAACCTTCCACCTGGAGTGACAACCTGTACTCCACAAATGACAACGTCTTTAACGCAAAGTTTAGCGCCCATGACTCCAGTTCCAGCAACTAAAGTAGCCTCAGGTACGATTCCATTATTTTCTTTTTTCGTTGATGTTTTATAAGACGAATAGTAGAGCAGTGTACATATTAAAACATTTGCTATTAACTAGCTATTTACATATGAAACAAATTTAATTTTGCAGCTTTAGTTGTTAACTTTGGATTTTTTATTGAATTTCGTTACCATATTATAATTACTACTAGTAGTAGTAGTAGTAGTATTAGTGTTATTATTATTATTATTATTATTATTATTATTATTATTATTATTATTATTATTATTATTATTATTATTATTTTATTGTAATATTTTTGTGACCCATATTATTTTATTCGACAGCTATTCGACAGCACCCAAGTGATGCTGTAATACAGATGGAAAATACTCAGTCCTCGAAGGAAGAAGAAGCACCTTCTATTGTAGCTATTAAACACGCCATTAATAATTACAAGTCAAGCTATAGAAATAGAGTTTTAATAGGTAGCAAAACTAAATCTGATTTAGGTACCGTACTTAATTTACTTTATGAGAGTCAAACAGAATCGGACCCCAATGTTCTGTCTTTGCTAGAAGATCGCATTTTATCATGTCCTGCAACTATTGATATTGATCTTGATAATCTACAAACACTGAACACATTTCACACTTTCATTCAAACTACAGTAGGAAGCTCATGGGGTCATAAAATCAAAGCCGTTGAATTTTACAAGGTAAACGTTGAGGCAATGGGCGCCATGTCAGAAATAATTAATTGCATGCCCAACATTGAAAAAATTAGTATGTGTAGCGGCTCTTCAGAGGTTGTACCCGTGGATATCAAAACAAAGCTAGTTGAGAGTATAGGTGCACTGACAAAGCTAACAGATATCTTTGTATCACGTATTGATGTAAGTCGCGTGCTCTCTCACATGTCAAGCTGTCCAACCAAGACACTCAGACGCATTTATGTCCATGCAGCTATTGGTGATACAATCATTCACATAGGTGCTCTTATAACACATCAACTTGAAAAACTTCAGCTTCCGCATGCCTCATTGGAGGAGAAACACATTGATACTCTAAGTACCTTCCTACTCAATGCACCAAACTTATTGGAATTGGACTTGAAGAGTAATAATGTAGGGCAGAGTATTGCAGTATTGACTCGTCACTTAGAGCATTGTCAGAAATTACGAGACTTAAACTTAAGTCGCACTCACCTGACAGCTGCAGGTGTGAAAGTGTTAGCAGAAAGCTTGCACCAGTGGCCAAACTTAAATCGGCTTGACCTTGGAGGTAACCCTTGTATAGAGATGAGTATTGACGCACTGGCCCACCACTTACAGCATTGTCATAAATTGGGACACTTGAGCTTATATGACACTGGCGTGACAGATGCAGGCATGGTGGCATTAGCAGAAAGCTTCCATCACTGGCCACAATTACACTCGATTGACCTTAGCGGAAACCGACTAGGTAACAATGGCATTGATGGTTTCTTCAAACACATCAACGACTTGTCATGGCTATACAATTTCACGATATCAGCATACATTGACAGTCAATGCAGTACGTTAGTGAAGAATTGCCTGAACGCAATCGGGATAGAGGTTTTTGAAGAAAGACATGTTACTAGTGAAGCTCCGTCAAAATCAAGACAGGCTGGTAAAAAGCCAAAATCATGTAGACACATAGTATTAGGCATGGATCCTGATGGAAGAACCGCGACCGAGATCGAAGCATTTGATGAGGAAATTCAATCAATCAAGGAAATAGTGACGTCTTTACACAAATGCACAGCAGTCAGTGATGGGGTTGATTCCTATCCCCTAAGGAAGTCCAAATTCTACTCTGGCACAGGTTACCAGATGATAGATGACTCGAAGATAGAGATAGAGATAAGTCGACAAGGTAAACGGGCGCTTACAAGAGGGCCAAAGTGTAGCCCCGGTATTAGTGTTGGGGCCAAAACCGCTGGTCTGATCCAGAAGATTCCGAGTGCGAACCAAGACAATATCACAAATGTAGATTCTGATCTGCAGAAGCCTCTTCCGGAATAAATCATTTAGTGATATTCTAAATTAACTTGAAAATACCGACATAATTTTAGCGCCCCATATGGAGTTACAGTTCCAGCCTACCCTAGCTTGGAACATAAAATTATTGTTCGGACAAATAGAATTATGGTTAAATCGATTTGAGGATGCTTTCGATCGAATAAAACTCAATAGTAAGGATTGTGAGGTATACACAGAGAATAAATGGTCTAAACTGTTTTTAAGGCCCATTCTTTCATCATTTGGTCCATTATGACCAGTACGGTGCAACTGCCTGCCCAGGAATCACTGCCGGCTGGGCCAGGCATCACGTTGCATACTTACCCAACATAGGCCTTCGTAACTCTTAATTATTGTTCATGGTGACTTTATAAAAGATCGGGAGAAATCTTACTTTTACTTCTACACACATGAGCTACATGTAATTTGACAATATTTCACCAGGAAAATAATTTAAATAACAATATTTATTTATTTGGTTCAAATGTGAAAAAAATACCAGTGATTGTATATCCATTCCAAAAAGTATATTTTACTAAAAAAAAAGTAGGTAATGGTGAATCCAACGGACGAGGACACAAAACACATCAAGGATCAATAAATGATACAAGAGGATACCTTAAATATATGAACAACTGGAAAGAAAAAAGCAAGGTACACCAACTTGACATGGGGGGAACAAGTAAAATACAGACTAGACAGTACGAAGTGGGGGAACAAAATTATTTTCATCACTCCAGTGTACTTTTGTACTGTTTTCTTGACACCTCCGTGGGTTCTGGAATTGGCAATTTTTGGCCATTAAACTTTGGCACTCGGCACCGAACTTTACCTGTTTTTAGGCCTACATTGATTGTTTGGTTTTTGTCTACTTATGTAACATTATATTTAACAAAACACAACTGATGTATGTATGTATTTTAATGTTTAATTGTACTTGTACTTATAAGTATGTTAGTGTTTAATTGTACTTATTTGTTTTTCATGTCTGCGCCTCGGAATAGTTCTACTAGATTGATGGCGCATTGCAAATGCTTATTATTATCAATAAATCACATCCAGTCCTACTTTTTTGCTGTGTCTCCTAGGTAAACAACATGTCCCTGGTAGTACAAAGTATTCTTTGCTTAGATTGCTAGATTTGAGAGCATTTGCATCAAAATCGGAGGAAACTTTCCGTGGAGCCCAAATGTTTACCTCCGACCTATATTCATATAGGCCTATATAACTACAGATTGATAAGTAGTAGATAGGTCATCTTATATAATTTCTACATCCTTAACAACCCCCTTGTATGCACTTTGACCTTGGAATTCTGGGACTGCCCATGTGCGTCGATTTATCTACGCACCTGAAACTATAATTTAAAGCAAAAATAAACTGGGCACATAAAGTATTGGTATACTTACCACACGACGCTAAACTTAAATGACCAAAAATGAACTTGAAGTATTTAATAGATGGAAGACATTTTTATGCGCATTTTAATACGTCAGTTGGTACGATGCAACTTTATTTTCCCAACTTATACCACTTTGTGCGTGAAAGAGAGAGCATTTCAAATGTAACAAAGATTTACATATACTTTTCTCTCGAAACACGCTAATCATGAGCACATCAAGTGAGTATTGATCTGTTAGAATGTAATGAGCCCGTTGCAAAGGCATGTGGGAAAAGTCCTGAAGGAAGAAATATCCCAAATGTGTCACTTTATAAATGCTTTCTTTTTCCATTAAGATTGGAATAAGTTGAGGGAATAAAGTCGCATCGTGCGAATTAAGGTGTCAAAATATGCAAAACAAATTTCTCCATATATTGATTTCTTTATTTGGCAATTAGGTTTAGTGTCTGTACGATATTGCTTTTGTTTAAAGCGTATATACTTTCTGTTCGAAGTATACGATAGTCGTACCAAAGTTTAGGCATACTAGTATATGTTGAAGACAACTTCTAGACTAAATTGGGTCGTCATACATGTACTTCTACAAAATGCCAAGTTTGAAATTACTGTAATCTTCATAAGATTGACGATGAGTACCATCTTAAAATGGACTGTAATATATGAAGAGCTTATTTCCAAACCGTGTTAAGTCCACAAACCCATACGTGTCTGATTTACCTGTGCGATATTGCAATGGCTTGTCACTAGTGGAAAATTTGCAATGAGAATTCTTTCAAAACGATGAGAATCACTAGGAGAAGTGAAACGGCGCCGTTTTCCCAATTTTGGCGTCAAAAGGCGCCGATTGGAGTCAAAAGGCGCCAAATGGCGCCACTTGGAGTCACTGGCGCCAAATGTTGGCGTCATTGGATCCATTTTGGCGCCAGTGGCGCTGTTTTGTGATCAAGGGATATTTTTGGCGTCATTGGCGCCATTTTGGCGTCATTTTGGAGTCATTGGCGCCATTTTGGCGTCAGGGTATTTTCTCACAGCACATTATGGCGTCAGTGGTGCCAAAATGGTGGTTCTGGTGCCAAATCGGCATACTTCGCCAATTCTAACATTGCAATAATAAAATTTAATATTATTTTGATATACTAAGAAGCCAATCCTCCTGATGAAAAGGTAACAAAATTTCAGGTCAGGTGTTCAGGTTTACTCCCTTTACTATACTGTGCCAAAATAACTCCCCAATTTCTACTGGATAGTCCCAAGACTGGTAAAAACTGGTAAAAATCTAATGCTTGGCCAGTGTTTCTGACAATCTTCAGAAAATCACTTTTGTGCAATCACGAAAACAGATACAGCATATAAACAAATGTGAACAATATACGATAGTACCAGCTAAAATATTATGCACAATTATACTCTTGTATTTTACATTTTAAGGCATTCAAGAGGGCTTGTAAAATGTACAGAATGTGTTTGTAGATAAGCAATTAAGTGTTGAACAAAGGATTAGCAGAGTACAGTTACACGATGGGTCATGAAGAACAACTGCCTTTATGATCTCTGATTCCTGGCTATGATTGCATTGGTGAATTACATTGGAAATAGGCTGCATTGTTCTGAGTTTCAAATATTGATGAGTTTTGTGAGCAAATCAAGTTGATACAATTCAGCTAAAAAGATGTTTGCTTCTGCAGGTTGGTCGTCAGATAAAAATTGCTTTAAAATGTCATAGGCAGCATGTTAGGGGATGGTAATTTACCATTTCCTAAAAATTTGTTTTTTAAAAATGGTTCCTAGATGTTTTTATCTAGTTTTTAAAAATTAAAACAAAAATAATTTTGACCTAATAATTTTTTTTGTTACGATGCATGAAAAAGAAGTGGGCCAAAAACCTGTTTTTAGGTTTTCCCAAATTTGACCTCACATATGAATTTATCAAGTCTTTGCCATTGTAAATATGTATAATCATATATACTTTAGACCAACAATTTAGCAGTTATCTTAGCAGTTATACTTATGAGGCCCGAAAGTTTCCATAATTCCAAATTTGTGCCTCAAACTCTGAGAATTGTAGTTTTTTAGCTCAAATTTGGAAAGTTTGTGAATTGTAAGCTCCCCAGCCTATAGTTTGGCCTAATTTTAATTAACTACTAGCGGGTACCCGCGCTTCGTGCGGGCCCCCGCGCTTCGTGCGGGCCCCCGCTAGATGAGTAAATGGGAGCGGTAGTAAACGGAAGCGGTTAGTATAAACGATGGAAATGGTAATCATGGCAATTGGTATCACTTTTAACAGCTCAATTATTACGCGGTTAGTGATGGTAGGCCTACCATTTCTGCCTCTACTTTGCAAACGACTTCCTTAGCAAAAATTCTGTTGCGTAATTTTTGTACCAAACACCCTTTTTACTTATTTTTCTTTGTCTTTCCCTTTTTTCTTTCAGTTTCTCTCTCTCTCTCTCTTTCCTGCCTTCCATTTCTCCTTCTTTTTCTTGCTTGTTCACTTTCTTTCTCTCTATCTCTCTCTTCTTTCTTTCTTTCTTTCTTTCTGTCTGTCTATTTTTACTTTGTCTTTCCCTTTCTTTCTTTTCGTTTGTCTCTCCCTTTTCTGTGGTGGGGTGGGGGATACCCCCCCAATATTTTGATAAGGTCAATGGTCCGTACAATCACCCCCAAGTTGACACATGTATGATAGATGTGGGTTTCTGACAAAATTAACCTCATTTTTTGGCCAAACTAAAAAGTGCCAATTTTTGCGGTCTTCGTGCGCATTTGTTCCGCTTTTGCACGATATAATTTACCAGTAGGCCTAATTAGCTTGCCATAAATTATTCTGTCGCCAAGATGTTGGATTCACTGTAGGCCTATTGCAAAAATGGATTTAAACGGACCCATTCCCCATGAATCTACGCCATTGTTAATGTTGCCAAAAGACGCCGGATTCACTATTAATATGCCTACTTCACGAAATGTTTTCATCCCTTCCTCCAATGTCAAAAAGAAATCTCGCCATTGCTTCTGCTTCTGCTCTATACTGTGCAAACACCGCCGGTACTTGGTGGTTATCACGCACAGGTGTTGAGATATTATAGCGGTTGCGGTTACCATGCTTATGGTGCTCCACCCTCTCCGTCGAAATGCTAATGATGCTCCACCCTCCCCGTCGAAATTAATCACAACATGACAAACGAATAAACTCAAATTACTTTCCAATATTATAGGCCTACCTTGAATTTAAAATCTTCGGGAAAGTCATACAAAAGAAGTTTCCGAAAGTCATCATAAACTAATGTAGTTGATAGCGGTTGCGGTTACCATGCTATTAATAATGCCCACTCTCCATCGAAAGTCACCACAAACGGATAAACTTCACTTTCAAAATATTAGATCTCTTATTTTTTTTCGAAAATCATCTGTGTAGCGGTTACAGTACTTGCAAACGGTTATACAATTTTACAAAGCAATACGAAATGCTGAGCAGTGTTTTCGTCTTGAATGTACGCGTATTTATAAAGCTTGTCCGTAGCAATGAAGCAACGCGTTAGCGAGTCCACCATTGGTTGATCCAAATAATTATTTGTGTTTATTAATTTATCTATCTATCTATGCATTTACCATTCATCTGGAAATGCTAGAACTTATTTATTTATCTATTTATTAATTTACTTTTCATTTATAATCTCTGAGATGATACCGATGAATCGATCCCAAGAAGTATCGATTATCGGCAAGTTCCTCTTCAAAGTATTGATCAGTTCCTCTTCAAAGTATCGATTATCAGCAAGTTCCTCTTTAATAGTATAGATACTCCCATGTTGAAATTTAAGTTCATGAAGTCCCTATTTTGCCTGAAAATCGGTTCTTAGTACCCTGCACACCCCTACTAAAATATTTTATTTTTTATTCTAATATAGTTTTTGTACAAGAAAAAAAAAAAAAAAAAAAAAAAAAAAAAGACGATTGCGCCAATAAAAGGATTAGGGATTAATCTAATGTGATAATCACAACCAGGCACATGTAGCTTCCACGAGTGCAGAGACAGAGAGAGAGAGCCCATCCAGGCTCAGTGCACCTTAAGGGCACACAACTATGAATCAACTGGCGTAACTACCTCTTTCTCTCTATTTGTTTTTTTTAAGAAAAAAAAAGATCACTTTCCTCACAAGGAAGTGAGGATAACACTACTAAACAACTACTACTAACAACTGACTTGCAGAAACCAATCTAACAGCTTATGTGAATGAAGACACTGCTGGTTAGAACACTCAAAATAGGCAATGTGCCAACAGTCAATAACATCAACAGTTCAAGAGTCTTTTTGTCTGCAATGACAAACTGACATTCAACATGAATGTAAAATGTTTCAAAGTTCAAAGAAGTAAACGTCTGTTCCAGAGTTTTCTTTTAGAATTCCAAATGACATACGTAAATTAGTTCAAAGTTCAATGAAGTGACCATATAGGAGGACACCGATGATGGATTAATGTCATAGTACACAGTGACCTGTCCATTTAGTTTAACACATAGTCTTTCAGGTGCTCAGGAAGTTTGTGAGGGCGCTGGAACGCCTTTGTGTGAGCAATGGTGGCATGATCTCAGGGCCAACCATACTAGCCTGGGGGATACTGTCACTAACCTCGCTGCTGTTACCGGTACATGGATTAGACTGTGCAACCAAACCGGAGGTATTGCTGGAGCTATGACCGCTTATCGCGCAAGGGATCGCGAGGATCTGACTCAGAACTGGGGTGCAGTGATTAGCATTCCTGGGCAGGGGGTCACAAGTAGCAGGTGTGGACAACTCGCCAGGTATGAAAGGGGGCTCTGGAGGAGTACATTCAGGGACCACTTCAACAAACTCGGAATCCTCGGTGGGTGGAGACGACTTGGGAAAGGGACGAGAATCCAGGTCAGGATAATACTGGACCTTAAAGCACTCAGATTTCTTGATACGATAAGAAGTATTCCGAAGCTGAGAACCCACAAATTTGCGGATGCTGCACCATGGGCCTTCGATAGTAGTGACTAAGTAGCGATCTCTAGCATGAGATTTCTTGCGATCTGAGTAGAGGTAGACAAGATCACCAACCTCCAACTCTGCTGCTGGGGAGGCAGAGGCTAATGGGGCCTTTGAATGAGCACTGTGTGGGTGGTTGGCTTTTTCGCAAGGCATGCTGGGCCTGAATCATTTGACAATCAGTGAAAGGAACCTGCTCATTGGTAAACTGGTCTCGCTGAAACCACATCTCACGGGCTGAAAGACCTCGGGATCTGATGCAAGTATTAAGGGCTGCAGTAGCAATGGCAAGTGATAATGCTGTAGCCGGACCACCTGTAGAATCTTGTCTGAGCAACTCATCTTCAAGCTCACGAATGGCTTTCTCAGCAACAGGATTCTTGTTATTATTTTTAATACGAGCGATCTCAACCGATAGATGGTAACGTGTGAGAAGTTTGTCATTGGCGAGTCGAACAAACCCTGGTGCTGGGTCAGTAAGAATGACTGCAGGGGGGCCATCAAGTGGACGAAGTTCAATGCACAATTGAATCAGGGCATCACGCAAGCGTGCCATGTTGTTCATTCTCGACAATGCAAGAAGCTGTGTAGGACGTTGAGGTTTCGCGCAGCACAAGGACTAGCTGGTGGCTACGCTTCAGGATATCAGCTGCAAAAGAAATGCCAACTGCATCGGGAGGGTCACTTGAGGACTGCTCGATCAATGTCTTAGGGGCATTGGACAGAGAAGCACACTGGTGACAAGTTGATGTCACTTGATCAATAGCCTTGTCCATATCAAGAGCATAAAAGTACGCTGGGTCACCAAACTGAGCTGATGTTTGGAGGGATGGTCAAGTTGGATGTGCAGGGCAGTGAGAAGACCATTTAAGACCTGTCTGGGAACAACAATACAATCGCGAGTTGGGGACAATGGTTGTTCACGACGAACAACAAGTAGGCCATCTCTAGCGATAGATGCAACCTGCAAATAGCGCTTCACATCTTTGACAGAAGTAGCTTTCTTTGAAGGGCGAGTGCCCTGAACTAGATGAGCATGTGTTCGCCGCAGATCCGGGCATTCCTGCTGAATAGCATGCCAGGCTGCTTTGCTGGCAAAGGGAGCTTAGCTTTCCCGGACAGAATGTCATGTGCGGAAACACGAAGGACAGTTGCTTCCTCTTCACGTTTGATAAAGGAGCATGTTTGACAAGTGGGCTCAGTGCAGTCAGGGGCATTACGACTAGCAAAGTCTGAGGGGTGTTAGCTGATCCTGCAAGATGACGAACAGATGCTTGGAAACGACTGACAGTGGAGAGGAATGTGGACACGCGAGGACTGGCTGAAAACTCACCCCGGCAGAGCTTTTCATATGCCTGAACACAAGGTTTGCTGTCAGTGAGGATACATGTCTTGTGTTTGGACTGAATAACATAGGGACTGAAGTGCTTGGTGGAGGCAGAAATAGACAGCGCCTCAATTTCAGAGGGTAACCATGTTGGCTGTCGATCACGCAATTTAGCACTGAAGAACCCGGCGAGGAAGAGTTTGTCATTGCGGAAATATACAATGTCGACCCAATGCTATGTTTCTTCACGGATCCATCAGTAATGATCCAAAGCTGATCATTGGGATGGGGAAGTGTGACTGCCCTAGCGGAAGACAGTGCTGCTTGAGCCTTGTGAAAAGCAGTATGCAGACTATCAGACCATGTAAGCTCTTCAGTTGATTGGTGCCCTGCAATAGCATCATCTAATGGGGCTACCAGACTGGCACAATTCTGAATGACACGAGCCAGAACCTTGTATGCACCGATGAAGGACCGCATGCCACCAACTTTGCTTGGAGGCGAGCAGCTGGAAAGTGTGGCGATGCTATGGGGGCTAGCACAAAGGGTTCCATTTGACCAAATCCAACCCAGAATTACTGTCTTTTGGGGGCAAATGACTGTTTTGGAAGCAGAAAGACGTAACCCAGACTTAGACAAAGCTTGCAAAACTTGACGCCAATTCTCAACAAGTTCATCCACAGTATTACCACCACAGTACAAGTCATCAGCGAGTTTTGCTACGACACCTTTCTCTAAGAGGTCACCAAGGACACGACACATCAGTTCCTCAAGGGCTGTTTCAGAACCTGGCATACCCATGGCACACCGTGTATACACACGCACCCACGAAAGGGAGTTGCAACACCACAGTATTTCATGGACTCATGGGATAAAGGGATTTGGTAGAAAGCACTAGTCAAGTCAGTGGCAATCAAATACTTCCATTTGGCAATTGAACGCAATGTTGAGTCCACATTGGGCATTAGAGAGGGTTGTGGCTTGCTATATCTACCGACATCAGCAAATGCAGTAACCAGGCGAAAGCCTCCATTAGGCTTCTTGACAAGAAAGGACGGGTTAAGGTATTCGACACACACACCGACATCTTCAGGTCTAGCAAAGACGCCTGCTTTTTCAAGCTGATCAAACTTTGATTGCAACTCTTGGAGTTTATCCTGTGCATACAATGGGAGACGACCTTTGCGTTGGGGGGGTTGGACCGGTCCCATATTAACCACAGATTTGAAAGGGCCGACAGCACCATTGTAACCTGGGAAACTAGGGTCAAAAACCTCATCGTACTCAACGAGAAGACTGCGGAAGTTGGATTGCTCACAAGTGCCAAGTATACCATCTGGGTCAAGGGCAACAGCAGCTGAGTAGTTAACCGGTGAACTGGGCTTTGGGACACTGACTGATGCTGCTGCAGCAGTGTGTGATGGCTTAGAAGTTAGTGATGGTGAAAAAACAGTGTGTATCTGGCCAAGATGTTCATGCTTTCTGATGACAAGTGGCACACCAGTATTGTTGGGAATGCGAACCCTGCCTGCAATACTTGTGATTACATCAGGCTTGGGCCAGGCTTGTTTGGGCGGTAGGAACCTACCGAAAGCGGGGTATCAACACGGGCTCAATGGCAAAAGTAGCATCTGATTCAACGATGTCTGCAGGAGATTTACCTCAATGTATGAGCCTGGCCATATGGTAGTGTTTTGAGAAGGTCCACGAAGTATATGGGCACGACGAACAGTGTGCTGGGATTTGGGGCTCTTGTTGGCGCCATAAGTGATAATGGTACCATCTGTCAAGATGATTTGGTTCTTAGCAGGGCGAATTGCGACATCATTGCATTTCATGAAGGGAATACCTGCAAGGATTTCTTCGTCAAGGTCTCTAACAACTAGACCTTTAAAGACAAAAGACTGTCTGTCACGAGTAAAGGTGAGGGTTGTTTCCCCAACTACCTTAAGAGGGGATGACCCATCAGCTTGACGGGCAGACTGCGAACTCTGATGAATGGGGCATCCTAATCGTTGGACAGTGTTTTCGCGAATGAGATTACCAGTGGATCCACTGTCAATGGTGATGCGGACCGCATGGTGCTTGTGGAATGCATCTACATAAGGAGACTGATCAACATGAATTCGCAGCGCTGTCTGAACATTGGGCTGCGCACTAAGGTCAGATTGGTCAACAAAGGCGCATGCTAAATCTGAGTCGCTGTCACAATCATCAAGGATGTTAAGCTGACGAGCGGGGGCCAGGTATTTTCTGTCCTTTTCAGGGAGGTACGAGCACTCGCTTAAGAAATGCGCATGGTCATGCCGACCAGCTTGCTCACACAGAGGGCAGGATTTACCAAATGATTTCTTAGCTTTCAATTTAGGCATCGGGCTACGCTGACTACTAGTGCGCATGCTGCGAGCAGCATCGTTTGAGCTCAGCTCATCCAGGAGCGAATCCAGAGCTTGAGAAATTTCGGCTTTGATAGAAGCCAAGGTGCGGATCTTAGCTCTGTACCGTGCATCGCTGCTTTACTAATCGGGGCAGATCAGGGTTTATAAGGCGCAACCACGTTAACACTACAAAGTTTTCGAGTGTAGGCGTAATCTCCTCATCTTCATCGATGACTTGGTCATGGTGACTGATGCCGCCTCCTTCACGCATGAGGTTGTCTTCGTGAATGCTACTAGACGCTGGTACAAGTCCTCTGGCCGTTCATCAGGGCCAAGGGTAATATTGTTGAACTCTAGGAAGTGGCCACCTGTTGCTTGGAAGCCAAAATGGAGACGGATGGCTTGCCATATCGTTTTCAGGCTGGTGCAGTTTTTGAGTATTGTATTTCGTGAGATAATTGGACAATAGTTGGCTATTTGTCCAAGCATAAGCTCAATGCAGCATTTTTCTGGACTGCTGTTTTCCTTTGGGCTTCCTGTATGTCCTCACCGTCGTTAGTGAGACCTCGAAGAGGGAAGTTTTTGACTTTTTGCCCCATACCGCTCCTTCAACCAAGTAGGGAGAAAAGCTTGGGTCTAATGACAGTGTATACTGGAGGTTATGTTTCCAGCTTTCAAATGAGTTTATTGTTTCGTTTCTTTGTTAGAGGCCATTGCTTGGCGCATACGATGTGTTGTGGCCATTGCTGATTGTTTTTACACTGTATGTGAACCAGAATAAAAGCTAATATGCAGCCTTGCAGGCTTAAGCTTACTGTTTTAAGCTTACTGGTCGCTCACAGTCTTGTGAAAGATCACACATTTAGGGTTCAAGATGACCACCAATTTCGTCAGGAAGGTCAGCTGAGAGACTTCAGGGATGACTGGTTTTGAATCCAAGCTGCCACCACGCCAATAAAAGGATTAGGGATTAATCTAATGTGATAATCACAACCAGGCACATGTAGCTTCCACGAGTGCAGAGACAGAGAGAGAGAGCCCATCCAGGCTCAGTGCACCTTAAGGGCACACAACTATGAATCAACTGGCGTTGTGCAATTGATGGAGCACTAAATGAAAAGGCATCAAGGCCCACAGATACAGACCTTTACTCATCAGGGAAGTATATAGACATGCGATTGTTGTAGGCCTGCGATTATTATAGGCCTTCACTTTTAATAGATATCATCTTGCAAGACAAACACATATTAAGAAACTCATAGTTTATGTTCAAATTGACATAACATTTCCTTAACCAGAAACTTAGTATTCAGTCATACTATAATTTAAAACTGTCCAATCAACTTAAAAAACAAGCAGGGGTTTTCACTGTTTTATTAAAAATTGTATTGTATGCTATTGTATTCATACATATAGGCCTAGGTCTATGTAAGGTCTAAAAAATCATTGATTGCTGTAACCTGACCGACCCTAGAATTAGGCCCGACCCTTAAGGTTGTTTTTTTTGGTTTTTTTGCAAAAAATAAAGAAGTAAAGCTAAATAAAAAATTGAATTTAAAAAAAAAGAAGCAAAAAGTTCCAAGGCCTTATAAACGCAATTTTAATACAGCTTTATTGAGTACAAAAAAAAGTCCCGACCTACCTACATGTACCCTAAATTTTTTAAATGTTGAAACAATTTTTTTAGGCCTAATTAATAGTGCTAAAGTATAAATTGAGATACTATATGAAGAACATAACCTTTACACAGATCTTTTCTTAGAAAGCAAATGTGATTGAATTTGCCACTTAATTGTTGCATTTTTAGATTACTTTAGTCTTTTATTCATGTAAATAATTTAAATACATTGTACATAGAGAAGGCATATATTTTAAACACCTGATTCACTGCTATATTTATGGGATTTTCAAAACACTAGAATGTGTTTAATAATTTACTCTAAATATACCAGTGCACCTTTAATAGCAGTGCTGGAATTCAAATGCCATTAAGCATGTTGACCTCTTGCCCTAGCTCGCCCTATTTGACAATATACATGATAAATAGTGGTAAATTTGAACTATCTTTAGCTCTACTAGTCATAACTTGCTACTACTGTGACACAGTATACATATTTTATAGGAAATTTAAAATAAACTTGAACAAGAGTATGGTGGCCTATAAACTTATTTGCAGAGATATTCAAATTAGGTTTTGAATGCCTTTCAGACTCAAATTCATACAGCTGCAAACTGCATGTTTATTTTGGGCAGTTTTTAAATCAATATTTATCATCATCTCTTCAAAAGAAAGAAAGAAATGTAGGCTACATGAAAGTATTGAAATTTATTAAAATATGGAAGATAAAGATATATGCAATTAGATTATGGAAGAATCATGTGTGAAGTTCATAGGCTTAGGAAGGGGGGGCACCAAGTTTTTTTTCAAGTTTCAGCCCCCCCCCCATATTGAAAATCTTCCTAAGCCAATGTAGTGTAAAGGCCTGAATACCCCTTGAAAATTTGGTTCCTCATAAACAAAATAAAATAACCATAATATTAGCTAATATTCTGAAGTTGAGTTTGGGCCTGTTAAAGTTGGTGAAGGCCAGGCCCTTACACACACACACACATATATATATATATATATATATATGCAGAATTTATTTTTTTGGGTGGGGGGGTCGAGGTGCAGTACTTCTAAAAAGTGGACCATTTTTGAATACTACTGTATACTTGGGCAGATTTGTGAACTCAAACCCTGCTACAAATTGCACTTTTTGGCCCTTTTGAATTTGAATGTCTTATCACCAAAAACTTAAGTGGACCTTTTGTCAATTAATGTTTGTCTCGCACTTTTAAACCTTTTTATAACTAGAATTGCGCAGTTCGTAATTAAGGTGGCCCCACACAAAGGTGTGTATATAACAAAGGTTTATAAATACAAATAATATACAAATAAGCAAGCTCATTAATATTCATAAATATGAAATAACATGACACGTGGCACACCAACATCGCCTGGCTAATAATTACTTGGTACAGCAGAGATACTAAAATAAATACCCGGGATCTATACACGTGAATGTGCTATGCACAATTTGATATTTAGACGAAAATATTTGGATACCGTGGTAGAAAATGATGAATATCTCCCGTAAATGATTTTGTCTAAAGAAATCAAATAAACGCCCCCCGCCACTTTTTTCAACCAAGATGTTTCAAAAATTCCGATATTTCCATGCTATCTTGTGTAATAAGCTTACCAAGTTGCTCACATGGTCGGTAATAGCAGCAATAAATGGCGAAAATCTGCATCAGAAACCCGGAAGTGAACCAAAAGTCAGTGTCAAAAGTTCATAGTTCGTCATTTTAGCGTGACTTTTAAGTTTACCTAATGATTTTAACAGGAATTGTCGTGCTAAAAATGACCTCTAATAAATGCCCCCCCCCCTTGGGAAAATGTAACGCCCCCAGGGGCGTTTATTTGACGAACTTGTTCAACGGATATGATAGTTGTTAGCTAGTGTCTTGAGAAATAAAAGAAGCGAGCGTCTTGAACTAAAAAACTTGACAAAAATTCTGATTTTATATGTGCTGAACTATAGTGCAGTGTATGCCAATCGTGGAGGTAGAAGCAATTCAACTATGGCGTATACCATGGTCACTCACACACAGCGAGGTCAGTCACTGGGCTATTGTCAGTAGCCTTAGTCAGATGTCCTATGCGTCTCAAAACTATTAAAAAGGTCGGAACAAAATGGCCATGCGTGGCTGTGGATTCAACCTACCATGGCGATTTCTGCCATGAAGATATCGGGTGGTTCATTTCAGATAAAATCCTGCTTAGGGGTATATCTTTTAGGTTTATAGTCCTGTTTATAGGGAATAAAATCTGTTGCAAAACCCTTCTAAATTCCTGTTTAGGCATGTATTTTGCTCAGAAGGGCAAATCCTGTTTAGGCTATGTTTTAAAAGTCTCTGGCCACGCATGTGTACACTGTGAAACTAGAGTGCCCCCCCCCCCCTTCTGATATCAAATAATTTTGATTTTTTAGAAATTCACGAGATAATACACATTTGATGGAAAATGATTCAAAATTGATGATAATGATGTACAAGAAAAGTGGGATGAAAAGCCAACATACAATCAATTAAAAAATTTGACCTTTTGTATTCAAAATACGGATTTTTTTCCCCAAAACACAGAAAGAACTTTTTGGAAGAAAAATATCAAATTTTCATAATTTGTCATAAAATTTGTATTATATTGTGAATTAAAAAAAACAACAAAGTTATTTGATATCAGAAGGACATTCTTTGTATTCAGAATTCAATTTGATATGTCTGATGTGCTCTCATGTCCCACGCAAAATACTGTTGAAACATCATACCAGAGCCCTGCTGGCAATAAAAGTCAAATTTTAATATTTGGCCAATATTTTTTTTAAAAGTGCTAAAGAGTGTTCCTGCTGAAAAATGAAAACAGATGTGAGTTGAGATATTTGCGTTGAAAAATGGATCTTGTATGATTTTGCACAAATATTTACTTAAAAAATTGTCAATATATTATATATTAAAATGGCTATAAATTTGAAATCAAACCGGCAACAGACTTCATATATTGGCTGCAGAGATTTCAAGTGACATGCATTTAATTTGGGAAAAAATATTGCATGTTTATTTATCTTGATGTAAAATTTAGGGTAAAAATGCATTATGTTTGTGATTTTGGGCAAAATTAGTGTAAAATAAAAAATACTTCCAGTTAAAGTATTACTGAAATAAACACAGGAGAATGTATTGTGGTGGCAAATGAAAAAAATAGCAAAAGAGACCCTGTCACTAGGAAGGGGAAAAGTTCATTTTAGTTCATTTTTGGAAACTTTGTTGAGTTTGCTTGACAAGTCTGAAGTTTTATTAATAGACATGTGTGACTAGAAAGGTCATAGCCGCATTAAGAACAAGTCAATATTTTAGTTCATTTTTTGGTTCCCAATAGTGTACTCTAAAATTGGAGTGTGTCATTCACCCAGAAAGGCAAAGGGGTTTACCACAACTAGCCTAATTGATGCTGTGGGAATACTTGAGGAACCATAATTATTACTGGAAACCCCATTATAGTAGAACATGTAGTGTGACTGTGAGGTAATATAAAAGCAGTGCTGGAGGACTCCATACCTGGACTTGGACTCGAGTAAGGACTCGGACTTGAGTAAGGACTCAAATTCGTACCCCAAGGACTCGGCTTATAGAGTCAAGCTGAGTCCTCCTCGAGTCCGGCAAAATTGGGTCTTTTTAGGTTTTTATTTTCATTCATTTTTTCATTTACCTTAATTTGGTTTTGATGTGGACTGGAACTGGATTCAGCAGTCTAGTCCGCTGCTTGCAACAATAGCTAATTAAGGCCAGAGTAATGGGAGAGAACATGGACCTTTTCAAGCATCATTATTTCTGAATTGTATGTCCAAAGTCCAAAACGATACATTTTTGGAAAGGAAAATGAGTCAAGGAATCCCATGGTGAGTTTTTTGAAAAAATCTCAAAAATTCACTTTTTTGCCCCAATTTTTTTGAGACAACCTAAAAAAAATTCCTTTTGCAGTAAAAAAAAATTCAGTTAGCTTTTCATGGAGAAGAGATATGAAGTTAGGGAAGGTTTTTTTATTTTTTTTAAATTCATCTCTTTTTTCGAAATATTCAAAAAAACATGTAAAAAGAGCAATTTTGTCAAACTATTAATTAAGCTAAAATTATAATGGTGTATATTTTTGTTTAAAACAAATATACAAAAAAATGAGGAAACCTTCCCTAGACTTTGATGTGCTCTAAAAGATTTACCTTTTGTTTGCATATTTTTCAAGATATCTTGTCACAAAGATCGTGCAATATTGTCTAATTTAGTGAACTCTGAGAAATCGACGTTTTAGTAAAAAAAAGTCAAAATTATGCACAAAACTTCCTTATAATTATTTTAAAACGCTTGTAAAAGCTGTATCTGGTGCATGGTCTAAATATGCATCTTTTTGCACCAACGATTCTATAATGTCTGCTTTTAGTGCGCCAAAATTCAAAATAATTTTAAAAATCTGTGGCATTTTGACTGCAAATTTTTGTTTTGTTTACCCCACATTTGCTGGCATTAACAACATACAGAATACGCCTTGACTGTGTTGGACATACGCGCAGAGTTACATGCTACAATATTGCGACACAAATCGCAATATTGTATTTTATCAGTTTCAAGTGAAAGAGTACATAGTGTTGATAAATATCAAAAATCTCAAATTCGGGCATGGACAAATGTGTCTTCCCTTATTCTGGCCTTAAATTGATTTATCAGTTATTTTACCTGCTAATTTTTTGGGACTGTACCACTAATGAGAGTTGTTACAATTGCTAGGAGCTTTCTTAGCCCCAATGAATCAATGCCATTGAGCTCGAATCCACACACCCATTTAGTGCGCACAGGTGCTTTTTTTACACGCCCTGTAAGTGTAAAATGGTAAAGTGGTAAGTCGTCTAACATGCCTTGGGTGCAAACCATGCAATACTGTTAATGTTTATGTAGAAATCAAATGATTATAATCAAAATCCGTTTAGGACATACCGGTAGCCCCTCTATCCCTGCATAAGCCTAACTGAAAGCAATCTTACTTTGTGGTTGTACAATTATTTACAAACTGAATTTATTGCATGCAAAATTACTTAAATTAATCATCAAGCTAAAGAAGTAGTTTATTGCTTTTGCTAATAAATGATTTCAGTTAAAAGCCAGGATATAATTTTACTTTGTTTTGACACAATTGCACATGTCCCACCCCCAATCGATTTGAAAACTTAGAAAATCCATAGGAAAAGAAGCAGAAAAATGGCCTGTGTCCCCCAATCAGGCCAGTGCCCTAACCATTAAATGGTTGGTGCCCTCCCCCCATAGGATGACTCACGCTACGCCACTGAAGCAACATGACTGTCTTTGTTAGACGCAAGTCTAGCAAGTACATGGAATTTATAACACTGTATACGTACAGCCAGAACCCGGGGCCAGAACCTCCACCCCTTCCATCACCTGAAGTTTGACATCACACTTTGATTGTCATACTGCATCTTTTGTGCATACACAAAAGTCAGCTATTATTTTGGCAGAGTAATGTGTGACCACCTCAGGTATAGTCACCTGAGGTGATATCACCTGAGGTAGAAAGTTGCATGAGCATATCCATGTCTGCATATATAAAGTTTAAACTGCGCCGGCAATTAAAATTACAATAAGTTATAATTAGCGTTTACAAGTGACAGAATTGCCGTGAAAATATTTCAATTACACAACCGGTATCTGCATAATTATATAGCTATACATGTATATAACTGAACATGGACACAGTTTTAGAGTATCTTTGTTTCTTGTACATACAAAGGCTGAACATGGACACAGTTTTAGAGTCAGTCCGTGTTTCTTTTAAACAAAGGCTGAACATGGCTTATCCTTCACTTTTAATCAATTTATAAACAATTTTATTCTTTTTGCATTTTCACTGGGATCACTGAAAGGGCCTGTAAGTATTGATATATAGCGCTTCTTTAATTTTAAGCTATTAGGAGAATTCAAAGAGAAGCAAGATTACATGGAAACAGCCATTTACACCCATTTTTTGTCAATTTTAGAATATAGAAAAGCATAAGAAATGATAAGATGAAGGGAACCATTACATTAAGTTGAATTGGTTACAATCTTCCCAAAATTGACAGCCAAAGGTGTGAACAAAATATTTTTGGGTGGAAAATGCTGACATTGAAGATTTAAAAATGTATCATTTCTTTGGTGAAACTCTCTGCAGTTCCTGATTTTGCAACCTTGCTTTTGGCCAACAAAAATATAAACAAGACATTTTAAAATGCTCATTGTACTCTTAAAAGCCAAATTAAGTTCACATCTTTTGTTTATTAAAATCAATATGTTATCCTTTTAAATAATATAAGTCTAATAATTATACATTCCTATACCAGTCATTCAAAATTGACATGGTTTTACACAAAATAACAAAAACAGTGATTTTGGGAAAGGAAATAACTTGGGCCCATCATAACATTTGATAGGAAAGGTCTACTAGAAGGGTAATTTACCCCCATTTTACTTCTTGGTAAGCCACAAAATTATACCATTTAACATAAAATGTTGATAACATTTAAATGGGCTATTCAGAAATGAATGGTATCCCCCTAAAAAGACATGTAAGTTTGTACCATAATTTTTGGGAATTCCCAGACCAAAATTTTATCCAAGAAAAAATGGGAATTCCCAATAGTGAACAATAAAATGATTAAATAATTGGGAATTCCGAGTGTCCCTAAGAAGACAGGCAAATTTTTGCCGAAATTTTTGCGAATTCACAAGCCTAAAATAAAGCGGTGTCTTTTTCTTGGGAATTCCCATTTCTTCTTTAGGGTTGTGAAAATAATGACCATTTTTGGGGGGAATTTCCAGAGCAAAAAATGGTTTAAAATTTTGGGAATCCTGTGTCTTCTTTAGGGGGGGGGGGGTGCCTTTAATTTCTGGAATATAGCCAAATACATTTAACAAACTTAAATGAAGAAAATTCCAAATAATTATGTTACCCATACCGCGGAATGGCACAATGCGTTCCATGCAGAATGCAAACAACAATGTACATTGAATTAAAATTTGCCAAGCATGTAGCGAAATAATCAAGAGGTACAATATTTTGCAACCATGAGTGACACACAAACATGGTGGAGTCAGTATGCTTTGGTTCTACCTCATTGTAATCAATGCAGAAACATCTGCTTATAAAAAAACAGTCTGCTTTGTTTCATAATGTAAACAGGGGCTTGGTTGGGAGAAAAGTAAAACTTTACACCAATAGAAATTGATCTCTGAAACCTGGACATTTGTTGCAATGTTTACTTTGTCAGAAGATGGCAGTATATGAATGTAACTTGTGGATTTGCCATGTCAATTGTTCATTTGGGGGGCAGCAAACACAGTTTTACAATAATACTTGTATCAAAAACAATATTTTGTGTTCAATAGTAATGATAAAGACTCACTGGTAGAATTATAAAAATATAAATCAGCATAAATAGAATAGAAAAGGAAAGCAATTATGTGTATGCATTATTTCAGTTAGTTGGGATAAAGCAAAGTTTTGCACACATGTAAAAGGCATGCATTTTGGGTTTTCAATAATTACTGAAATCATTGAAATGTTCATCCTCAATTTCATAATAACTAAGGCTAAGTCCCTCAACTGAACCCCTCCCAACGCAGCTGGTACACATGATGGAAGACAAAATGTAGTATACCATGTATAGATTTTTAAGTTTTGGGAACATCAAAAATTTGTTGGGAATGTAAGAGGGCACAGTTTGCAACCCCTTTGGTATTTAATGACACCTATTTGGTTCTCTTATGCATTCAGTGTGAGTATCACAAATTTAGGCACTTTCTCATGCCCACACATCACGGCAGTTTTAACTTAAAACATGCCAAGGTAATGATATCACACACCATGATATAGTAAAATGTTTTGTGTCTCTTCCCTCACTCCCCAATTCTTTTAGATATTCGAGCGCCAGGGCGTAAAAATAAATAACAATTTTATTTAGCAAACAATATTTCATTCCCGGTATGCCCGCAGTCCGTTCAATATCTCAAGCCAAGCAATTCTGAAAAATTGGCAACCATATGTTACATTGTTTGTAGGTTTTGGTACCATGTTTACTGACAAAAATATAGGTTTTTTTTAGTGACATATTACATTAGAGCAAAATCAACACAAACTGCTAGATATATTCAGCAGCCAAAACCTCAAACACCATGATACCCATATTTATTTGAAGATGTGGACAGCCCTACAAAGATTGACTTGCATTACCTGCTGTTGATTTAAACGTTTTAAAAAGTGTCACAATACATGAACCATTTTAACATTAATTTTACAATTTGATTTTGGGCCCGTGCAAATTGATGAGAGCCCAGATTTAAACTCTACGACTCGAGGGACCTTGAAGTTTTTGTATATTGTGCATGTGAACACTGGGTTGTGTGGTTTGTAGCATCCCGGATCTCCCATCTTCCCTACCATTTGGACTAAAATATTTCATTTATGTTACAACAACTTTATGTAGGCCTACTTCAAGCATCCATAGAGCTTCCCAACGGTCCCCAGTTCCCACATTCACAAGTGAAATTACAATATCAAATGTATTTTATTTAGCAAGAAATTTTTTGTCAACTGATGGGCAATTCCAATCAAGAGAGTATTGAGTGAAAATTTTTCAATTTATTTCATTTTCCTGGTGATTTATAAAATTAAGTGCAAGAAAAGGAATATACATGAATACATAATGGTCATTTTCATGGTAAAGGGTGTAACTTTGGATTTTTAACATTTTGATCCGTAGTGGTCTAATAAAGCTACAGAATTCCATGATTTTTGGCCACATAAGCCACCCAAATAGCAGCTACCTTGGGTAGCATAATCAGCTTTGGGGGTTACTGCGTTCAGTTTTGGCAGGCTAAAATGTCCATAAATATGACCTTTTTGATGTACTAAAAAACAGTAACATTTTTGTAAAGCCCTGTGTTTTCTTCAGTTCATGGATAATTTTTCCTATGCTGAAAGTGTAGTCATATGCTCAGTAAAAATTGCCACATTAGTTTTAATTGTGAACAGCCCTGTATTTTTGAGAACCGGCCTTCGATATTTGTCGTTTCGGAGGCTTCATTTTCCGTTAACAATTGTTTAAAACAAACTTTGTGGGTATAGCTTTAGTTCATTATTCTATGCTTTTTCTTCATTTCTTCTTGATTCATAAGAGTTGATAACTTAACTTGAAATGGGTAACAAAAATTAGCTGATTTGCAAGCTTTTAAATTTTTTATAAAATATTGACTTCATAGAGGCGATTTTCCATTAACTCTTTTGAAGCCTCCGAAACAAACTGTTCAGCTAGCTCTGCTTATGCAAATATAAATAAAAGAGCTCATCCAATCTATTTATCAAAATGTAGCAAAGTAGATCACTTGTTTTTAAACAGTTGAGATATACATTACCGTTTGAAAATGGGACCCAATACAAACTTTCCGTTAACACTTGAAGCCGCCGAAACAAATGAAGTCTCCGAAACAACATTAAGATTAATTATCATCTTTGTACATCTAAATTGGTGTGTTTCATACTGATATCTGCATTGTAATTGTTACTTGATTGTACAGAATACAGAATGTCATAAATTTAAACAAGTGGTTAATGTTTGAAAAATATACTGATACCCAAAAAAGCCCGTTTCGAAGGCTTCACATGCAAGTTAACACCATACTTAACAAATGGGTGAAAAATTAAAGTGTGATAAATCTACAATATCTGCTGCATAGAATCATTGATTCAATACACACAAGAAAATAAAAGCGCTTCAGACTCGAGTATTATGCATACAATATTGTATGTACAATATATGCGTTATTTAATCTATTGCCATTCTATTTCAGTAATGTTTAAGTTCTAACGAATGTTTGATGACGAAAAATCGATAATATGTTGCATACAATATCTAGCAGAAATATATTATCGATTTTACGTCATCAAACATTCGTTAGAACTTAAACATTACTGGAAATAGAATGGCAATAGATTAAATAACGTATATATTGTACATACAATATTGTACGCATAATAAAAAGTCTGTATACTGCTTTACAGCTTAGATGATCCTAAGTGTTCTGCAATGTTTAACCATTGTTAACATGAAGCCTCAGAAACAACAAAAAAATGACTTGCTGTGACAATTTACTTTTTGTCACAACTGAAATTCAATACTTAGAAGCAAAGCATGAAAATTGGTAATTGTGATATTTTTTACCTATTTTTTCATGTCAACTTGTAGTAGTTAGCCAAATATTTTGCTTTTATGATCACTTGTGTTGTTAACTAAAGCCTCCGAAACACAAATCGCTTGAATTGCCAATTCTAAAAAAACTCAAATTTCTGTGAAACTTGGCTGGGAGGTTCCTTTTATCAAGTAGTATTTGTACATGAAGTTAGGCATCCAAATTATTTAGGAACCCAATTAAAACTTTAAAAAATATGTTTAAGGTTGGGAAATTTCCGTTGGAAATGAAACTTGATGTTAAAAAATTTCAAACCTGCAATTGCAAACATAGCAAAACATGGTATAAAATTTAACTTATATCTGTTGACTTACTTTGGAATGTAATTTCACATGTATTCCAGCTTTCATGTCATAATTTTCTGAGCTTATGTAAAATATTTTTTCTTAGATTTTAACCAAAATGTTATGGAAATGTCAAATTTTTTTATTATAAATCAAAAGGTTTAAGCCTTGAAACATTATTTTACTGGAATTTAAGTTGCTTCTTTGCATGATTTCAGTAAACAGTAGCATATTTAAGTGGTTTGAAATTTTGACCCTAAAAATCAAAAGTTACACCCTTTACTGTGAAAATGACCATATATGAGTTATATAAAACAAATATTTAATGTTTTTATTCGTTCAATGGGAAGAATATTCCATTCGGTGAAATAAGAACTGTACCATTCAACTCGGCAAAGCCTTGTTGAATGGAGCAGTCCATATTTCACCTCATGAAAATTTTCTTACCATTGAACTCATAAACATTCAATATTTGTATCTGAAAGCGATTCCATAACAAGGACATGACCTCAAAATTCAAAATCATTCCTGAGCTTCCTTTCCACTTTAAAGTTATTGTTAACATATGCATGGAATGAGATATAAATTTTTTTCTTCTAATTATATCATATTCACAGGAAAAAATCTTGTTTTCTGAAGCTGTGATTTTGGAGTAAAAATCATGTAATTCCATAGTACATTTTTCACAGTCTAATATTTTTCTACAAAAAAGTTGTTTCCATAAAAGTAAAATGAATTTTGGTGGTACCAATTAAGATCTTTCAAAATCAAAAGACAATTTCCACCTAGGGTTCCTATTGTACAAATATGAATGCACAGCCATTGAGGTTATCATTGATGTGTAATGCGAGTAACGGAAAGACCAAGTTTTTTGATATCTCTTGATTGGTGCAGATTATTTTAATGCCATTTCATATTATGCTTCTACCGCTAATACCAACTGTGAAATTTATCCAAAAAAAAAAAGAATAACCAGCACAATAAAATAGTGAGCAACTGAAAACTGTAATGCGAGTAACACGGTAATGCGAGTACCGGTAACCAAAGTAATGCGAATAACCACACAACTTTTGAAAGTGATAGTGATCACAATTTTGATTTTTAACATTTAAAATGACTCTTTTAAGAAAAGATGGACCTACTGTTAGACCCAAAATATCTAATATGGGTAAGTATTTGTTGGATATAAATGGTATGAGACTGTTCATTGGAAAGGATTCTTAAAATACCCATATTTTTTTTGCAATATTTTTTTTTGTTCAAAATGGTTCTTCACCTGAAAGAGGAACTCAATATTAATGGAAACCTCCACATCTAGTACATTTTTCAAAGTCACAAGTAGTTGCTGTATATCTGTTGTTTACATACATTTTGGGCTAAAATTAGACATTTTTGTGGAACCATGTACTGGTATGTACTACCAAAGGATATTTTGAAAATAACTGAAAATAATTTTTAGGTCCAGAATCACTATTTTAGTAATTTTGTGATTACATACAGATGATAAGGTCAGGAATTTAGCCTATATTCCACATGTGCTAATCAAGGACTGTGTTTTTTAAGGGGTGCATTGAAAACCAACATCCAACGGTACATGACACGCATGCTGGTTGCCGCCCAGGGTGGTTGTTGATGATTTCAATGCTCAGATGCATATTAATTTTATAATCATGATGTCTATTCACCAATTAATGGTAGACAATGTCACAATAATAAAATATTCATTATTCAATTTAATTGCAATGTTAGAATTGGCCATTGATGCAGGTTTGGCACCAGATCACCACTTTAGCGCCACTAACACCATGCGGAGAATAACCTGACGCCAAATCAGCGCCAATGACGCCAAAAAAAATCTCATGATGCCGAAAAGGCGCCACTGGCGCGAAATTGGAACCTGTGACGCCAAGTTGGCGCCAGTGACGCCAAAATGGATCCAGTGGAGCCAAGTTGGCGCCAGTGACGCCAAAATGGATCCAGTGACTCCAAGTGACGCTAAACGGCGCCTTTTGACGCCATATGGCGCCTTTCGACGCCAAAATTGGGAAAACGGCGCCATTTGACTTCTCCTAGTGAATTGGACAAAAGTATGAGAATTTAAAAATTCTCATTCAAATGAATGAGAAATACCAATTAACGTGTCAAACACCTGTCACATTGTTTTAAATGAGAAAATTAACCACTTGTGACAGGTTGTTGACACGGTAATTAATATTTCTCATTCATTTGATGAGAAAATTTTATATAAATGAGAAAATTTTAAATTCTCATACTTTTTCCAATTCTCATCGTTTTGAAAGAATTCTCATTTTAAATTTTCCACTAGTGTGTGATGCTATAGGTACTAGGTATAGTAACTTCAATTGGATGCACCATTACAAAGCAAACAGTGGATGGATGTACAGTAACAATACTGTGTGAGGCCTTTGTTTCCCAAATGAGAACAATAGTCTGCATATTGTTATGCACCATTGTTGTGGTAAATAATGGCTTGTTGATGGTACAACTCATTATTGCTAATGTCAAACTTGTCAAAGTAACTGTGATTGTATCACACAAGTAAATGAGACACATATGGTTGTTGACTTAACACGGTTTGGAAATAAGCTCTTCATATACAAAACTCAACGCTTCAGGTTACTCTCAGAAAGAATGGTTGTACTTTGTATTGAAGATGTCAATAGATGATACTTCCTAACTTGCTTATGAGTACTTCCTAAATTTATTTTGATATCCTTCAAGTACTATATAATGTTGACATGTTTGGATAATAGAGCCGGTAAACTGTAAGTAGGTATACTCATGCTAACATATTTGAATACACTTGTGCTTAATATTGTATTAAATTTTAGTCTTATTAATAGTGTTGTAATTATTGATTACACCATGTGTTTGATGATCAATAAAATCAGCTCTTATGTACTTGGTTGTAGCATCATGTCAATGAACTGTCAATGTCTAATTACTTTCAGTTCAGAGGGATGTTAAGTTATAGACCTGAACTTAGCCCATTGTTTTGGAAAGAGGTAAAAACTGCTGTATAATTATCCTCTGAAGATTAAATATCACACATAGTCACACCAATTATAAAATAGACGAGAAACAACATCACATACCTTCTGTGCCCAGTTTATTATCTCAAGCAAGCATTCTCTACAAGCTCTCTAATAATAGATAAATCAGTTTGTCTCAAAACTCTCCTCGGTGGTTGAAAATGATAGCATTGTGACTTTTTTCATTGTTAAAAATCTATATCACAAAATTTACACGGGTCTCTACAACATAAATATCTGGAAAATTGGTACATTTTAAGGACATTTTAAATGAATAATAGATAAATAATTATATTAAGATATCTAAAGATATTTTTAGAGAAGTGGAAGCTTCGAAGCTTTGAGACAAACTCATTTTACATTCACGGGTGACCTTAGTTTCATAAGTTGTGCATACTTATTATAGCCCCTTTTGCCTGCATGTGAAAAAATATCATCATAATTATGTGCCATTTTACAGATTGTTTTGCAAACTTTTTTATTCTTTAATGGTAAAGGAATCAGATATCAACGTTTACATAGTATTTGGACCTGAGAGCAAATCAGACAACGAATTACATTCTCAATACGAGGAATGTTATTTTGATATCAACTAATTTAGATTTCTTTGAAATTCGCGATACATGGAAAAACTACTATTAAATGCGGCCCATACATGATCAATTTGATTGATCAATATTGGGGACTCTAGATGCAGGACTGGATACAAAATAATATTGAAGATATTTAATCTAGTTTGATTTAAATGGCGTGATACATAAAGCAACGTGTTGTTTAATTTAGAAAACATAAGGTCATAGAAGCCTTAATTATGTTGTAAAGATATTGTTGAAAATAAATACAAAACTTTAATAGCCGCCTTGTTTAACTTAAAATTACAAAAGACGTGATGTACATTGGATATTTGACTCCAGATGGCGACAATGGGCTAATCCTTTTCAAATACATACACCCCAAGGAAGACATGACCTTAATTTTCCACACAGGGAGTGTTTATTTCAAATGTTTTTATCTCAATTCAAAATCTGCACCCTATAGGGTACCGAAGTGATGACGTCACAAAAAACTTTTTTTTTTGCATTTCAGCATCATCATGACCATATTTCAGTAGAACATGATGAAAAACATCCACAGTCCAAATTTGGTGGGAATCGGATCATGAGGGTTCGAGATATGGCCGCATGAATACCTAATTAGCCATTGAAATCAGTGTAAATTGGCCTGGTTCCAAACAGTTATGATCCGATTCCCACAAAATTTGGACTGTGGATGTTTTTCATCATGTTCTACTGAAATATGGTCATGAAAATGCTGAAGGCCCATTCCATGTCAACTCAGGGATGTGCACGCAGCACCTCTTCAATTTTTTTTTTTCTGTGTGGTGGTAGATATTGATGAGAAAGTAAAATCCTGAAAATTTGAGCTTCATACTCCATTTCGTTTTCCCGTGGCATCAATTTGAAATTTAGGGGTCAGCGTAAAAATGTGCCATAGCCTTGAGCAGCGTTGGAGGTCCATAAATGTATAAAGGAACCCTTTAAAACTTTTAAGCGTATGTATCCTGGGGTACTTTTTTGGTGTAAAATTCAAATCTGCTATCAGAAAACTTGTAACTCATTTACTTTAAAAGATATAGGGCCCTCAAAATGCAACTTCGTCCAACCAGGACCAACTTTGGGGGGGTCAGAACTCCAAAAGTAACAATAATTTTAGCGTCAATTTTTTTGCCAGTCAGAGCCCTTTGGTAGGACATTACTCTTATCCAATATTGAGCATATTAGAATACATTTAGCTGAGATATTACCCATGGAAAACCACTTTTTTTACATTTTGACCCCTCAGAAACCAATGTCAAGAACAATTTCAACATCAACCTGGTATGTTGAAGATATGTTCTTGACAACATTTCTGAGAGATATTGGTTTTCAGGGGGTCTTAAAAAAAGTGGTCTTGATGGGTAATATCTCAGCTAAATGTACTAATATCAATAGATTAGAGTTTGCCTACTAAAGGCTTGACTGGCAAAAAATGGACATTATTTTGACTTTTGGAGTTTGCAAATGGTCCTGGTTGGACGAAGTTGATTTTGTACATACTCTTTAAAGAAAAGGGTTACAAGTTTCCTGATACCAGATTTGATTTCTACACCAAAAAGTACCCCAGGATACATACTTTTCAAAGTTTTAAAGGGTTCCCTTTATACATTTATGGACCTCCAAACATCGCTCGCTCAAGGTATGGCTACACATTTTTACGCTGACCCTTCTAAATTTCAAATTGATGCCACGGGAAAACGAAATGGAGTATGAAGCTCAATTTTTCAGGATTTTACTTTCTCATCAATATCTACCACCACACAGAAAAAAAAAAATTGAAGAGGTGCTGCGGTGCACATCCCTGGCAGATAATAATAGGAAAATTTTCAAGGGAAAATTTTCTGGACACATGACACCCATGGGCGCAGACATATTAGCATTATGGAATGTGACCCCGAGCACAGCGGGTGGTCTTCCAATGTATTTGAATAGGCAGAATTTTTTCTTGGATGCAAAATAAGTTACTTGTCGGAAGTTAATAATTTTATAACAAGAGTTTCCGTAGATAAATATTTTTTTCCGTAGGTAAATATTTTTGAAATTACGTTTTGATGATATTGTGAAGAAATTAAGATCACATAATATTCAATAATTTTGCAATGCATGAATTTCTATCGAAACTACGGCCAAAAATACTATTCCAATTCAAAATAACTAAGACTTGAATAGCGAGGTCACCGCCGGGGGTCAGGGATCAGGCTCGAGGTTACACTCACATTGATACGCATTGGTCACGTGTCCAGAAAATTTTCCCGTGAAAAATTACCTATTAATCTTGACTGTTTACTGCCTGGAGTTGACATGGAATGGGCCTGAAATGCAAAAAATAAAATTTTATGACGTCACACTTCGGTACTCTTTGTGTGGGAGATTGAGGTCAGTTGCGGCGGTATCATTTCAACGGGAGGGGGTCCTACGATATTATTTATATTTTTGCCGGTCTAACTCGCATAATGTAAGGTAAATGTTGGTATTTGATGGCCCAGTGCGCGAAAGTTTGGTATTTTACCTTATTTTAAACACAGCGTTTTAGCTAAAAATGAGATTCCAGGAAAATCGCCTAATGATTAAGATCATGTCCCCAATAGGGGGTTAATATAGTTTACTGGAATAGACCAATTACGGAGACGTTGCACACATCGGATGGGATGTGTCTAGGATATATTATTCTGGAACGCAGGGAGTTGGTTGAGGTATTGGCTCTGAAAGAAAATAAATAAATAATTTTCAAGACTTTATATACATCAACAAGTTAGTAATGGCTAGAGGGTGCAAAAAGTGCATCATTAGTGACGTGCAAGTAAATTCGGGGGCTCGTGATTTCCCGCTTTTCTGCAAAATACGGCCAGTTGAAGTTTCTGGCAATCAACCCCGGGCAATCAACAGTAGCCTATCCCTTAGCGACATTTACATTGCATAGCGATACTGTAGGTCCACGTACATGAGATTTAATTCTACGGCATTCAAAGATTTATCGCTATGCCCCCACTCAATAAAAAAATCTTGGGGAAAAATTAATAAGACGTAAAAACTCCGGGGAGGTATTAGTGGAAATATGCGGCATATTAGATATGCATTTTCAGACTTTTTGGTATAACTTTAACTTGGGTCGCAATTCTCAGAAACCTGTTTTATGTCACAAAAATTTGGAAGCAGTGCACAGATTCATCATTGTGTCTTATCTCTACCCACAATCAAGAACCCCTAGGATAATGGCTCCTTTACGGTTCGTGCGTTTAATTTTTTGCTCTCTCCACATACTGTCCATTATAATTATGCTACGAGCTGTTCTGCCATTTGCTCATTTATCATACTTATTGACATTGGCGTAACCAGCATGGCGGGGGAAGGGGTCGGTTCACCCTGGTAAAAAATGAAAGCGGAAATCGTGAACATGGTGAAGGCAAAGGAAATGACCCCGGGAAATGACCAAGGGACCAATCAACATAAATTACCATACGGGTATGTCCCCCCCCATAAAGACCCTGTTTTGTACCGTGCATATCCGAAAGACCCTTTGTCTTGATTTTGTCATTGACTCAAGTTCCACTCTGTAAAATTTAATGTAGTCTGGTGCCTAAGCCAAAACCCTGAAAGTATCTTTGAGACGTACCGATTCAGAATCTGGCGGGTGCCACCCTGGCACCCTTGATCATTTTGAAATAAATTACCCAAAAAATGACTGTTCTTTAATTAACTGTACTTGGATATAACATTCTACTCAACTTCCTAAAAAGTGGCATTAAAAGGGTTTTCATACATTTGTGTTTAGTGAAGCAGATCTCTGGATTGCCGAAACCAAAATGAATGAAACAAACGGTATTCGAAAGCTGGGACTGCTCCCTTGACGTAAAGCATCATGTCACAACAGTATTTTCTAATTGCCAAATATGTCTGGCAAAGATGGCGCTTTCCGTTTCCACATTTTTTAGACAGGCTGTATTCACGTGCAAGCCTTTCAAAAGTCTTGTTCAAATAAAAACAAATAACGAAATATATTCAAGAGATTTTATCATATCAATAGTAAACACACCAGCTAGCATAGGCCTATAGCGTAGGTGCGTGGTTTGGCAACACAATTCATATCAATCCAATTATAGGTGCTTCAGAAATTCGAGTAGATTCGGACTATCCATCGAGTTAGAAGTGACGTAGTTAATCGGATTAACTATTGTCCGACATTCAACAATAGAATAATCAATCTTGCATTGATATTTTGAAGGGCAACTCAAACAACTAAATTAACACTAAGCTATAGTGATTAGTTTTTAGCCGGATTTTTTAGCCAATGAGATACCAATACCAATCGCGGGGCCAATCGCTTACCGCGATGAGTTATTTTGTGACTCTCGGCAGCTGGCGGAGCATTATACCGGTAATTCGTTTCACTGCCTAATTATTTACAGTGGAGACGATGCACACCGTCGACGTCCTATACGATAAATATAAATTTAATACTCCGTTGGTGAGCGACGGGCGAGTGGTAGTGAGCGACAGGCGAGTGGTATTTCACTGAACGCAAGAAAAGGAGTTCTATCTGATTGGCTAGCAATCGATCGCTTAGGTCGCTCAGTAGTCAACTACAAACTCATGCATTCAATTCGATTGAAATCGATTATTCTATTATTGACGAAGATAAAGAGCGTGATAGTGTGTCAATAATGTACATTGTATTGCACCTGGTTTTACCAGCATTCCTTTATAAAATAATTTTCTCAAAGAGTTGAATATTATCAAAATTTTTACCCAGGATTTCAAATTTTTACCCGCAAATTGCAGTTAAACATATCCACAGCAAAATACCGGTCCTCACTAATTAGTACATTTAATTTCCAGTTAGTACATTTAAACGAAACCTGTGATTTACGTGACAACAAATAAAATTTTCTTACAATAGAAATATCATATGGGATACTGATATGGTAGGCCGCAACCGCCACAACGTGGAGCTGCTACGCGTAGCTGACTTTTTGTTCCGTGGAGCCAAATTGACCAACCATGTTAGAGTTTTTCATTACTCGGAGGTAAAACTGACCAATCAAGTACGACTTACTCATTACGTGAAGCGAATTTAGTCATTAAGAATTTGCCAGACGAGCTTCACGTAGTTGCAAGATATCCTCGGTCACGATAGTTATGATTCAAACAGTAATTTATGAAAAGTACGAACCGACTTATTATTAAGATGGACATGCACTCACAAGAAACTCATACAGTATTGTACACAACTATATAGCTAGGCAGAGTGGTGGTAAACCATGCACACAATTCTGCGATCTGCAGTGTATCGCCGGGAGCTGATTTGTACATCTTGCGCGGCGTGGCTCTGCGAATTCGACCTTCAGCAAACCAGTTCGGATTTACTTTATATATTAGTAGTAGGCCATACATACTGTAGTTACGGTACTGCCCGTTTTCCTATACACAATACTCAGTGCGCTCACCATTGACGCGTGACCTAGTGTATATTAGAAGTATTATGCCATTGCCTATATGACGTCACTGTGTAAAAAATAACCAGTCAATATTTAAAGTATTCTCTGAAATTCTAGAAAATATAGTTTTGTAACATTTCCTAAATTTTTAGCTAATTTAGGTGTTTTAGGTTAAATATTGGTACTTTTGTGTTTTAGGAAGGATATGTAAACGACAGATAACACCAAAAAATATGAACAAATTATTTCTAAACCGTGTTAAGTCTGCAAACCATTATGCTTCTCATTTTCAAGAACGCTGGTTAACAATAAGCAGACTATTGTCTCATTTCGTAAACAAAAGCCCAGACAGTATTGTTACCTTGCGTTCGCTTTATAATCATTCACCCAACTGAAACTATAATACCAGCTCATTGTTCATTGCACAGGTAAAACAGACACAAGTGCAGTGTGTATTTAACCAGAGAAGATCTGATGTAACATAGTTGAGCTGTTTTCATGGAGTGTTATCTTGGTTTAATAGCTTTTAATGGGGTTTAAGTCCTTCAAAGGTCGTGGTGAATTCTACTGTAGACATGACTGCATCATGATTATTTTAAAGTCAACAACATTCAACAATATGATCACCGTGATAGTATGACAGTATCAGTACCGTGGGTGTCAGTGATCCTGGCCTGACACAGTAGACAAACAAACAAACACGTCACACACATGGCACATGCATGCAAGGTAACATTGACTATACACTAATCAAACAATGGTATTGATCCTGTACAACTGTTTGTGGTTTATTTACATTCGATTCATTTAAAATCCACATAGTAAACATTAATTTTGGCAAGAGTTTTCTCTCTCTGGAACGATGATGCATCAACTGGCTCCGCGTAATGAAAAGATCTAACATGATGGGTCAATTTAGCTCCGCGAAGCGAAAAGTAAGCTACGCGTAGCAGCTCCACGTTGTGGCGGTTACGGCCAGCCATATACTGATCATGCGAAAAATCGTAAAACATAGAATAGAAACAGTGTGGCCGGCTCTCAAAATCTCAAATTGTATGCATAGCCTGAGTCGCACGGCCTATCTCGAACAAAATAGCTCAAAATCACCATGCGTAGTTGTTGAAAAACGTGAGGATTTATCGTACTACCACGGCAATTTTTAACACGAAGATATAGGGATGATGACGGTGTGCGATGTGCCTCGGCTCGGGGAAAAATAATTGCGTCCAACGTCCAGGCAGTGTTGCCGCCCGATATTGTATCTTTTGCTTACGACATTGGCTGTTGCCGCGTTAAAATGACGTTGGCCACCGTCTGGATGAGCGTTCTGATCTTGTTTTGAGCCCTCTCTAGCTAGCTTTTGATTCATCAAGCTACTTGAGGGCGGGGTCCAACCTTCATGTAATTACAGGCCTGTGTAGGCCTAATTATTTTATGTGAGCTAATCCTAACCCTAACCCTAAGCCTATTCATAACCCTAATCCGAACCCTAAACTAACCCTAACCAATCAATGACAATTAATGCCTGTTTAGACCCCAACCCTATATTGGGTAGCTGCGCTTATGACTGAAATTTTATCGAGATCGATGGGGGGCTGGCCTGGAATGTTTGGTAACTACATTTTGCTAGCCGTGCGAGGGGGCGCTAGATGGACTAAAATGACAGGAGGCGGGATCTGGTGTGATTTTCTTAAATTTAATCATGGTCGTAGAATGTTTGGTAGCTTTTGGTATTAAAAGTATGTTTCATTTTAAACTTCAATATCAGTGCAACAACCTTTACGGTATCACGTGCTAATGTTTACTATCTACCAGGTATATATTCTACCGTTTGATTTTCAGAAAAATGGTAACGTAGGTTACTTTCAATAACTATGCGGTCATATAGATTATTATACTTTGTCTGGCTTTTTGCACGTTTGCGCATTGTACAGTTACCATAGGGTATAAAATAAAAGCCACTGAATTTAATGCCCACGTGACCCATGGGCGCCGCCATACCAAGACCACCAAGTGATTAGTAGATATACAATGCTAAGAGATAGGAATTTTTCAGGCAAATATCATAAAAATTGCTGAAAATTTAAAAGGCAACTTAATTATACATTAGGGGATTCTGTTTTTAGTATGTTTTCAAGAAAGTTTTGACCGACGGAAAAGAAAGTTATCATGGTTATCGACGGAAACCTTTACAATAATACTACAAAGTTGCAAACAAATGACAAATTTGCTAGAAAATTTGGACATGCATCCCGCGTTTCCAATTGAAATACACAGGTAGACCACCCCCCGTGCCAAATGTCACTTTTTCAGACATCCTGTCTAGACGCTGTAATGTCAGCGCCCATCTGGCCACGTGGGCATTACATTAAGTGCCTTTATTTAATTAAATGCCCAAAGCGACTGCTGTAGGCCTATCGGCCCTATAGGATCACATTATGTTTTCAGTCATAAATGTTATTTCCACGCTATAATTGAGGCAAAACATGATACCTAAAGAAAGGTGATCAAGGGTTAGATAACATGTTACGGTAACGTAGGTTACACGGGACTAAACGGGAGTACGGCGACAAATTTCAAGTGTAAATAAATCATTTACCACGGTTGTTTGATGTGATCATTTCAATTAATTTTCAAAACATTATTATAATATACTATTCTAGACCTGAATAATACCAACAGCTATCACACTAGTAAACTGGATATACACATGTATATTAGTAATTTTTAACATATATTTTCGTTTCTATATCAATTTATTCATCTTTTTTGTGATAATTTTAATTCTATAAACTGTACATTTGTGTGCAAAGTGAGGGCGCTATATATACATATATTTTAAATTTAAATTAGCCAAATAATATGAGTTATGCCTTACATTTCTTGATAAAAAGTTTTTTTGAAAATTCCCTCGTCATTTGTTTGTCTGTTTGCTGATGTTCTAATTCCCTTTCTTAAGTGTCTACCCCTTGTAAAGATGCAAACCAGGTGGTGAGCGCCCGTGCATTCTCTAAATTCAGTAGGCCTACATATCCGTTGTCAACCGTGTAGTTGAATGGGATTATTTTGAAATATTAAAACGCTTAAAATATCACAAACAACTAGGTCTATGTTAATAAATAAAGCTAAAACCGTTGGGGTTCGATAATGAACCCCACAAAACTAACCGAGTGTATGGAAAACCGGTGGACCATCATCACCTATAGAACCTATCCAATATACCGGAACGGTATAACAATTGAAATGGCAGGACAGATTGGTGGACATATTTGTTTGCTAAATTGGATAGGGTCTATGTAATGCCCTACGTTGAGAATGGACCGTCCCACTCGATTTGTGATAAGGTTTGGTGGACCCTTCTCTGGTGGACCCAAGTAACTGCATCAAATGAGGCAAAATCGAAAAGAAATGGGGTTTTAAAATTGAACTTTGGAATTTGAAATATACGATAAATCACGTTGGGTCTAAGGTTGTGCTAACACTTTTCTTTGATGACTTTTTACCACATTTTTTTTATTTTTTCAAATATCTTATTAAAACACAAGAATCTAAGCTAATTGAACAGACAGTAGCAAGGAGGTTAGATAGAAAGGAGGGGAAATAGAAAACGTAACGCATATAATTTTTTTTTTGTTCATTTGAGTTTCCGAGAGGTACCTTTTGTTCGGGACAAAGGGCTTCGGTCATTAAATCGGTAACTGACCTGACAGCGTATTATTAAATATGATCAAACGAAAGTCATGTGAAAGCGCCTACACCTTTTGTTCCCATACATCCCAAGGGTGTAATTCAGTAGCCGTATAGGCACAAAAGGCACACATTAGCCGCGTGGGTGCCACAGTTCGTTATCACTCACTGACAGCTGGGGGGGGCAGCTCTTCTGTGAGAGGTCTTGGGAGGGGATAAGGGAGGAAGAGGAAGGGATATGGAGAATTAGAGGGGGACTGGAGGAAGAGAGAAAGAGGAAAAAATGAAGAGAAAAAAATAAATAGAAGTAAATAAATAGAAAGATAAGGAAAATGATATGAATGAGAGGGGACAAAAAGTAAGAGGGGATGGAGAAGGGAAGGGAGAAATTGAGAGGGAGTGATACTTTAGCAAGGAAAGAATAAGTACAGTGAATGGAAAAGAAAGGAATGATAAATCATGAAATGTAGGCCTAATATAGAAACTAAACACATAGGCCTAGGCCTAGCGCTAACAGCACTATAGTAGGCAGCCATTCGATGATGTCAATGACATTATGCATTACGTATAATTAAAACGCCCAGTCAGATGTACTTCACACCTACCAAGCACAAGTCACCCAATTTCGAAAATTGGACGCTGAATGTACACTCTCATGAATATTGATTGGCAACATCATTGTCCAATATGTCAGCGCTCAAATCGGACACAATCCCGGCCCCCAACTCAACACAAACGTTGGCAACCATGAGAGTTACCAAATCTTTCAAAGACCCCCTTTGCAATGATTTTTCATCAATATTACCCCCATTTTTCATACAAAATCGAGGACAACATTTGGCCAAAAACAACCCCTTTTTGTGGTTTTTCAATGACTAGAATTTCAAACACCACTTTTCAATGACACTAAATAGTGATACCCCCTATTTTGCCAATTTCGCGGTCCTTGCTACTGGTAAAAAAATCACCCCTTTCCCGCGCCATTTGGTAACTCTCATGGTTGCCAATTTGGGGTTGAGTTGGGGGGCCGGGGACACAATAGTTCGACCTTGCAGTGCAATGCGTTGGACAGTAGTATCGCCATGGTATCGCACTAGAAATACGTCACCTCATTAATTATTCAAAGTTACCTTGAACGGTTGGAATATATAATACCACATACGATGCTCCGGGTAATTCCCCGATGTGTGTCAGCGAGAAGCCCTGTGCTACCGTTCCTGGTGTCTGCCATCGGTGTATCAATCTATTTTAATCAAAGTATACGATCGTTTGTATTTTCAAGAAGTGCAAGAAGCATGGCCAGTTCGAATGTGTACGCTGATCTACCTAATGGACGCAAAATCCCGATGCTAGGCTTGGGAACATGGAATGTAAGTCTGCTGAATTCGGCATGATCATTCATCATGTTCATGATTCATGCATGCATTGTCATGATTGTCAATTGACATTGTGATTGGAATACCTGTGATTGTAAAATATTCGTTTACCATTTTACTGCAGCCGCATATTTATATTTAGCCAGGGCGCCAAATAATATTTTTAAAGTTTGGGAACTATTAACAAGCAATTTTATTTTAGCAATTGCCAGAAATTTCATGAATTTTAAGTTGCAATAACATACTATATAATGAAACACAGAGATTAAAAGAATTTATTGCGTCTTTACGTCATCTGTCAATCAAACTCAAGCACGGTTTGTTTACAAGTGTCGTGATGCTGAATGCGGCGGTATAACCAGGCGCCTTTATTGTTAATTTTGCACCTTCAAACATACAAACCAGTACAATTCGCCTTTTTGCCGACGATTGTCTAGTTTACGGAACAATCAGAGGACCTGAAGATGAAATCCTACTTCAGAAAGACCTTGACAACCTCGTTGGCTGGACAGAGACATGGGGAATGCGCTTCGATGCTAAAAAGTGCAACATCATGAGGGTCACAAATCGTCGCAACCAAGATTATCCATACAATGCAATATGCTTGGCACCCCTGAACCGACAAAAAAGGCTGCCAATACCTAGGTATCCACATCCAGAACAACCTCAAGTGGGATAAACAAAGCCAGCACGCGGCATCAAAAGCCTCTAGGAGATTGGGTTTTATTCAAAGAAATGTTCACCATGCATCTACCAACATTAAAGAAAAGCTTTACGGTACGCCTTAAACCAGACATTGGTGAGACCTCATCTCAAATACAGCATATTGCTGCTTGGGATCCATGGCTAGCCAGGAAGAGTCAGAAGCATCAAGACACTGTCACCAAAAGGTGTGACTCCTCCAACCCATTGGGGCAATTACATAAAAAGATATACTATTGCACTGTTTAAACACATTGTGTACATCCACATTACAAGGATGCACCCGCCAGCCACCACATGTGTCTCCCCCACCCACCAGCCAGGAACAAAAACCAGACCCATGCCACGTGGAGGCCACTCCAAATCATCCCCAAGCCACATTGCCTACATGAAGGAATACAGAAAACATTCCCAAACCAGGCAACCCGGTGGCGACCCCTAAGCGACCGGGACCCGGGACGAGTCCGCATCCACCCAAGGCCAACAAATGAAAAGAGACACATGCAGCAGCCGACAAGCCCACCCTCCCGATATGGATGTACACATCATTACATTATTACAAGATGGAAATCTGCTCAGTGACCCCTACCTATCAGACACATGGATTTTACCCCCCCAATATGGTCAATATGTGACCATTCACGGCGAATGAGCCGTAAATTCCTCCCCGGTCAATTTTGTTTTATTTTGTGTTTAAAAAATAAATATCATAAACTTAAAAATGGTATATCATTTGGCTTCAAACGATATCCAGAAGCGGGGTTTTATGGTTTGTTAAAAACTTTGCTCCTCCAACAAAATTAAAGCTGCTTACGTTTTTACATGTGTCTCTTTTTCCACATTGCTGGCAATAAATATCAAACAGTCATAAGGCTAATGAAAGTTGACTCCCAGTTTCCCGTTACCCGACTCGGTCAGAAAAAATGCCGATCAAATATTTCATTATTTTCCATTATTTCATTATTTCACATTTTTCAAGTTTTTAAGAAAAAAGGATAGTTTTAATGTCATCTTTCACGTCCGACACGTATTTTAAGCACTTTTACGCCGACCATGACCGGCCCGAATAGTCTTTGCAAACGCTGGGTTAAAAACACGTGGTAAAATGGGCGATATCGTAGGGGCGCATTTACTGGAGACTAGGAATTCCCTGCATCTAAGTTTCTCCTACCACTAAATGGATAGACCGAACACAAAGAGAGGCAGCCAAGTTCAAGGGAACCAGCGTATGAACAAATATGAAAGCATTTCTACCGTGCACTATGTAGGCGCTATATATAGACAACATCAAAATAAATAAAATAAACAAAATTTGAAGTCAAATTTATTCTGCTTTTCTTACAAATATTTATGTATTTAATAAAATAAACTTATAAATAAAATGATTTATTTGTCAATTTCTTGCATGGTTGTTTTATTATTAACACGTGCACCCTGTGATGATTTTTACCAGCAACCTCCAGTTTGTGCAAGTAGACAAACTAATTTCCGTATAAATATTGCTTCCAAAGATGTGCTAGTGGCCGCGGAGAGTAAGTTTGGTTTGTAAAAAGTAGTGTGCAATAGAACACACAGACACCGTGTATTTATATGGAAAAGTGGTTCTCCAAAGACTATCATGGACTTCTGGTGCTTTCATATGTTGCACAACCTATAGGTTAATTTGAAGATTCCAAAGAAGATGTGCTTAATTAAAATTTGTTTTGAAGTGAAGCATGGTCATTACTAACTATACTTTATTATTTTATTTGGGCCTCAAAACATAGCATTCCGTAATTAACTTTGCACCGATAACGAAAGTTTGAAAATAATGAATAATGAATAATGAAACAGTCACCTACCCAGTCATGAAAAACTATGTAACGGGAAACTGGGGATCAACTTTCATTAGCCTAATTGGTGGTCATTTCAAATCATCCCCAAGTCAACGAGGTTTAAGAAAGTTCTCTCATTGTTAATTGTTGGTTATGCATACCTGTACAAAATACAATGCCTGGTAACCCACCACTTGAACAGGATTTAGCAAAAGCAAACACAGACCAGAGCTATTAAAAGTTCTATAGCCATCTAAGGTAGAAGCTTATTATCCACTTCAACAATAGGATTATTGATTAGTTTTTAAAATGAGACAGATGTCGGGCCAGCTTAAGTTACTGATGAATACGACCTTCGTACACATTTTACACCGTAACTCAGAATACAATTTAGGGAATTTACGGCTCATTTGTGCTGCCGGGTCACATATATGGTCATGAAAATTTTGTTGTCGTCTGCAGTCGACACTCACGTGGAGAGAGTTAATGAGTTGTCTCTCTTGACATGATGTAGTGTGTATGTACCATGTAAATATTTCGAAAACTGTAAAAATATTGAAGCGTGTTAGGTAATACTGTAGTTTGAGATTAACAATCTCTGGATTGTGACTTTAGGAGATCTATGGATGCCATTTAGACTCTTTTTATCAATAGGGGAAGGGTGCTAATCTGGTTAAAAATATGGTACTTGTGACTTTAGGATTAAAATTGGTATAATACTAAAATAAATTCAAAACTAAATTTAATTGTAAACATAAATAGGACCTTTAAAATAAAAACAAACAAGCATAGTAATTGGTTCAGTGGTTCTTAAGATAGCTCTTGATAGTTTCAGAAAATACCTCTAATCTTGGATTTTTTTATGTTGATGCCAATGGCTAGCACACAGAGCATTAATCTGTGTAATTCCATCAGGGGACGCAATCTCAAAAGACAGGATCATGGTATTTTCTCAATTTTTAGGCATTTCTAAGCAACTTCAGAAAGTATTATACTATTTTTTTTATCGTTGGTGGATATATGAACTCATATCCCTTGAAACACCACTGTGAACTTTTCTATAGCTTCCACTCCATTGGGCTAAATCCAGATGAAATGTGTACACGGTACACCCACTATGGAAGATACATGACCTTAATCTTCTGCTCAGGTGTGAATTTCAAATAGATTACCACTCCATTTGTATGTGGAAAGCCATAATGTGTAATTTGCTCCACATCAACACTCTCAAATCTTCTTGAATTTCTACTTTTGTATGATTATTGTAATGCCCAATACTTTCCAGGGGGTTTATAATAGATATCAACTGGAATAGCACAGTCAGTGCACTTTTGAGTATGGCATTGGATAACAATGTTTGTTCATATGATAACAGACTAGATATGGTATGGACATTTCAATCAATGCTTATCTATGTGTTTGCTGTTGGTAACGTGTATACAGGTTGCATCAAAATGATTGTTTTTCATCCATTTTTGGTGTTTTATAAAGCATGCCACTTCTATGCACCATTGGATTCACATGAAATGACCAGAATTTATACTTTATAGGCCTACATTGTAAAAAAGTCTGGTCATGAATCCAATGGTACACTTGAATTGGCAAGTTTTTCTTTTACACCAGAAATGAATGGAGAACAATCATTTTGATATGGCCTGCATATTATTATTTGATTTTGCATGAAAATTTCCAATTACAATTTCAATTACAATAAAAAGACCAAACATTTTTAGGTCAGGGGGGATGTATATCTCCAATACAAAAAGATCAAAATTTTCAAATGATGGTCAGGTTTTCCTTCCAGCTACATGCGCTTTTATAGTAAGTACATATCATAATTAGATTTGTTTACTTCCATGACTGTCAATAATTTGCCATAAAATTTGTATTATATCACAAATTTTAAATTATTTAATTCTTGTTATTCAAAATGCAATTTGGAGTGTCTGATGCTCAGGTCCCACAAAAAATGTTGTGCAAATGTTGCTATCCAATCCAAAGGGATCGGATAGCAACGTTTGCACATACGTTTAGTCTTGTTAAAACAAGACCATTAATAATTAAGACCATTAATTAGTGTGGTCTTGTTAGAACAAGACGTTAAAGAATAGTATTACTAAGGGATTTTGTATACATGTATATTGGAGGTCGTTTTTACATTTGAAGCAATGGTACCAGTATTGTTTTAATCAAGAAGGACCAATACTATTACTGGAACCTTTCTAGATCTATCAATCTATCTCACCAAACATATCTGAAGCAAAGGTCGGTGCCCTGGCTATATCTGATGTTGGTTTTCAGGGCGTCAATTGACCAAATACGTTTATCTAACTTTTAAAGTGCTGCAAAGTAGCCAATTGAATTGAGACTGGTACAATATATATTGTTCAAACACAGATCCAGACTCCAGTACTAACTCACAAACTCCAAAAAGTTGGACAATCGGTGACGTTGCCAGCAATTTATTTGTTGGACAATCGGTGACGTTGCCAGCAATTTATTTGTTGGACAATCGGTGACGTTGCCAGCAATTTATTTTTGGGGGGAGGGGAGGCAGAAGTATGGTTTCAATGAGATGTGAGATATTTTCTATTGGGCTATATATTCCAGACTAAATCATACACAAGATACTCATTCATGACCTTAATCTTCCACACAGTGATTGTGAATTTCAAATAGGTTTACCTGAATGGGTGACTCCATTTGAAATTTACATCCCCTTAATATTGAGTTGCATATGACTACCAGGAGGGGTCCCCTCCCTCTCCCACTCCCTCTCTCCTTCCCTTCCGCAACCATCTCAATATATAAAATCAAGTCGATCAAGTGGACTACCGGTGGGGTCCCCTCCCCTCCCCTCCCTCTCTCCTTCCCTCATGTCTAAATGATGTACCTTTATCAGGTAATCTTCCATTATATTGAGTGGCATATAACTACCAGGAGGGGTTCCCTCCCCTCCCCTCCCCTTCCACTAACATCTGAATGATATACATTAATCAGGTCATCTTTTTTTATTGAGTGGCATATGACTACCAAGAGGGGTCCCCTACCCCTCCCCTCCTTCTCCCCTCTGGATACCCTCTCCTGACATTCCCTTCCCCTCACATCTGATTGATATATATACATTACCGTATTCGTCCGAGTATAGTCCCACGTTCGAGTATAGTCTCACCCCATTTTTCGAAAAATTCCAGAAATTGTAAAAAAAAAAATAATAAGTTATTTATTTTTTCGGTTTTGGAGTGTCCCTGGACCTAGACCTAAATTCATGGTTGACCTAAAAAAAATTGCATTATGTTTTGTGTTTTTAATATGAATTTATTTTTTTAGGTCAACCATGAATGATCCTAGCATTTAGGTCTAGGTCTAGGGACACTCCAAAACCAAAAAAATAAATAACTTTAAAAAAAACTAAAATAAATAACTTAAAAAAAAAAAAAAAAAAAATTACTGGACGAATACGGTAATCAAGACATCTTCCTTTATATTGAGTGAGTCAGAGTCACATATGATTACCAGGAGGGGTCCCCTCCCACTCCCCTCCCTTCCCACTCCCTTCCCTTCTCCTCACATCCGAATGATTTTAATCAGGTCATCTTCCTTTATATTTTCAGTCCAAGCAAGGATTATTGAAAACAGCGGTGATGTCTGCTATCGATGTTGGCTATCGTCATATTGACTGTGCCTATGACTACCAGAATTATGGGGAGGTTGGTGAGGGAATCAGAGCTAAGATCGCAGAGGGCAAGGTCACGAGGGAAGACATATTTTACACTGATAAGGTAGGGAACAAAAAAAAAGTTTGTTTATTAGCCAAAAGACACACACATTTCATTTTAATTTGGCACCAATTTAACTGCATTTCAATTTGGATGTTAAAAATTCAGAACAATATTTTCTGTATAAATCCCAAGGAAAAATATTTTGAAAATATTTTTCTCATAGAGTTTGTATAGATGAATACAATTTTACGCATTCCTACACCTCAATGGCAGCCATAGCTGGGTCCCCATTGGCTCCATCCCACCTAAAATGTGAAATGAAGCAGCCTTAGCGGGGATTTTAAACTGCATTCCATCACCCATGTTGCATGTAGAAAAAAGAATGATGACTGTTTATAATACAATACGTACAATATAACATCAATTTTATGCGGTTTTAATCCACCCAATTGGGCAGTCACAATACCAGTTTGGTGCGGAGGGGACCCAGTAATGGCCGAATGAATTCTGACCATAACTTGACTGGTTGGATTCATCTATACAATTGATGATACTGATTCTGATCAAATTTTTGCCCCATCACATTTATTGATTAATTACATATAGTTGAACTTTCTTGCTGTACTTGAAGAACTTGATATTTAAAGCCATTGGGTCAGATTTCATACATATTACTGTTGGTACATTCTGAAAACCTGGCTATGCCACAGGTACTGAGGCAGCTGTTTCAGACCCGCAGCTACATGGTGTGGTGTATGTGGCATCTTAAAGCATGTGCACATGTGTATTCCAATAAACGCTATAACGATTTGAAGCTGCACGCAATAAAATTACACTGACGTCACTGCCACATCAAGGTGAAAACTGATATAGCAGTGAGCCTGTTTATGAAGACTCTGTGCAGGCCTTGAATTTTATTTTTTGGGGGGCACCCATTTTCAAAGCCACTGAGCAAAGACAAAGAATTAAGGGCACCAAGGCCAACAAGTTATGAAAAATATGCCAGGAAGTTGACAAAGATCTGCAGCACCAAGACCAAAACTGAAAAAGTTGAGGCAATGGCCTTGGTGGCCTCCCTGAAATTCGAACCCCGACTCTGAGTATGCTTCATGGTAATACCAATCATTTTACTTTACTTTTATATGAGATTTCATATATATACTTACTCTTTGTAGCTGTGGTGTACATTTCATCATCCAGATGATGTTGAGCCAGCATGCAGGCATACAATAGAAAAGACTGGATTGGAGTATATTGACTTATGGCTTATGCATTGGCCAATGGCATTTAAGGTAAGATATATATAGGTATGTCATGAAGGCAATCCTAGAGAAGACATGATTGGAGTAGATTGGCATATGGCTGATAGATTGACCAATGGTATTTAAGGTAAGAAATATATATATGGCATGGTGACATTCAGGCATACAATAGAGAAGACAGGATTGGAGTATATTGACTTAATGGCTTACGTAATGGCCAATGGCATTCAAGGTAATTAAGATAGGCAGTCAGCAAGAAGACATTATTTATTGGAATATATGGCTAATGATTGACCAATGGCATTTAAGGTAACAGACAGGTATTACATGATCCATGTTGGCATTCATTAGAGAAGGCAGGATTAGAGTGTATAATTGACCTATGGCTTAAACATTGGTCAATGTCATAATATTAGTGTACATTTTGACCAATTCATACAAGCAATTGAATTAACACTCGCATGTAATTTTCGTGGCTCATCCAAGCTCACTTCATCAGCACTCTGGTGGATTGCTGGTACTAGACGTTGTAGCGGCGCGTGAATCGGATCATGTGACCTGGGTATTGATTCCAAGTCACATGACCTGATCAGGGTCTTGTAGGCGATGTCAATGTCATTTCAAGGATAAGATACCTGTATGACATAGGCTATATATTACAGAAGATGAGATTGGAGTGATGATTGACTTTAGTATTCCCTAAAAGAATATATTAGTCATAACTTCATGTAGATAATATTTGTTCTTGTTTTCAGAGAGGAGATGCCCAGTACCCAACAGATGACAAAGGCAACTACTTTTGTGAAGATATTGACTATACAGAAACATGGAAGGTAAAGCCAAGCCCCCCCAAATGTTTGTTTGCATTTGCCCTCAAGAAACAAGATAATGACTGACTATACAGAAACATGGAAGGTAAAGCCAACCCCCCCCCAATGTTTGTTTGCATTTGCCCTCAAGGAACAAGATAATGACTATACAGAAACATGGAAGGTAAAGCCAAGCCCCCCCATGTTTGTTTGCATTTGCCCTCAAGAAACAAGATAATGACTATACAGAAACATGGAAGGTAAAGCCAACCCCCCACCCAAAAAACAAAAATGTTTGTTAGCATTTGCCCTCAAGAAACAAAAAAAATTTTCTTGTGCCCTTCTTCCATTTTGACATATGGAAAGTGAAACCACATCTTTCAATGTAACTACAGATTGAACACCTGATGTGACTTCAAACCAATATAATATCTTGCTACGTTTGATATAATATTAATAAATCAAATGAAATGGGTCCTAGATTTATATTTAGTTTTTGAAATCTATTTAAAAGTAAAAAAATCAAGAAAAAATGTTGGCCCAATAAACATTTTTAGGGGTAATTTTTTCCAAAACTAAACATTTTTGCTCAAATTTCACCTCACAGATGGGTTCATCAAGTCTTTGCCATTCTAAATATGTATACTTTGATATACTTTAGCCCAAAAAAGTAGCAGTTATGATGCCCAAATGTTTCTATAATTCCAGGGTTCAGACCACCCTTAATTCCTTTGCTGTCTGTATCTAAAATCGCAGTTCTGTTTTCCTACTACAGGCTATGGAGAAGGTATATGAGAAAGGCCTAGTGAGAGCTATTGGTGTATCAAACCTACCTCTTGAATGGCTACAGAGAGTACTAGATGTCAGTAAAGTACCAATTGCTAACTTACAGGTAGGAAGCCACTTACAGTCAAGTTAGCTCAATTTGTTGGTCGCAACACATAGTGGAATATGTGAAGGACAAAATATGTTTACGAGAAACATTCCAGTCGCAGGTTTTTGCCACAGGTGGAAAAAACAGCGGTTTTAACTGTGGTTTTAACCACTTGGCAAAAACAGTTTTTGCCAGTTATTGCAGGCAAAAATGGCAAAAACTAAAAAAAGTGATGAATAGTTCACTATTTCATCTCAAAACAAATTATTAAGTTACAAAAATCATTTAACAAGTATAACAAGGCCATATAAGGCATGGATTTTCATTGCTCAGTGCATTTAACTGCAATGTGGCATATATCAAATTCAAAACTTGTCATTTTAAGGACTTGACAAGACAAAAATATGTTGAATGATTGATCAAAAGTTTTTATTATTTTTTATGAGCTTTCCGTGTTACTTTTTTACACCCGGTATTTCACTGGCTACATATGAGTTTTTGCCAGTTTTTGCCACTTTGCTGTAAAAAAAATGTTTTTTTTGCCGGCAAAAACCGAACCCTGAGTCACTCCACATAGTAAGTGAAATCAAACTAAGGCATAGAAGACAAAATCTAAGTACACTCAGGCATTAGTGTGTGTATCTTAGGTCCAGCATTGTTGTAACCATTGGACCTGACATTGCCCTTATGAACTCTCACCATACTGATCAATGTTTATCTTTGTAGGTTGAGCTTCACCCCTATCTCACTCAAGTGGAACTGGTTGAGTTTTGTAAATCAAAAGGAATAACAGTAACAGCATATAGTCCACTTGGCTCACCTAATAGCCCAGAGTAAGTTTTTAACTGCATGCCTCACTACACAGAGGTGTATAGGGTAGCAAGCTGCCTTGATCTACCTAGTGTAATTGGGGAGGTGGTTGAGTTTTGTAAATCAACAAGAATAACAGTAACAGTGCATAGTCCACTCGGCTCACCTAATTCTGAATTTGCACAATATTAAACTCATTTACCTATAAAGAGTATTATAATGATATTGCAAACTTGGCTTCAAAATATTCTAATATCATGTTATATAAGTGTTGACAGAATATTTTATGTAATAATACATAATGCAACTTAAAAAGTACATTTTACAATAATATTTTGACAACATTTTTACATGTTATTTGCATATTTATGAATATTAATGAGCTTATTTGCATATTGCACATTATTTCTTTTTACAAACCTTTGTTATTTACATACCTTTCTGTGGGGCCACTTTAATTACGAACCGCGGAATTCTAGTTAACATGTTGTAGTTTCCTTTTTTGAAAAAATGTGTTCATCCCCTTTATATAACCCAACATTTAAACAAAATTAAAACGTTCTGACCAAGACCAAAATATGTTTATAAGGTCATCTTAATTAAATCTTGTGTCTCAAAGCTGCTGTGCTCGTTAGTCAAATTGTGCACGTAGTCCTCTTTGAAAATCAGGAAATTCATTTTTTATCTTTTTTTATTTTTTTTTAACAAAAAGGTGAAAATTAAAAGTTCGTATTTGATTTCAAGTTTTCGATTTTTCACAAACTTTGGACACAAAAATAATAAAATAGAAGAAGAATAGTTTGTAGCACTGGATATTTCTTGCACAAAATTGGATATTTTTTGCACAAAATGCTTGTCCAAAATCCTGTAGTGACACATAAAAAAATTAAAATAAAAAAATACAGTAAAAAACACTGCATTCCACCAAGCCTTGAAATAAGCACACTGGAACCAGGAGCAATTTGTTTTGAACCTTGCTCCTGGTTCACTGGGATTTTACAAGAACCAGGAGCAATTTCTGAAGAAACAGGAGCAATTTTCAATATTAAATCCTTTTCTGCATATATACAATACAGCATACCAGCACGATTGCATCAAGTGCAAAACTGTAACCAGGAGCAATTTATTTTAGAAAATTGCTCCTGGTTCATGTGAATTTTACAAGGACCAGGAGCAATTGGTGGCTTTACAAGGGTAAATTTGCTCCCCGTGCCCAAGGCTTGCATTCCACATTAGGTTTTCAATTTCTCACAAGCTTTGAGACACAGGATTTAATTAAGATGGCCTAACCTGTTTAAACGGTGTTAAAAACACATTTGTGTTTACTGGCTTATATTTGTTTGTTTCTTTTTACCATTGCAGTCTTGACACCAATAGGTCAGTACCAATCGATGACCCAGTTGTCATAGAAATGGCTAAAAAGAAGGGCAAGACTCCAGCACAGATACTCATCAGGTTCCAGATGCAGAGAGGTATAAATGTTGTACCAAAAAGTACTAATGCAACAAGGATAGCAGAGAATTTTGAGGTATGTTTATTGGGTATATATTATATGTGTGTCGTGCCATACCAGTACTAATGATTTAAATAAATTTAGCCAGTCGGGCAAGTAATTCATAAAAGTTACCAGCCAGTCAAAAATTGTACATGCCCGACATATACTTTTAGAGCCTAACACTCAATAGTAATAAGCACATTTTTAGAAGCATCTAACTAACTGACCATGTTGCGTTGTGTGTGTAATTTATTGATGCATGGAAAAAGGAATGTTAGGTCTTTTGCCTTAACATATTGAGAGGACCACTTATTATGGGACTTCCAAAATGTGGACCTTTTACACAAATCCCATTGATATTGCCCTTTTTTGTACTTTCTTATACATACTTTGTTACTGGTTTATCACCAAAAAGTGGACCTATAAAAGTTCAGAAAAGAGTAGCTCTGCTCAGGGCTGTAATATTAACAGTTTGTCAATTTCTTACCCATTATCAGCCCATCAGCAAAGTTACCCTCTGGCATTCAGGCAGGTGTTAAAGTACACTACATCCCTGGACATAGACAGTTAATGTTTGTATACTGTACATATTGTGAACTTAGTAATAAAGTTCATTTGATTTCTTTTATGAAATACAGTTAAGTAATAAAATATTATGGTTTTATGATTTTTATTTCAGAGCTACAACTTTGAGTTGACTGAGGGTGAGATGGCAGAGTTACTGTCCTTAAACAAGAATATGAGATTTGTGAAATATCATGAGTAAGTATAGAAATATCATCACATAATCTACTATTTCAAAAGGCTGCTTTATGTGATTTTTTTTTATTGTTGGCATCTATTTGTGATGTGATACCAAGGGTGAAAATAAGTGGGAGATGGGAACAGTTTGGCCCCCAGAAACTCTGTAATGGCCCCTGGTTCCATCTCAATTTTAGTTGACCGAGGGACACTTTCCTCACTAAACTGGCCCCTGGATAGTGAACCAAAAATATAAAATATGAAGCAGTATAATGCTTATTTATTTATTTATTTATTAACCATATTTAAACAGGGTAACCTACTCAACAAATATTACAATGTTGATTTTCAGTAGGGCCCTAAGACAAACATATAAAAGCATTGAATACACATAGAATATACATTATTAAAAACCATAAAAAATTGAGCTTACATAAATATATTACACAGCATTAAAATACATTATATAAATATTATACAGCATGAAAACCAAGTTTTTGTAATTACAAATAATTGAAAGAGAAACACAAAGTATTTAAAAACATTTGACATATATGAGCTGCAGAATTAGTAGTGCTACAATTTCAGGTCTTCTTTGAGTTTCTTTTTGAATTGCATTAGTGAGTTGACTTGACGAATATCTTTCAAATAACATTCCATAATCACGCTACCTTTGTATTGGAAAGAGCTTTTACCATAATTTGTATTGCACTTTGGAACATATAGATCGCCATTTACACTACCTCTAGTGTTAACAGAATGAATGATATTAACTGGACGAAACAAATCATTGAGGTAGGAGGTGCAATTTCATTTTTAACTTTAAACATCATACATCCAGTTAAGAAAATAATACGGTCTCTTATATTCATGAAGCCTAAAGTACGTAACATGTCGTTTATATGAGTTCTGTATGGTACACTTAGTATAATATAACTTATAACTTATTTAACTTATTCAGCACATCTTTATTTTTATTGGCCTCTTGGTGATTGATAATAGCCACTGTTGTTTTTGTTGAACCAGGTGCCACTTTTATATTAAAGTACCTCCTGGTCCATCACCCCTGGTAAGTGGCTCCTGATTCATCCAAAGTGGCCCCTGATTCACTCCAAATCTTTCGGAACCAGGAGCCCCTGATTCACTCCAAATCTTGGAGAACAAGGGCCACTTTTTTGCAAAAGTGGCCCTTGGTTCAAGCTCTCTTATTTTCACTATTGTGTGATACACTCAGTAAAGTTAATTTTTATATTAATTTGGAGGTATTATCATAATATTACAACCTCATGTCCATTCATGAAAGAAAGAAGCATGCTGAAATGTAAAATGACAATATGATAAAATACAAAAATGATAATGAAAATCAGAAAAGGCAGCCTTTTGGGATGATAGTATGTAGTACAGACAACAATATAATTATATTACAGTTCAGTCTCTTTTATTTGGTCATGATGGGACCAAGCATTGGCGGAATTCTGCATTGAACGTCTGAAGTGCTTAAAATTAGGACAACAAAAGATACCAACATTGGGTTATAACAATGAATAAGTGCAATATAATTAGCATAGTTGATAGAGCAGCAGACTTCAGTGCGACGAGGTCCCAAGTTCCAGTCCCTGGAAAATGCTCTTGTGAAAATAATTGCACTAACTTGAAATTCCCCTGGGCAAGGAACTAGCTTCCTATGTCCCATATGTTACTCATAACGAAATCAGTTATCTGATGAGTGAAGCATGGATGTGCTGTATGTATAAACTAGTTAGTAATGGCTGATTAAAACTGGTGGATCTTTATTTCATACTAAATTATTAATATTATATATTTTATGATTTATTTTTCCAGATCTTTTAATTCACCTCTGCACCCATTTAGCCCTGAAAACATGAAGAAGTGAGCAGATGCAAAAGGAGAAAGAAAGAGATAAAGGGTGATTCTATTTAAAATCCACACACTTCCCATGGATGATTTAGCTCAACATGGATGATGGGCGCAATTGACCTTTTCGGTAAATCCCATAACCCTTTGCGAGTACACCTAAGAACTCGTCATTTGACGTCACGTCGCTCTGTGCCGATGCGCACATCGTTTATCGAACATCGTTACTGCGCATTGCAGAGCGGCGTGACGCAAAATGACGAGTTCTTAGGTGTACTCGCAAAGGGTTATGGGATTTACCGAAAAGGTCAATTGATAGATGCACCTGATGTGACCTGCACACGACTAGCCAACACTTCAGATGAGACGCAGAATTGTTTTTGTTTGTCTTCGCCCACCGCCAATAAGGACCCGAATACTCCCAATTTTCTCTCCATAGCTGACAGCGCGATTGTACGTGGCGCGCGGTATAGGGAGTCCCGGTTCTCCTTCTCTAATTCTGAAATTCCACTTGACCTATCTCAACATGAAGTGACAAAATTTTTGGATATAGACCGAACAAAAAAGTGTGCAGCATCCTCAGAGGTCACCATAGTGAAATGAGTGAATTATGTTACAATGTAGATCTACATGTGTGCAGCATTCATGTACATTTTGTGTAGCCAGGGCTGGATTTACCTTTTTCAGGATCCTGGACCAGGCTAAAATAAAATTGGGAACTTGCTATAGTTTGCTATCTGGATCCGAGCATTACTCCCCATCCATGATGTAGCATATTTGTTTTGATTATGATCAGAGGACTCACAATGGGATTCATATGAGTGGAGTTAACATGCATCTGGGAAGTGAAAGTATTTTATGCGCCAGCAAAATGGTTACATAACTCCTTGGTAACTGGATCACACACCTTTTGGAATTGGTAGTCCATGGCATAGACTTTGTGTTGCGATCATTTCGATCGTGGTGCGTAACTCAAAAGCGTGATCCAGTTGACATAGTGATAATCTGATTACACGTAACACTTCGCTGGCAAGTTCTCACTTTCCTGCATTTGTATAGCCATGTACTGTATGGTACCTGTACCCATGGGTACGGGTATGGGTATGGGTCCCAGTCCATGAGTACGGGTACGGCTCCCAGGCCATGAATACGGGTATGGGTTCGGGTCCCAGGCCATGAGTACAGGTACCGGTCCCAGTCCATGAGTACGGGTATGAGTACGGGTCAAAATATGGCATGAGTACGTGTACATGTATGGGTACAGATCCGAAGCCATGGGTACGAGTACGGCTACGGGTATGGAAATTGGGACTCGAGTACGGGTACAAGCCTTCAAAATTTCAAATACAATTTCAGGCTCTGGTTTCCAAAGCACCTCCTCCACCAAAGAAGAAATAGGATCACCCAAAATGTTAGCCTGTATTCTCCATGGAGCATGTGTGGCCGAGTGGATAATCCATAGGTTGCGAGTTCGAACCCCACTTGGGTCAACATGTTGTGTCCTTGGGCAAGGCACTTTATCCTCATTGCCTACTGGGGTACTGGTGGAGATGGATGTTTGTATAGTTGTTTGTTTTGATGTTGCAATATTGGTGCTGATTATAAGCTGCTGATTGCAAATTGGATTGTTTCTGTTTAGGTGCATGTTATGTGTTTTAAATTCTAGCAATTTGACCTGTGGGTTACCATTAGAGTTTGAAATAAAACCTTACATTACTTTTCCCCCCCCCCCCCCACCCCCCCCGGACTTAGCAGTGGGAATTCCTAAGCATCATATTAATTTAGAACGACTAAAGAAAACATGGGATTTCCCAAAATTCTTTGTTATATTTAACTTTTTCAATGGAATTTTCGAAACTTGGAATCATTTTTTCCCACAACAAAATTCTGGTTTGGGAATTAAAAAATAAAAAAATGTCATGTCTTCTTTAGGGGGAGTGCAGTTAATTTCTGTAATACTTTTGATTTTAATCCATGCGCTTCTAATATTATTATCTCAGGACTTTATAAAATGTCTTATTATTTTAGTTGATTGTATTCATTCTAAGATCATGATTTGAATAATAAAAAGTATTGAAACAGAACCAAGCTCTTGCCATTTCTATTTGGTTTGGGTGTCTTTATTGGGTTTTGATATGAGAGGTTATTATTAGTACTTGCTGGGTTGTCATTGCTGTACAGGCTATCACAACCTTACATATACAACTGGAATTTGATAGCCTCTTGAAGACTCCCAAGGTGGGGACTTTGGATTGCCCCAGAATATACTTGGTTTAGACAAAAAGAAATTTATTCCAATGTCCAATGATATCCTCTCCAGGACCCAATGGGGTGTGTTCTTTTGGATTTGGGGAGTGGGGGTGTATGTGTGGGGCTGGAATTCTGAAACCTGACCCCAGAATACTGAATTTGACAGATAAAAAGGCACCCAGTATATTATTCCTGACTTTACTTTCTGTTAAATGAAGCTAAATTGTATCCAGTTTTCTGTAAGTTGAACTGCATAGCCAGGACTTCAGGGGGTTGGGGGCAAGGCAATTTGCAAGAGTGAGGGGCAACATTAGTTTTGACGAAAATGGGCTAAAAAGTACAAGAAAGGCATTAAGATATTAAGAGTGGCCAGCATCAGGGGGAGGTATTCCCCATTTACCCCCCCCCAGCTGGCAGCGCTACTAAAAATACATTTATCGTACTGAATGTGACATAGCGTGATCCACTCAGAACAAAGATGAAAATCTGTTAGCATTGACTTGCTCAGTATGCCTACCTTGGCTTACTGGTGGATTGGTAAGAAGGGGGGAGGGTGGTTCTAATTTCGGGGACATAGACGAACAATTCGGTGGGCAGCATTTTTACCCCGCATTATCGATATATAATTATAATAGGTCTATAGCGCTCTTTTTAGGAGGCTGGAAACGTGGGGGACAGAAAAAGTTTGAAGTTGCACAAGGGGGGGGGGGGCAACAATTTTGGATTACGGTATTAGAGGAGGGAGGGTCAAAATAGTTTTTACCAAGAAAATACCAAAAGAACAAGAACGAACAAAAATTGTACAAATAAAGCACTTTTTACCCCGATCATCATGATCATAGGCAAAAATAGTGTAAAATACATTTTTTTTTTGCGCGCTACGACGCGAGCACAGCACATCCCAATAACGATGACTTTAGGCCTACATGTAATTGAGTCTTAATTGTACACAGTAGAATTATGAAAAGGTTTCCCATGAGCAGAAAAGTGGTAGCATTTGAAGAACAACATTTTTTACTGCACGACCTTTTATCTAGACAAGCATGGGAAAACTCATTGTGCTCCATGCATTGTTTAGCCGTCATGGCTGATCGATTTCCATTGTTAGGAATTCCCCTGCACATCTAAAAAATAAGTTTTCGTGATACTTTTTATCATTTTTGGATCAAAAAGTGCTACCTTTTGTTATCCACTAATAAACATGAATTTTATATCACCAAGATAAATTTCTCTAGTGTTTATTGCAATGCGAAGAAAATTTTTAGCATGTTCCAGCGAAGTGTTCTGAAAATATTAATCAATTAATTTGATCAAAAAACTTGAAAAATGTCTCATTTCCCATTGAAAATTTAAAAACGTACAACAGTTTTTAAAGTAAAAAGTGCCACCTTTTCCCAAAACTAAAAGTATTTATAATTTATGTTATTTGAAAGTAGATATATCAAAGTTTTTAATACTGAGGGAAGCAATTTAAAAACAATTTACATTTTCCTGTAGTGGTTGAAAATATCCCTATGTAGAAAAGTCGACCGTGCATCATGTGTTAAAAAAAACTTTTGAAAGTGGCGTGAGCAGATGTACCAAAGTTTTCCACTGATAGTAGGCCTATAAGAAAAGGGTATAATGTCCCGGGAGGGGGGGGGTACTCAAGTTTGGTTTTGGTAGGGACGTGCCGCTGAGAATTTGAAAGTGGACCCATAAATATACCAATTTTTCAAGAAATTTGGACCCATTTATATATATACCAAAAGTCAACATTTTCGGCCAAATTTAACCCAAATTGTCTTAGTTTTTACAAATTTTCCCAAAATTTTGGGAAAATTTTGAAAATTTTGGCTAGATTAAGGAAAAATTGGGCTATTTTCCGAAAAAGTGAGAAAATTTTGAAAAAAGGACCCATTTATATACTAAAATAGGCTTTGAAAAAGGGGTCATTGATATACCAACAGGCTGAAAATGCTACCCATAGGCCTATTTGCGGCACGTCCCCGTATGGTCATTTGTACTGAGAACCCCCCCGGGTATAATGTATGTATCCCACTAATAATACCGGGTCAAAATGATGCAACCAGGAATTTTTTGTTTTTGCCCGGACATTTATATTTTCCCCCGATCAAGAAAGCTGGCTACGCCCCAGAAAAAACAAGTCTTAAGCATTAAAAATCTTGGAGTAGGCCTATGTGCTGGTGTGTCAGATTATTGGAAGTGTCGAAATTCTAAAATTCTGACAATTCCAAGTTTTTGACAGGCTGCGTCAGAAACCTGAACTGTCGGAATTCTAGAATTTTGCGGACAATTCCAAGTTTTTGACAGGCTGCGTCAGAATCTTGGAATTGTCAAAATTCCAGAATTTCGACAATTGCCCAGAAATTGCTCTCAATTTCCTTTTTTTTGTGTGTGTGTGTTATTTTTAAGGACCGTTCACAAACACTTGTTGGGGGAGTCTGATGCTAAAAAATTACATCGCGATAATTTTTCGCCCCCCCCCTTTCCAGATCTCTCAAAATTTCAGCCCCCCCTCTTTTGACATGAAAATTATGGGTCATCCCCATAGAAAAGCATATAAACTAAATTTTCCCAGGAAAAATTGTGGTTATTTTTTCAGCCCTTCCCCACCTAGGGTCAAAACTTTTACGGGCTCCCCTTTTTGCGTCAGGCCCCCGGGGTCAGGCCTCCCCTAACAAGTGTTTGTGAACGGTCCCTTATTTATTTAATTATTGGTTGGAATGAAACTTAAACTAAACTAAACTTTATATTACAAGTCATATGATGTGAAAAACACCCTGAACTTCAACGAAATAGGCCTATATGAAATAAATAAATGTCCGCACTTGAACATAATTAAAAAAGTTGTGATTGAGTTGGCGTTACTAGCTGTTACTGCACAGAGGATGTTTTTTAACCCTAACATATCAAAACCTTTCTATGTGAAAAGTAGACTACTCTGTAATCCACTTGCCCATTGTGCATACTCTGGAAAACTCTGATTTAATTAATGTGTGCACAATTGATAGATTTTCACAACTGATCTTTTCAGTCACCGTACTCCCTCTGTTTGTTAGCTTCCCAAGTGGACTACTGACTTTGGATTGCGGTTAGCATTTTTAACACGGGACTCTATGGAGAGTTAGGCCAATTTCTGGCCTAACTAAAATTGGTCATGATGTAATGCATCTTTAAATGAATCTAGCTTGTGATTGGTCGCCCAGATCTCGTTATTGTTTAAATCCTCCCGACACGTACCATTACCATTAACTATACATGGTACACAACTATCTATGGAATGCGGCGCTTTTGTGCTGGCGCGAAAGTTGGTGGATGAACGTACGCATCTAGCGCGTATTGTACCACCATGCTTAATCTTGTGGTTAGATTTGATGATAAACAAGTATGATTGACAGTGTGTTTTAGAGAACGAAGTCCCGGGGTAAAGATCTGCTTAAAAGTGAAAGTCCATAGTCGATTTTTAACTCGGGACTTACGCGATTAATAGGCCTACTGGTAGATTCTAAAATCAGAATTGTTCAGTATTGAAGTGCCAATATAATTATGACATTATGATATGTTGCATTCAATAATATAAGCCTACGTACACTTTACTTTTACTGTCACTAATATAATTATTATATACACTTTTTCATAACAATTTATACTAGTATTTTGATGTAATAAATATCAGTATAATTTCGAGTTCAACTGAATGCTTTCATCATGATTACTTAATAACATGCTTTTATTTATCAAAAATCGACTATGGCATAGTCTATGTGAAAAGTAACATGTTTTTTACCCAAAATAATATTCACTACACAATGAAAAGCAATAGTGACCTTGATGAACGCGAGCTGTGTGGAGTCATGCTAAAAATAGATTTAGGGGTTCATTCATATATTTTCATGATTAACCGGTTGTTTATGCCCGAGGGGCCGCTTGCGGCCCGAGGGCATAAACAACCGTTTAGTCATGAAATATATGAATGAACCCTGTTCATACATACCAGAACATTTTGTGATTCTTATTTCATTAAAATAATAACAAAAAAGTTACTAAAATGCACGATTTTCCTGCACTTTTCCTACCCAGCGATCTAACATCCGGGACACCGGGCATAAACGCTGTTTATGCCCGGCTCTCGACCAATCACGCGCGCTGTTACATAGCGTGTAGGCCTATGTATGAACGTATAGTCTACGCAAACTACGCTTGGTCGTATTTCACGTAATGCGAATTATGCTGTGCCATATAGGCTGTGACTAAGACTGGCAGACCCAGCGAGTTATCGAAGGGACTAGAATTGACTTCTGATTAGGGGGTACCCATAGTTTTTTGTATGCGGCGAGACTAAATTCAGGTCTATCATAACCATTTTTAGATGACCATTAGGGAAAATGTCTATACAGTCGATTAACCCGAGAACATTTTTAATAACGTGGCGCTATTTCGTAGAGTGACTGTTGGAACAGGGCAGGTTTGACAGGAAAACCCAGAAAAACTTGATCTCACGCAGGAAAGGAACAAAATGAGTGAAAAGATGGAATAAATAAAAATTCAGGCGGGTTTATGGAAGCACCTACAGCTTCAAAAAAAATAATTTTAGGGTTAAAGAATATCTCAAGGTAATATAAACGTGGGTATAGAATTCTGAGTTCACTAGTTCGAAATTGACGGCGATTTAAAGAAAAATTTGGTCATTTTTAGCCAGTTTTCTGTTGCGTTTTGAATGGCCAAATCTGCCGTGAATTCACTGATTCTGAAATGTTACTAAAGGTTTTGATATGAAAAAAATACCGGGGGAGGGGGGTCACGTCAAAAAGGAATGCTGGACGGTTCGCACCCTTTCAATTTCGGACCCGTGCACTTTCGCCCCCTTTCTATTTCGCACCCGTGCACTTTCGCCCCCTTTTTTATACCGCGGGTATTGTGCTGCTGTCATGCTGTTGATTGATGCACGATGGATTGCTTGAACTCCCGGCAATGCGGGGTAGTATGTTTATAGTACTGGGCCGTCGGGCATGCACTTATTAAGTCATGATAAACCCGGGAAGGAAGGAAAGAAAGGATATTTTAAAACAAAATAGAGGAACGATTTTTTTTCTCAGAATATATTACAGGCCATATATTTTAGCAGCAGGCTTACCCAAAATAATGAAATAATTAGAATTCAATGATAAAAATAGTAATAATAATAAATTTATATTTAATTATTAATTATAATATGTATAAAAACAGGGGAAATTTTTTTTCAACTGACGACCAAAGGATGGATCCAAAAGGATCATACAAGTGTCAACAAGCAATGGATAAAATTAAAAACAATGAAAGTATGACACAAAATCCAATGGGGAGTAACACAAAACATATAAACAAAGTTAATCTAATAACATAATATGACGATAATAATCACATAGATAATAATAATAATAATAATAATGATAATAATAATAATAATAATAATAATAATAATAATAATAATAATAATAATAATATTAACAATGATAATAATATAAACAAAGTTAATTTAAAAATATAATATGATGATAATAATAATAACATGATAATAATAAGAATAATAAGAATAATAACAATGATAATAACCCAGCAAACACAAAAACTTTTTTAAAACGTTTTAAATAAGTTATAATACGGGTTTTGGTTCAGGTAAAACGTTTTAATAACATTAAAATGTCGGGTTATATAAAGGTCATGAAATCGTTTTAAACGTTTTGTATGAAAACACACTACAACAATATTTTTAAAATGTTTTCGAAATGTCATTGTAAACTATTTTTGCAAACATTTTTGGCCAAATATTTTGTCAACACTTAAATAACATTATATTAAAATATTTGCACCAGGCAAACACAGAAATGTTCTTAAAATGTTATTTACAAAACGTTTTAATAACATTTAAATGTCGGGTTATATAAAGGTCACAAAAACATTTTAAAAACGTTATTGTAAATATTTTGGGCAAACATTTGTTATTTTTTCAACCCCAAAATAACATTCTGTTTAGAATGATTTGCACCAAGTTTTCAAAAACGTTTTTGGAATGTTATTAAAACGTTTTTATACCATTTATATAACCCGACATTTAAATGTTTTCTGTAAAACATTTGTGTTTGCTGTGCAGTAAATTACGAACAAATTTAATGTTATAAAAACGTTTTATACCATTAATCTACCCTTTATATAACCCGACATCTAAAGGTTTTCTGACAACCTTGTATAACCTTTTGCGAATGATGTCGAAAACGTTTTGTGTTTGCTGGGAAGGGGCTGTGCAATAATTATTTCCCCCCCCCCCGGGGTGTTAAGAAAGAAAGAAGAAAGAAAAACAAAGAAAGAAAGAAGAAGAAAGAAAGATAAAAAAGAACAAAAAGAAAAAGAAAAAATAATAAATACAAAGAAATTAAGACGAACTGAACAAATCTAATTGATAGAAATAAATTATTATGTGCAGCAACATCCAAAAACAAGACATGTTTCAAAAGACAAAGCAGCTTTCTTGATAAAAAGAAAAAAGAAAAAAAAGGCACTATAAAAAAAGAAAGAAAGAAAGAAAGTCATCCCCTTTGCACGATCTTCTTTATTAATATCTAAGAAATAGATGCTATTACATTATTGACATCTTCGAGTTCAAACATCCTGCCTTAAAATTGTTGGTATAAACATCTTTATTTATTCCCTGGTATAAAGTATAAAGCGGATTAAGATACCGCGTAAGATATGCCGTGGTGTTAATAGCTGTTAATGAAGCATCGTCATAATGAGTCCGTGATTGACAGGCCGGTAAACAAAATGAATCATGAACATATAAATGTCAATCATTTACAATGCAGAATTGGATAGCATTTTTTTTTCAAATTTGTTTATTTACTTATGTTATTTATTAAAACCATATTTATACAGGGTTACCCTTCAGATAAATCTGCTAAATCTGCCCTGTGTCATGAAAACAATATACATAACAATTTGTAGAATTATACATAGGCCCTATATATGTAAGAATTTTTTAAAAACATAAACATCAAAAAATCATACATCAAATATATCAAAATTCATTAAAGTATTTACATTTCTTTGTTTTATACAATTTATGTAACACTTGTAGAAATATATATATATTAAATTAATTAAGAACACAGACGAAATACATCATTCATTAAAAGACATAAAAGTTAAAACATTTGGTTCATTATTTACATTTCTCATTAAAACGAACAGAAAACTTTCCTGATTAATAATATTTTGTATTTGGCAAAGAATAAGGATGCAATTGTAATATTTCTCAATGTGCAATCGTAGCATATTGTTCGTAAATAAATATCTTTGTATGCATGTATTTCTTGACAAGTTTATACCGGCACGCGGCCGCGGGGCCCGGGGGCTTGTCAAGCAATCGATCGTACGTCACTAGGCATATGGCACTTTTGCGAGTCTGTTTACGGTACCATTGATTGAACCCACACCATACCCGGCGCTTTCCGTAAGCCATTCATTACATAATGGGTTGAAGAAGTCACACCTTATGTCAAGCAATCGATCCGGTACGGGTATGTTCTGGGACGAATATAATGCGTGCTACTGCCTAGTCACCGTAGGCTACCATTGCATTGATTGAACCCATGTCACGCCCGGCGCTTTCGCGTACTAGTGGCAGCTAATACTCGCGGTGAAGAAAGGTGGCGAAAGTCAGCACAGCATTATCACAAAGCTGCTGCCAGGCATTTGTTTTGCTTGTGCGCATTTGTCTTTGAGAAATTTGCTAAATATTTTTTTCCCATTAGTTTCATGTCAAAGAAGATCAATTCGGCAACATAAAGATGGGATAAAATTATAAATTATAAGCCATCAAATTTTTGGCCATATCAATATTAGGCCCTATATAAATTTTATAGGCCATAAATAATTTAACACTAAATTATATAGCTATTAATAAAGTACTAATAAGGTAACATAATACTAATAATAATAATAATAATAATATAATAATATGATAATAATAATAATAATGATAATAATAATAATTATATAAAAATAATAAATAGGCCTAAAATAAAATAAAATAGAAATGAAATAAAATAGGCCTAAGTAAAATAAAATAACAAATCAAAAACATAATGAATACCAATCTTCAGTCGAAGCACATTTAATATATTGTAATAATATAGGCCTATTAAATTCAATCGAACCGGAGAGTCCATCAACACATCCCGGGTAAACATACTATTTGCTTTTGTACACGCTGGACTCAGTACCGGTACTGCAAACACAGACAATCAACACTAAACAGTCAACCAATACTATACACATACAACACCCCACTGTACCGCCGGGAGTTGAAGCGATCGATCATCAATCAACAGCAGCACATTACCCGCGGTTTAAAAAGGGGGCGAAAGTGCACGGGTGCGAAATTGAAAGGGGGCGAAAGTGCACGGGTCCGAAATTGAAAGGGTGCGAACCGTCCTGTTTCCGTCAAAAAGTATGTCTATAGCTGAGACGAATAACGTACCGTATCGTCTCAGGTCTATAGAGGGGGTGCGGTCAAAAGGTTTCAGGTTCTCTGGAGGGGGGTCAAAAAGTTTTGACTCCAATTAGTGATTTGTACTAGGGCCTATGAATGCCCAGCCTCTCATCGGGTCTAACAGTGACTCCCGGCCTTTAATAATGGGATCCTTAGGCTTTAGTTTTACTTCTTATTTTCTTTTTCATTTTTTGTCAGAGGGACATTTTTCTCTTCCTTATTTGTCGAGGCACTCACTACCCCACGCTTCCTTTTTTTTTTTTTTTTTTTCTTTTGCTTTCTCTCGCTCTTTCAGATTTGTAGACTATTTGTGACTGATACGCTCTGCGGTATTTTTTTGACATTATACTGCCCCCAACTGTTGATTGGGTGGGGTCATGTCAAAGTCGTGACCCCTGTCATCATCGACGGAATTAGCACTCGTAATTTTGGTATAAAAAGGCAGTTTTAAAGTAAACTACATGATATAAATCTTTGATTTCACGGGGTTAGTTTCGTGATGTGGCGTTGATTGATTTGAGGACAGTATGAACATCCCATTCTCTCTCCCAGGAGAGATAATCAAACTAAATGTTGGAGGAACAAGGTGAGTAAGCTTAAATCATGTCAATAAAAACACGAAAAAAAAATCGACATTGAAGTTGATTTCTAACTCGCTGAACTAAAGTAATATTCAGATTTCTTTTGACAGCAGGGCGAGATGGCCGAGTGGTTAAGGCGTTGCGGTGCCGGCCGGGAGATACGATCGACGAGGGTTCGAGCCTTGGTGGGCTTGCCTTTGGTGAAAATTCTCTTCCCTCCCAAAAAGTTCCTATATCATTATATGTGACTCCTCGCCACAACTGAGCCCGGATGTCGCCAATCATCATATTTGAGATATTCAACCAAAATATTCTGCTTGAAATTAGCTTTAAAATGATGTATATCATGTCTATAGTACTTGACATTTAAGTAGTGAAAAATCAATAAAACAGTCAATAAATCCTTTCTTTCCTATTGTTTATTGTTAAGTTCGATGGAGCATATCTCAATAGTGGCACTGGCGACATCCGGGCTCAGTTGTGGCGAGGAGTCACATATGGTCAGAATCCTTCAATTCAGTTCAGAAATTTAATTTCAGAATTTAATTGAAGAATTTCTTCTCGCCCCCATACACTGCTTATCACGTGCATATAGGTAGTGTATGTGCTATGCGTCGGAAATACAACCAATACAATATACAACAGAACAGGCGTTTCTAACAGTGAACAATAAACAAGAAATGGAATCCAATGTTAACATATCTGCACAAGCGACTGATAGCCTATCTTTAGTATTGGTGCTTTCAGGCTTTAAATGATAGCAAGAAATGGAAATCGCCCCAAAGGAAAGATTTTAATCGTGAAATTGATTGCCACATCTTATGGATTCACATTATCCTCCGGCGGAAATGTCAAACTGTCAATTACAACGTCTACTAGTGGACTGGTTTTGAAATCCACTCTCATCAAACTAATCAAAACTGTAAACTACAATTTTATCGAAAAAATCAAAAGAAGAAATTCCTAAATATTGCTTAGTTTCAATGATGCTTACCGATCGAGTCGCCTTGCTGGTGTATTTCCGATCATTTTGCAACGTGGTTGAAAAATATTTCCAAGACGCAGTATCGACATTAGAATGGCCCGGTAACCTGGATAAAATTTAACGCATAATCGATCGTCAATCCTAGTTCACCTGAGTGATCACGTGGTTTGCGAATGAAACCGAATGAAGCCGAATGAACGGTATCGGTGTCGGAACAAGGATTGTTACTTGTAAACAAATCGTGTCGCCGGCACGTTTCAAGAAATTAAATTTACGATCTTTTGATAATTAGTTAGGGATCGTTTTATTTAAGGCAGTGACTCAAGCCCGGATATTCGGGTACCCGCCCGTTTTTCCCTAACCGGATACAAATTCCATTTACGGATTACCCGAATTAAAAAAAAAAAAAAAAAAAAAAAAAAAATTTTAAATTTTTTTTCAAAGTTTTTTCGGTTTTGCAGGTCTCTGGACCTAGACCTAAATGCTAGGATCATGGTTGACCTAAAAAAAAAAAAAAAAATTGAATTTTGCACATTGTTTTGTAATTTTAATATGAAAATTAATACATAGTTTTCATGTCATGCTCTATTAATGATATCAAAATGCATTCAAATTCAATGCATTTTGATATCATTAATAGAGTATGACATGAAAACTATGTATCAATTTTCATATTAAAATTACAAAACAATGTGCAAAATTCAATTTTTTTTTTTTTTTTTTTTTTTTAGGTCAACCATGATCCTAGCATTTAGGTCTAGGTCCAGAGACACTACAAAACCGAAAAAGGAAAAAAAATTAAAAAAAAAAAAAATTTTTTTTTTTTTTTTTTTTTTAACAATTCAGGTACCCAGGTACCTGCCTGAAATTTACCTCGGGTACCCGAATACGTCATTACCCGATAGGTCACAGCCTTAGTTTTATTTAAACCTCTGGCATGAGAGATTGAGAATGTGGGTTAAAGATTGGACACTCTGTGTTCTCATTTTGCAACCGAAATAGGCTTCTCATAAAGCTTAAATTTGCGGGACATTATGCTGGCCTCCCATGTATTTGAAACATGGCGGAGATACCAAGCACCCTCACTACGTTCGGGTCTGTGAGGGACTGAGGGTGCTCGACCAGGCATATGTGCTTCGTCCGTGATTCGGAAGTCACGTAAAGCCGTTGGTCCCGTGTACAGGAAGAGTCAAACCCTGTGTGCACGTTAAGTGTCAGAGCTATTCGAAAAGAGAAGGGGGACCATCCCCGGTTTTGATATCTGCAATCAATCCTAGGTTCCAGGATCGTGCATAGGTAAACTGTGCTGCGTAAAGCTGTGCGCGTTGATACTCAACCATTTGAGGTAAGCACGTATGGAAGGAAGGAAGGAAGCATAACCATCGCGTATGCGCACGCGACGTCAAGCTCGTGCATTGGAGCTTGTGCAAAATACTACGCGCTGGACGGCTAGCAGTACGCTTAATTTGTAAAAGGAAATCTGAATATTACTTTAAGGGAACAACCCAAAAGTTCGATGAAGCCCTACATTGTATAAACGAAAGTCCAGGGAGGGGAGTCAAAAAGTCTGATTACGTTTGAAAAGAAGTAGTTAAAACATCGGTCGAAGTTGATCTTTTTTTGAGGATTTAGTACTGGTATATATTATAATTGTAAAATTTTAGTATTTTCTGAAGTACGATATTGACATTCTCGGTTGCTTCAAAACAATTTCAAATAAATATAGAGTAGGTATGCCAGGCAAACCTTAGTTATCATTAGTCAGCCAAATTCGCCTAGAACACAATACATATTTACATAGAAATTTAAAAGAACAGGCAGGTCAAGGAAACCTACATAAATATGTTGTCTATTCTGTCGGTCCAACATCCGGGCTATCTCTAGTCTCGGGCCCAAACTGCATGTGGCTCACGGTTTGTTATGAACAACAGAAACTGACTGTGAAGGAGGCTACATAGCGATGTTGTTGGAGTGACATTCAATTTCGGAAAAAACAACACTCGACCATGGAATTTAATTTTAAGGGCCATGATGTTTCGGGCTAGGTTCGATAATGAACCCCACAAAACTAACCAAGTAAAAACATATGGAAAATGCCATACGGCCGAGCGGTTTTGCTGGCTCTCTCCGACCATCATGCCACCCGCCGCCTGCTGTGTGTACTACTACGGCGAACCTAATCGTTTCAGCGAAATATGGTCGCTATCATAATTTTCACTCATGTTCAAATTGTGCATGTACTGATGACGTGATGTAGTTACACAAACAGAATGGCTGTGTAACGTAAGGATCGAACATGGTCACATGTCATGAATTGGTCCTCTTTTGTGTTTATGTTAAATGATAAAAATATCACCAATTTTGATTCATTTCAACACAACTTTTAATGAATAGATTTTAGACCATTAGTTTATATTTCTGGAAAGCTTATATTACAAGGACGACAAATCAACAAAGTATACATGTCATCATATTACAGGGTGGGTAAGAAATCTGCAGGGTGGAACATCAACAAAATTAGCATCTTTCTTGTCATGGTAAACCCCATATTTTCTTTTTCTGAAAGTTAAGTAGCTCAAAATAAATATGGATTCAGAAAGACATTGTATGGGCCCTTCAAACAAGGTGAAAGATGGATTGTTCCATTCCACGAGCCGGAATGTAGGACGAAAGAGTTTGGTATCCCTTGCGTTAAACATACAGAGTGGTCAAAAATTGTAAAATAATTTTACAATTTGTATGACATTATCAATCAAAACTTTTTCCTCCATGTCTGGCACTAAAACTAATAGTGCCATTGACACATCTTACATAATTATTGAAGTATAAGTCTCAACGTATTCATTCCAATAAGCGCCCATGCCCCAATAAGCGCCCACCGAGGGTATTTTCAATTTGCTAAAGGGTACCATTAATGTTGAAGTGACAGATAGACGTCGATACAGTGAAATAGCTGGAGGACTACAAGTCCTGTGTAAACTTGCAATACATTTTCAGCATCAGAAAAGCTACTAGAACGTCTCAGGACCCCCTTACGTCAATTTGTCTCTATTAAACGCCCCTTTCGAAAAAATAGGTAAACCTGGTAAAAAACAAGCGCCCACGCAAAATGACTTTGTTAAGCGCCCTGGGCGCTTATTGGAATGAATACGGTACAATAGTTGTCCAATAGTTTTTGTATTTGATAAAGAACATAATTACATGTATCTACAAATGACACCAAACTTTCTACAATAGGTATTACTTTAGATACTTTTAGAATAAACCGAACTTGAAGTGCGAAGAAAGCGTTTTCATGTTACGGCCCCTCCATTGTTGGGTGACCTATTTGTGACATGCGACCATTTAACAAGAATTAAAAATAAAGAAAATATGTCTTATTAAAAAAACAAATTGTGAAAAAAATCTCCCCTGAACAGATTTTTTGCAATTTCTCCATTTACGATCCTGCCCAAAAGTGTCTGCTTTTGATATACCGCATCACATTTGTTGACATTTTTTTTCACAAAACACGAAAGCTGAGAACTTCAAAATTTTGCTTTTATCTGGAGTTTGCACCACGCTTAAAATCATATAATTTTCAAATTGTAACACAATAAGGATATAGATTAAACTCTGCTTATCTGTTATTTTATTTTCTTGACAGATTTTCTACATCAAAGCAGACTTTGACTTGGATACATGATTCATTCTTCTCCAGGTAAGCTTAAAATACAAAATTAACAAATCAAGTATTTGGTATCACATTTTTTTATACAAGTGGTATAATTTACATTGTCACATCATTGCGTTGGATCACAATAATGGTCAATTACCGGTATTTTAAAAAAGATGCAGTTTGGAAAGTTGCACTTTGGTCCATTCAACTAAAAACACTGAATGGACAAATGCAACTTTTAAAACTACATACCGTACTACTATATATATTTTCCCAATTACATCAAAATGTTCTCCTATTAAAATTGTTCACTAGGGTGGGTCCCTGGACCATCGCCCGTTCAAGGCTTTGCGCCAAGGCGCTCGCAGTGCATGCTCGTCTACACTAGGGCTCACATTATTAATTAACTTATTTTACTTAAATTATTATTTTTTTTTACTTCAAGTTTGGACTGGTAACTTTTAAAATCATGCCTAACACCCTGCTGACTGTCCTGATATCCATCCCATGCTGTGTAGATGTTCATAATCTTACTGACATAAGGTGGACTGTGAGGTGGCCATCCTGGTTTTTTTTTTTTTATTATTATTATTCTGATATTGGACCAGAGTAAGCCAACATTTGCAGGCTTTATTGGCTTATCCAGGATTGTAGTAACAATCCACATTTCAAAACAAACTAATAGTACAGCTATTAAGTTCCCAAACAGGGAGCCATTTTGCACTTTCTGGTACATAGAAGCATGAGCATTTCCACACATGCTGCCACTGTCAACAGGGGTCAAATCCAAAATGGCTCCATGTTTTAAAATCAACATTGGATCTTGAACTTGATGTGTGGAAACTAACAAGTGGACAATTGATGCCTTAGGCTAGCAGCTGTAGTATACGCTGTAGTCGCTGTAGAAGTGACGTATTAAATCAGATTAACTACCATAGCAATAGATGAATACAATTTTGACTATATCACCCGACACTACAAGCAGGTTGCACTCTTTTCAAAGATACTAATCTTACAGGTGCGAGTGATCAGCATGATATGGTATGGTTCAATGTATAGGTACTGCGTGAACGTTGTAATGCAGGGCAATATATCGTAAACGCTCGCCTAATGGTGCTGTGGGCTTTCATGACATAACTGAAATTTTAGACATAAACTAAAAGTGCCTTGCCATAAAAATCCCACCAGCAAATAATGGCACATACATGTACACTTTAATCTTGTTGGGAATTTTAGAGGAGGGAGTACATGAAATTTACCCTGAGGCAAAGGAGCCCAGGTGCGCCATTAGGTGAACGTTTACGGTACGGTAGTCAAAAATTGTATTCATCTATTGCTATATGGTAATTAATCCGATTATTACGTCACTTCTACAGCGAATAAACCAAACCGTAACCAAATATTTTTTTTACCTCTTTTGCAGTTTATTGAGTGGCAGGATATCATCAGTGAAAGATGAGACTGGAGCGGTAAGTATTGGGGTATTCCAGTTGAAATCCATACACCCCCTATGGTAGACATGACCTTAATCTCCACACAGGGGGTGTGAATTTCAAATGAGTTGCCTAAATGGGTGATTCCATTTGAAATATACAGCCCCTGTATGGGCATGTATTCCATTCATGTAGGGAGTTTATGGACTTCAAATTTAGAACAGATATGTAATGTTTCAGAAATTGTGCAAATACTGGAAATGGTGTCAGATAAATCACACCAACTTGACGTGGGGAAACAAGTACAGATTAGACAGTATGCGGGGGACAAACACAGCAAATGTAGGCATTAGAAGTAGGTAAAGTTCAATAGCCAAAACTTACCAGTTCCAAGGCCCACAGAAGTGCTGGACCTGCAAAAACAACAAGGATCAATTGGAATACAAAAGTACACTAAATTGATGTCATTAATTGCTTTATTTTTTTTTTCTTGAAAGAAAGTGAAGTACTTGTATTATTGAAGTGGGAAACAAGTTTTGTCTTGCTGACTTGGTATCAAACTTTCACAGACCCATGGGTGGAGAAGCTAGGCATCCCGCTAGCCCTCATCACACAAACATGAAATCTTGAAAAATTGATAATACTTATATGTGATGCGATCAAGCAAAATCAGTCGGGACTCGGAAATATTGATTTTGAGATATAGCCAAACAAAGGAAATATATCCTTTTGTTTCCTCCTGTTTTGGAAACTCTTTGCTCATATCTTTGGAACTGGTTGTTCAATTTCAATGGGGTTTTCTGCAAAATCCAGCTTTGTAAATTTTTTTTACTATCCTGTAAGAAACTGAAAATTTATTATTGCCGAGTTCCGACTGATTTTGCTTGATCGCATCACATATCACGACCGTTTATTGAGATATACCTATGTCCACCAACAACTATTCCAGAAAAATGTTCTGATTTCATCACATGAGGTTTTCACCTTGATTGAATTGCCTTGACACTTGCTTCCCATCTATGAAGTATCATGATTGCATTTGAAAGGCCAACAGAATAGGTCACATGTCATAAGTTGGGTACAATTTCCATTACATGGAAAAAAAATGACAAAAAATGTATTTTCTGATATGTTGTATATATTGACAACCTCTACCAATTAACACCACTTTTAACCTTAGCACATGCTTAATTTTTGAGATAATGCTTAATTACTAATTAATTAATACACAGGCGTCTATGTAAATCTCAATTTTCAAATGCATTTTTCTCAAATCGGACCTCAATTACAAAAATGACTGTAAATTTTATGCAAGAATGTCATCAGATTTGGAGGATATGTTCTCAATACGTTAATGCTTGAAATGAACTTTTTAAAATAATTGTACGTATGTTAATTACATTGTGGAGGTCAATGACCTTTTTACGAGTAATTAGCAAGATGGTTATTCTATTGTTGAGGAAATTAATATCAAGAAGAGAAATGTACATTAGCATATTGCTAAAAATACTGAAATTCAACTAGGGTTTCATTAAAAATGAAAAAAATGGAACATATAACCCTTTAAGGTGCGTATTACACCCCTTGATAAATTTGTGACTATTTTTGCATTTTTCTCTAAAAATAATATCACACTGGTAACAAAAGTTATGTATATTATAGGGGTAAGGAATCCAGTTACTACACTGGAATTTCAGTGACTCAAGACAAGCGGTATGTTATTTATGAGAAGAAAAGAGGTACTGCTAGAATGTACCTCATTTCTTAACATATAATGAACCCCTTGTCTTGAATCACTGAAATTTCAGTGAAGTAATTGGATTCCGTGCCCCTATAATATACATATAACTTTTGTTATCACAGTGTAGTTACTTATTTGAGAAAAATGCAAAATTAGTCACAACATTTATCAGGGGGTGTAGTACCACCTTAAGTAGTCAGTAATTGTTATAGTTGTACAAATTCAACATTCAAAGCTATCAATACATCATACCCTCACTAGATTTGAAAAAGTAACCAGTAGTTTTGACATGCTGACATGTGAATTTTCACATAGGCCCTATTGCACACTCCCGCATCGGCCTGCTCCACATCCGCCTGCTCCTCCACCCCTGGCATTTTTCATTTCAACTGATGTGATTTTTTTACTGAATAATGTATAATTATATGCTTCAGTAGACTGAAAGAGTATAAAATTAGGCTTAAAATGAGGTATCAATCACTGCTGTAGGATATGAGGTTACGGAAAGCCAATCAAATTTGTATCGCAATTTTCAGAAAAGTGTAATCCCTCCACCCTTTTTGCATACCCAACTTATGACATGCGACCAATAGTAAGTTAATGACCGTAAGTCAGTGGGAACTAACCAATTTAGACACTTTATCGTTGCTGTTCTGTCAAAACCTCATGACTCCATAGCTGCTGGGTGCTAATTTTGTACAATATAATATATATTGTATTGTACATATACAGAGCAGGTATTGGAGTTTTGAGGTTTGTATTGTACATGTACATGTACATATTTAACACCTAGCAGCTATTTGAGTTACGAGGTTTTGACAGAACAGTGATGTTATATTTAAAAATCCAAACCAAGACAATCCAATCCAAACCTAATATACTAATTCACAAAGTCAGTGAGAAAATATGGGCTTTCATTAATTCTTCTTTTTAAACTTTATAGCACTAAAGTAAGACATTTTGTGTCTAGATATTTATTGACAGAGACCCGGCAGCGTTTGGACATATTTTAAATTATCTTCGCACCAAAGAACTCAATTTACATGGAGTGGATGTGGAGTCTCTGAGACATGAAGCAGAATTCTATGGTATCGGACCACTAGGTAAGCTGTAGTAAAAAAAAGTTCTTGATTTGATCATAGATGTGTAAATTGAAATCAAAACCTTGCGTGTTACCATCTAGAGGTCAATGACTGCTCATCGGGTATTGTGAAATATCTAAATATTTTGCTTTGAAAATGAGGAACATAACCGGAAAATTTTGGGAATTCAGGAATATCACTGCTGGGAAATTTGGTAATCTGGAGGGAAATTATATGCTTTTGTTGCCAAGGGGATAAAGATATACGTATGAAATGGTGGGAAATCCTGATATGTTGGAGAGAAATCGGTCTACATTCCTGGGAAATTAACATTTTTCTAGGCCTGCCAGGAATCTACAGCGTCCAAAGCACCATTTTTAGATATTGCTTGAGAATGCTAGATTCAAGATTGCCATTGACAACAGTAGAATGTCATTAAATTTACTAAAATTATGGAATAAACTGGATGGTTTATTGTTGTCTCTTCTACTTTGCAGTGAAGAAACTAGCTTTATGTGAAGATTTAGAGAGGTCGTCATGTGGAACAGTGCTTTTCCAGGGATATCTAGCACCACCAGGTAAGATGTTGTTTCAACCAAGTTAGTGCTTAAGCTAAACATGTTTAACCTACGTGGGAAAGTGCTTTTCAAAGGAAATCTGGCATCACCAGGTTAGCTGTTGTTTAAACTAAGTTATTGATTAACCTAATCATGTTTATCCTAATGTAGAACAGTGCTTTTCAATGGATATCTGGCATCGCCAGGTAAACTGGTTTTCAAGTTGGTGTTTACCCTTGACGTATATAAGGAATACATGAGTCCCACATTGTATGGTTAACTTTTAAAACCAAATTAATGTGTTTAGTTAAACCTAGTTAGCCGTACAAAGATTTTGAGAAGCTTCATGTGGGATGTTGGTTTCCAGGAATATCTGGCTTTGGTTAAAATTAAAACCATGGTTAGTGATTAAGCTAAACACGTTTAGCCTATAATAAAACCTGTAACAATGAAGCGTGTATTCATCTTTCAAAACCAAGTTAATGCTCAAGTTCAACATTGTTTTTCTTCTGATGCTGAATTTATCTTCAAAGCTTAATTTTATATAGTATGTGTCTGTATATAAGTGGCTTATATATTATAAGTTAAAAAAGGTTTAGCAAAATTTATCTGTAAAACTAAATTGTTGCACACTTGCATGTACGTTTATACAAACAACTTTCTTTGATGAATTTCAGATTCAATCGTACTCCAATATTATTTTATCTGTAGCATTCCCAGCCAGGCCAGACAGACCTGCAGCAGACCACAGATACAGTATATCCAGTGAAGCAGAATTAAGGCCCAAACCAATGTCGAGAGGACCATCATTGAATAACAAAGAACAGAGACCAGTCTCGGCTGTGGAGCCTAGACATCTTAAGTCAGACTTGGACATTCCACTAGGTAAGGGGCTAGGGGCTATGTACGTGTGCATGATTCCAAGAGGAGGGGGAGATTCCGGAGTGAGGGGTGGAGTTGAGTGGTTCATCGCTGAATAACGAAGAACCAATTTTGGTTGTGGAGCCTAGATACAATGTATCTTAAGTCAGACTTGGACATTCCGCTAGATAAGATACGTCCAGGGACTATGTATGTGTGCAGGATTCCAAGTAGGGGAGTGCTGGAGTGAGGGGTTGAGTTGAGTGGTCTATCGCTGGCTAGCAATGAACAGAGACCAGTATTTGCTGTCAAACCTAGACAGGTTTGTAGCTAGGATGTTTAGTGCTGGGTGGCATTTAATGAAAATCTTGCATATTTAGCAATTTTTTGCTTAAACAGACCAAATTCTTGACTTAGTTAATAAAACTGAGCCATTTTGGCCTCTGAGTGGTGGGCTCCAGTGCTTAAATTGAAGCTGAGTGGTGGGCTCAAAAACCGATTGGTGGGCTCTGCTGCCCACCACTCCCCACTGTAGCTACATCTTAAGTCAGACTTGGACATTCCACTTGGTAAGTGGTGGAGTGAGGGGGTGAAGTTGAGTAGTCTATCACTGAATAGCAAAGAACAGAGACCTGTCTCAGCTCTGCGGAGCCGAAACGTCTTTAAAAGTCAGACTTGGACATTCCTCTAGGTACAGGAAAGTCAGGGCCATAGAGGTGCACAAGATTTCAAAAGATCTGAATAACAAAGATCAGAAAACAGTCGTAGATGTTGAGCATAGAAATTTCAAATTAGACTTGGATATTCCACTAGGTACGAAGGCTAGATATGTGTACAGGATTTCAAAAAGGGCTGGAAGGAGGGGGAGTTGAGTTGAGCAGTCCATCACTGAATAGTTGTATCGGTTGTTGAGCTAAAGTCAGTCTTTAGACTTGGACATACCACTGGGTAAGATAAGGTCAGATATGTATGCAGTGTTTCAGTAAGTCTAAACCACAGCAGCTGAAAGGCGTATCTCATCAAGCATTGCAGTATATCTGCATGCCCCATAGCAAATGTATACAAAATATAAACAAGAGCCGCTTAGATATTGAGACCTATGGATATTTTCACAATACTTTAGGGGTCATATTTTTGCAAACAAAAGTCTAAGCTCCCCTGATTTAAGCGAGTTATTGAAAGTAGAAGTGAGGGATATTGTATTCATTTTCTATGGCACATTCAGTTCTATTATGGTATCGCAATTCCGCAAAGCATAATGAGATACTCCCTTCAGCTGCTGTGAGTCTAAACATACATTATATAGTAAGGGATCCATATGCAATGACATCAAACATTTTCTTGTCTTTTTGACACAGATATGTATCCAGACCCACGGAAAGTGCTCATAGCAACCGGACATCACAATTGGATCGCATTAGCATACGCGCATTTCATATGCTGTTACCGCATCAAGGAATCAACGGGATGGCAACTGGTCTTCACATCGCCGTATCTTGAGAGGACTGTAGAGCGTCTTGCGCTCAACTCGCGGGTGGTGATGGTGAACCAACCCGATAACAAGGAGAAGATGATTGCCATCTCGTATGGCAGTCAGATTCGCCTCTGGAGTTGCCACGATGAAAAGAGTAGTGAAGTTGGTGAGTAATAATCGACCCTGGGACCCCTTGTGTGCCACACACAAGATAACCAACTAGTAGCCATGGGGGTTCCGCTGGCCCAGTTAGTGATTTGGTGCATATGACTAATAGGATGATTGCATCATGGCATCAACATGGGAGGCATGCTTGCACAGTGGTTCTCCTTGTAAGATTTTTCATGGTTAGTGTTAACATAGGCCTAATAATTGAATAACCCTAACACGGCCCATGGTTTTGTTGTTATCGCAAGGCAAAGATGGAGCGAAAAAGGAGAGAAGATGAACAAAGAAGTCACTTACCCCGTTATTGATCCTGGGATCAATCGCTGCCCTGCACAGTATCACCGACCGGTAGTTCCTTGCGTGTAGGACATAGGGTGAATGCATCATGGCATCACATGGGATACATGCTTGTGCAGTGGTTATCCTTGTAAGATTTGTAAGATTTTTCATGATTAGAGTTAATGAAAAATAACACGTTGCAGTACATAGTGTATATCTAGAGATGCAACTTCTCTGAAATTTCTTGAATTCCGGAATTTCTGTAAATAATTGTTTTTTTAATTTCCAGAATTGGATAATATTTCAGTTTCAAAAGAGCAACATAAGTAGGGCCCAGAGGTGATGCCCCATAGCCTTTTCCACAGACAAGCTCCCATAAATGTTCACTTCTGTGCACAAGCGCTTGACCATCTGGCCATGGGCCAGATCAATTTTCAGGACATTCATCAACACCTGTTATATTTAGAGAATAAAGGTATTGTTTTTAGCCGCTGTCGTGCATCGATCGTCTCATATAACACAGGCGACATCATTATTTTAAGTCGAATTGTTTTACGCCAAAAATAATGATGACGTGCGTGTTATATGAGACGATAGATGCACAATAGCGGCTAAAAACAATACCTTTATTATCATTCTTAAACACTTCAATTCAAATAAAAATATCATAAGAACACCAAATTATAATCAAATTAAATCCTACATTTTACACGGAATTACATAGGGCTTAAAATCGACCAGTCCCGTTGTTGCTATGCACCTCTGATTGGTTCTAATAGCATGCATGAGTATCGCTCGACATCCACATGCTAAAGTGTGTAAGAACAAGGGTAAGAACCAATTAGGTTGCAGGAAGCGTTCGCAAATGTTTCAGAATTCTGTATAGTTTGTTTTGCCACTGAACTCTTCCATACAATGTACATGTACGTCATGCTTTATTTCCTGGTATTGTCCATGTCTTTGGGAAATGCAGTATTTCTTGATAAATTTCCTTCCTTTTCTAAAGGAAATTATTATTGAGTATACCTGTGTCTATTTCTCTAATTGCCTCATGTTTTTTTTTTTACCAGGTACATTTGATCTTGGTGTACGGGTAGATTCTTTATTCTTCATAGGCAGTCAACTTGTTGCTACCAGTCATACGGGTAAAGTAGGTGTATGGCATGCCGTCACACAACACTGGTGGGTAAGTACACTGACCTGCATGGATCATATGATCAAAAGCACATTTATTTGTGAGTCTTAGGCAAAATTCATTTGTGTTTATTAAGGCTCAGTGCATGTGAAAATGTTGGTAAGATGGGAAATTATTTATATATTACCTTTGTACATGGGGAAGAAGAACCGTCACACACTAGCACAAATTAACATGAAATCACAATAGAAACATATAACATGCATAAGCAGATAAATCAGAGAAAACATTCCGGACATACCTGCCTGTGCAGGGACATACCTGCCTGTGCAGTGACTTGAACCCCAAACAAGAAAACAAACAAGAAAAAAAAAGGGAAGAGGCCTATGCATTGTACAAACAAGGGAAGAGACCTATGCATTGTAAATTGGAACATAAAAACAAATCAAACATTACAAACTAGCGCACAAGATCAAATTAATGATGGTTAATAATTATTACCTTTGCCTTATTTTGTTGTTACAGACCCAAGATGTACAGCCTATAGCTAGTTTTGACACAGCGGGTTCTTTTCTACTACTTGGATGTACAAATGGTTCTATTTATTATATTGGTAAGAATTTATCACACCATGTATAGGGAAATATTGCTAATATAAGGGACTTCTTAGTTATCAAAGTGTGCATGTAAATGCTCTGTAACTCATAACTATAAGATTAACATTGCTTCATTATATAAAATTACCCTTATGAGGGGATTTTGGCTGCCAGTCCACCATGATAAAAACTATTTGAAGTATTCAATTGTGTAGACTCTCAGTCATAACCATAATCTACAGGGTGTCACTAGTAGTTTCAGTAAGGTTGTAATGTTGTAGACCTGTTCTTCTGGGAGATGACATCATTCAGCGAACAATGTCCTGGTTTGAATGCGGTGTCAATTGCAAGGAAGACATGTGGGTGAGGGCAGAACAACCTTCCCTCAATATCATTTTTTCACATTTTTGCCTGTTGTTCCAAAAAAAATCAGAATTTAGATGCATTTTAGGGTGAGTGTTCTGGTCCAGCAAATCACTCAATAAGCCTTTAATTTCTTATTTTTGTTTGTTACAGATATGCAAAAGTTTCCTCTTCGCATGAAGGACAACGATCTCTTGGTGACGGAGCTGTACCATGACCCTGCCAATGACTCAGTCACAGCTCTTAGTGTTTACCTTACACCTAAAACAAGTAAGATGTCACTTCTGTTTATATCAATTTAGTGGGCTATTCCAATTTAAAGCCATGACCCCTGTGTAAGATGTCTCTTCTATTATATGTTTGGTAGGCTATTCCAATTTAAAGCTACAACCCCTGTGGAAAACGGCCTTCTATTGGTATCAATTTGGTAGGCTATTCCAATTTAAAGCCCAAACCCCTGTGTAATTAAGATGTCACTTCTGTTTAGATCAATTTGGTAAGCTATTCCAATTTAAAGCCATGTCCCCTTTGTAAGATGTCTCTTCTATTATATGTTTGGTAAGCTATTCCAATTTAAAGCCACAACCCCTGTGGAAAACGGCCTTCTATTGGTATCAATTTGGTGGGCTATTCAATTTAAAGCCCAAACCCTGTGTAATTAAGATGTCACTTCTGTTTATATCAATTTGGTAGGCTATTCCAATTTAAAACCATGACCCCTGAGTAAGATGTCTCTTCTGTTTGTATAAATTTGGTGGCTATTCCAATTTAAAGCCATAACCCCTGTGTAAAATGTGACTTTGTATCAATTTGGGGGGCTATTTCAATATAAAGCCACTACCCCTGTGTAAGGTGTCTCTTCTATTTGTATCAATTTGGTTGGCTATTCCAATTTAAAGGCACTACCCATGTGTAAGAAGACATTTCTATTTTAATTCCAATTGATTGAACAATTATGATCAATCCATTTGGAATTCTTAGTATGTTAATTTGTTATAATATAATTATATGAAAATCTAATTGAAAACACTAAAAAATCTACATGATTTGGACCCTATTTGGGACAATTTTGGTTAGGAATTATGAAACCTTTTCCACTGTTCTCTGATGAAAATTAATGGAGATCTGTATCGATTAACCTGTTGAATATGGTCTGTATTGTGATCACACATTTGTACTAGGGGCTCACTTTTGCTTTCTTTCTGCTTTGCCTATCCTTATCTATAATCTGTGACTATGTAGCTAATATGTGGCCTGAAGATTTGAGTGGCAACTAGATACGGATAGCCGACAAGTTTACGAGACAAATATGATCTTTCTTTGATTATAAATCTAGCCACCCACCATTAACAATCATGCATTTATTGATGCTTACTTTTTTCAAACACCCTTTTCGCTGTCGTAGTGCATATTAGTATCCATTGGTTACTGGATCAAGCCTGGGCTCATACACCTGTTCTGAATATTAATATGCTATAGGTTTTGTGTTATGATCGTTTGGATCAGTGGTTCGTAACAAAGATAGCGTGCGCCAGTTGACCTAGCAACGGTCATATTCTAATGTGCTCTACAACAGCGAATACTATCTGCTTTTTCAAACACTATACTGTCTCTGCTATCCTTACTTATAACCGTAACTCTGTGCAGCTAATATTTGGCCTGCAGGTCTGAGTGGCAATTGGATCGAGATAGCTTATGGGACCAGTTCGGGAAGGTACGAGTCATCGTCCAGCATCCGAGACCGGGGACAAGGACCACAGCTTTTCCAGACATTCAGTGTACACAGGAATCCTATCACGAAAGTGATGCTGTCTGAGAAACACTTAGTTTCTGGTAAGTTGAAGATTATGTCACTGGTCTATAAATCATTGAAAGGATCTACTATGGGCAGATATAAAAAAAATTATGAATTGTCAGATCGGCAAACAACACTATTTTAGTTCACATCTAGATATCAATACAGCCAGAGTACATGTTTTCGTATATTTTTCTTTTCCCTATTTACAGTTTGTTCTGAATACAACCATGTGAGAACATGGGGCGTGACACGATTCCGTGGAATGATATCCACTCAGCCAGGGTCCACACCGCTTGCATCATTCAAAGTGCTTTCATTAGAGGATACGGATGCACATGTCAGCTATGCAGCTGGTAATGATATAGGTAAGTTAAAAAAATGAGTCTAACTTGCATTTTTTACAGCCGGAGAGTAATTATAGGCCAGACTCCACCGTGAAATGTTGCTGTGGGGGGATCGCCATACGTCCTCCACAGTGAGACTGTTACCTTCCCAGCATTTCACAATGCCGGTAAACATTTATACACCTGGGTAGAGAGGAGTAATCGTGATGAAGTGTCTTACTCAAGGGCATAGCACAATGGTGTCGCCAGGGCACGAACCCGCAACCTTCAGATTATGAGTCTGCTGCCTTTCTGCTAGGGCACTTTTCAAAGAGGTATTAGAGTGATTTGATGAGACAGGTGCCCTGTTTGATTCATAGGAAATCAAGTCTGTATTGATTGCAGATTTATTTGCTCCATTGCATTCACATACACACACACAAACCTCCTGTTACAGTGAATGGAATCTATTGAGTGCTACGTCACAAGGTGTCACTGTAGCTGGAATGTATAATAGTATGTAGGATGGTGTGTCAGTATGGTTGTGGGTTGGTTGGTTGATGCTAAAAAGATGCATATATCAGCTCAGCTACGTGTATTTTGCTGCTGTTAATATTTGGACCTGCAGAACAAAATTCACTTTTGAACAACTACTTGTACTGGCACAATATCGTCAGCCTACGTCATCATAAGTCCAGATTATTTAGCCAATAGGACCATTGCGAGAAATATTTTTCTTACCATATTGAACAGGTTTTTCAGCCAGTTCATCAATTCAAAATAAGTCCTATGAGCTATTCCATTTGAAATTGTCCATACACCTGTGTGGAAGATTTCAAGAAACATCATCCACAGAAAACTGGGTAGGGTTAATTATTTTGAAACCTGTACTTCCTCTGTATGGTTCTTCTTAAATCTTCCACAACTGGAGTGAGTATTTCAAATGGAAGTTACCCAATTGTCTATTCTATTTGATACCCATCATCCCTCTGTGGAAAACTTTAGCCAAATCTTTCACAGGGGGAGTATGGATTGCAAGTGGAATAGCCCAATGAGGTGCCATTGATAATTGTTTTCTTTTCTTATTAAGGTCCATTTGGTGAGCGAGATGACCAGCAAGTTTTTGTGCAAAAAGTAGTCCCAGAAACGGACCAACTATACATTAGATTATCTTCAACAGGACAGAGGTAAGAAGTATACAAAGATTGATTTATCAACAATTTGTTACACCAGAACACCCTAATATTAATAAAAATTCAGATATTTGTATTTTTTAGAACAATTATAGATGTGCTAATGCAGCAGACATATGGCTACCATGAAAGCAGTCTGGCAAAGACAAAATTAGACATCAATACAAAGATAGAACATACTTTTATTAGGGGTAGACATAAGGAGCAATAATAGCTGGGAAGGTTTCAGGCTGGACCAAGGGCAAATCCACTGGCCCAGACACTACTTCATTGTGTTTCTAATATTGTAACATGTCATAAGTTCATAATCATGCCAAAATCCCAACTGGCCCAGTGGACCATGATAGGCGAGCAATTAAGGCGAGCAAGACCATCGGTGAGCAAGCTGCCTATTCAGCATAGTACAGCTGTAGGAGCAGACGATTAACATTTTCAGGGTGGTTTGTTTGCTTGTTTTGATTTGATCAAATCAGCCTATATGATTTTTAATCATTTGGTGGTGGATTTACATACAGACAAAATATTTTGCGAAGAAAATCTCTGATAAAGCGTTTTAACTGTCTATGAGTGCTATGTTGTTTACAGATAGAGATTATCCACAGTTTGTAATTTGTGTCATTTTTGCTTTGCGCAGGGTGCATGTGATTCGATCAGTAGATGGCTCAGTCATAACATGTTTCTGTGTACACGAATGCGAGGGATCTAGTCGTATGGGGTCACCTCCCAGAAGGTACCTCTTCACTGGACATGCTAACGGTGCTATACAAGTAAGTTATTACATATACATAATATACTCCACACACCCATAAGCACCACAAAATAAGGATATCAAATTTGAATTGCTCCCGCAAAATGAATATAAAGTCGCAAGTTGGCTGCTAAATTGATGTTCTTTGTTTGATTGTGTATGCCATATCCTTTGTGAATGGGGCACAACATTCACAATAGGGCATTCACAAAGGACATACACATACTACTTTTACATGTGTGCATCGAACAAAGAAGATCAACTCAGTAGCCAGGAGGTCTCAAAACTACAAATTTGAAACTTTACGCCCATTTTTTGTGGAGCAGGTCACAATTTTGAACCGGTTGTGTTTTAGCCAGTCATAAGCTCGCAATCCTGAAGGCAATCACCATACCAAGGACTTACACTTTGCACACTTGAATTATATCTGTTCACAACATGTCCATAGAAACACATAAGCTTAACATCACCATTATTTGCCATGAAATAACTGCACCAGTCTTCTATTTCATTAGTAAGTGGTGCAGATTATCTTTCCATTATAAATTCCAATATTCTGATGATGCAATTGCGTATATGGGGTACAATCATATATGGTAATATTTTGATGCAAAAAAAACACAAAATAATGCATAACGTGGTCGCTGAATTTAATATTTTGACTTTATTGTTGTATTGTTTTGTCGACAAATTGTTGACAAATTGCCATCGGATCTTGAGATTTGATGATTGGCGACAACGTAAATTCTACTCAACAACAGCCCTAATAAGTAATGATATAATTTGTATTTCAGATGTGGGACCTTACAACGGCAATGGACCAAATCACTAAGAAAAATAAAGAAGGAAAATTCACTGGTGAGTACTACTGTGAAAACAGGCACACAAGCCAAAAATTGATGTCATCCCTGATGGCAAAGGTCAATAACCTCCATTCAACATGCATAGGGCAAGAATTGACCTCAAGTTGTGGAGTATGAGTTTTTGTACCCAATACACTCAAAGTGTGACTTTACACTAGATTCGTTTAGACTTGATCCACCAGTCCTTCAACTGCTTACGCACGGTCATCGGGTTGTGCTTGCAGGTGAGGACTGGTAACGATTGCGTTCGAAAATTGGAGCATTTATTAGCTCATGAATAATTAATTATAGTTTTTATCACGTGGTCACAGCATCTCCTTTTAAGGATGTAATACTTTATTATGAATGAAATATTTGCATTGTTTACTACATGTTTATACAATCATGACATTTGACATGAAATGTGACGTGTCATGTCAAAAGGAGACACTTTTGGGCAGGTTATGAATTTTGAGTTTTTTACATATCTTAAATAAAGAGATAATTTGCTCCACAATGCCGTTTTCCCGAATGAAATCGGACATTCCTAAGCGAAGATATTGAGATCGAAAGTTTTGGTTTTATAAAATTGGAAACTGAGATATCGGCCTTTAAAAATATTATTGACAATGTTGAGAGTAGGAATTAACTTGAAAAATGTCTCAAAAACTACAAGATGCCAGTTATATTCCGGTCTGAAACTATCAGACAATATTTTAAGCATTATAATAACATCATAAATTCGCAACAAACCCAAATTGTGAAAAATTCACCCACCAAAAGATTTTTGGCTATTTCTCCATTTATGATCCTGCCCAAAAGTGTCTCCTTTTGACATGACACGTCACAAATTATAAATAAAAAAAAAAAATTGTACTGCCTGAATATTTATTCATTCTAATTTCACACATCATTTTCCAGCCCGTTTTCCAGGCATTTTTGAGTTGTCACTCGTCTCCCCATGCTCTTTGACTTGCAAAATAAGCATTATTTCATAAAACTTTTCGACTCGATATTAGGCTTTAATAAGGGGCTGTGCAATAATTGGGGGAGAAAGAATTTTTTGGCAAGCCGAAAGGGGGGGGGGTGCAAACCATTTTTGGCAAGCCGAGAGAGGGGCGGGGGAGCAATTTTTGGCACACATTCATGGGGCACCTTTTTAATAAAATAATTATGCAAATTGTCCTGCTCGCTGCGCTCGCAACATACATCTAGTCCATTTAAGGTTTGCAAATTGGGATCCCAAAAATTTTGAATGTTCAAGAGGTAGGGGGAAACGATTTTTTGGCGGGCTGAGATGGGGCAAGCGTTTTTTGGCGAGCCGTTTGGAAATTTACCCCCGGCTCATAATTATTGCACATCCCCTAGGGGGGTGAAAGTAAGCCAGCGATAGGGGGGTCCTAAAAATTTACTCCGGTCACCGACATGTATGTGACCCCCCTTTCGAAGAAAATGACATCCCCCTTAGATTATACCATTTGTAAGTCATGTATAAATGAGCAGTTGAGAGTGGGCCTAGGAATACGGTACGGGATTGGTAGTCAGTATAGTGGTACGGTACGGTAGTCATAATGTTACGCAACTTACGTCACATAACGTTGCGTAACTTACGTTGCGTTGCATTGTTAATTTACGCAACGTAACGTATGTTACGCAACGTAACTTACGTTGCTTTGCGCAACTTACATTGCGTAACTTACGTTGCATTGCGTTGTTAAGTTATGTGCAACGTAACTTACGTTATGCAACGTAACTTACATTGCGTTGTTAATTTATGCAACGTAACTTACGTTTATACGCAAAGTAACTTACGTTGCTTTGCACAACTTACGTTGCGTAACTTACGTTGCATTGCGTTGTTACGTTACCCAACATAACTTACGTTGCGTTGCATTGTTAATTTACGCAACGTAACTTACGTTTATACGCATTACGCAATGTAACTTACGTTGCTTTGCACAACTTACATTTCGTAACTTACGTTGCATTGCGTTGTTACGTTAGCCAACGTAACTTACATTGCGTCGGTAACTTATGTTGCACAACTTACATTGCGTAATGTAAGTTACGTCACGCAACTTACGTCACACAATGTTACGCAACTCACAATGTTACGCAACTTACGTCACAATGTTACGCATTTATAGACTAATGTATGATGCATGAGGGCCCAGCCATAGACTACGGTAAGTGTAATGCCTAAATGGTGAAATGCGTGCAAGGCCCAGCCGTAGACTTGGAAAAAGGTCAGGTAAATAGGATTACATGTACCGTACATAGTCATGGTACTACTACTACTGCTAGGCCTAGCATGACCAGTATTTTGTCCTACATTCATGCAAAATCATTCTTCTAGGCCTACTCACATTTGAATACTTTGTGGGTAAGCCTAAGCCATGAAGCCCGAGCCTAGGCATGCTAGGCCTAGTCATAATTTTGGGACTCCGTTTTTGGATCGAGTCTTTGTCTTGTAAAATTGAGACTTGAGATCCAACCCATGATTGGCATGAAGACATGAACTTACCTTTTTTAATATGAAGAATACCATCCATTCGATTTCAAGTGCAGTGCAGCGTCTGATGTAGGAGTCGTGCAGTTGCACATCACAGTTCTCGGTGATGCAAGTTACAATGTATGGAAAGGTTGGCACTAAACTTTCACAGCCATGACAGCGGGACTGACAGTCGTGCAGTGACAAGCATACTCAAATTCAGACATGACAAACATTGGGACATCGTATTCGTAATTTAAATTTGTAAACCAGCACCATCACGATCACACTGTTCATGAGTGTTCATGGTTTGATTTAATATGACATGAAGACCCGGGCGGGTTCAAGAACATGACAACATTCTGCTCTTCGTGCAGCATATTTGTCAATTTTGCATGTCTGAATCTGATGTCTATGGTATGCAATCATCATGATCATCACGACTATGAATTTCTTTGTCTGTCTTGAGACCGTGCATGACTGAGTAGTTTTCTTAGTACTTACATGCTTAGCCCGTGCCTAGCCTGCACTGATCAATGAATAACGTACAAATCACGGTGTGTGTACAATCCGTATAGTTGAATTTATCAGGCTGCTTGTTGACAGTAATGACAGTGCACATCTAGAAAATGCCGATCGCCGTTTACATGGCACAAAAATGCCTCCTATTTTGCTCTAAAACAACCCATGACTTCAGATAAACGGTCTAAAAGATAACCAGCAACGTCACCTTCAACTTCTCCAGCCAAAGTTTCAGCATTGACAATTAGGTTTGAAATTAAACATGTTTTGTTGTTTTTTCTATGCACTTTCACACAGACAAGCTGATGGCATCTCTCTGCTCTGATTTCACAAAAAAAATTTAATTTCATGAATAATTAATCACGGTATCATACAAGCCCTTACTGGCCGTACAATAAGTATAGCGCAAGCGTCAACGATAATACTGCTGATGAGATTGAGCTAGTTTCTACGTCATTGATTGAGCTACTGCGCATGCACGCAGGATCCTGCGTAAAAACAATACAATACAAAAGAATTAATCGCCCCACTTTTTTGCGTTTCGTTCTCAGGCCCCGAGCGAGAAGCGGCCATTTTATTCCGCCATTTTGAATTGTTTCGAGATCGGGGCCGAGGGACTCGGGCTAAGATTCGTTGTGGATAGTCGCATATCAAAGGTTTAGGACCAGAAGGTCCTATCTGCAGTAGCTGCCAGATGTCATATTGTTAGCTGTATACAAGATATAATACAGAAATAGTAAAAATATATACAGAGCAGCTATTGCAGATAGGACCTTCATGCCCTAATCCCTCGATATAGGGTTTATAGATTTCAAAGGAATAATACATTTACCTTATGAACTTTGACCCTCCTGGTCAACCCTACAAGGAGATGGGCTTAATTATGACACAAATAGAGTACAGATAGAGAAGGGAGATAGTTTTTTAATGTTTTTTAAGCCACCAAAGTCTGGTCTACCGTTCAGAGATCTCAAAAGCTTTAAAGTATTGATGTACAAGCCAAAATATAAAGAAAAAAAATGTTGTTGGGCAGGAAAAACCTCCCATGTGTCATTGGCCCCTGAACATGTTTAAAACAACACTGCCAAACAGTTACATAAGGGGTTTTGCTTTAAACATGTTCAGGGGCCAATGACACATGAGGTATTTTCTGCCTAATGATGATAAAAAAAAAAGATCAACAAGAATGGTCTTTTATCTTTTTTATTTTTTATAGATGCAGATGCAGCAGCCGGTGGCCCATCGGAAAGAGAACTCATCAAACTCCTGGGTCAGTGTGACGTGACTGCCTCACGTTGCACCACCCCATCCATGAGTCCAGCTTCCTCCCAGATGCTACCGCTACGAATCAACCAATTGCGTGCCTCCTCCAGTACCCATCTGACCAATCAGAGCAGCACTGAGAGCCTTCCACTTGGGGCAGAGGGGGGACAAGAAGAATTTGAGGGGTATTATGAATTGAAAATTACTCACTGTTAATGTTTTTTGTTGCTGTGACTTTTAGTGGTTGTGTTGTTTTACCTTTTCATAGTTTTATAGACATTTATAGACAGAGAGTTATGTAGATTATTTGAGATTCCTTCATGTAGATTAGTTTCTATATAGTGAAGCTTACAAAAGTTGCAGGAGCCAATGTTGAAAAGTTGTAAAAAGTGTTTTCTTTTTCTATGGGATAGGAAACAGTCAAAGAGTTGCAGAGAAAATCTTCAAAAGTAGCCCAAATCTAACCAGACTGGGTTACCAAATCTGCTATTGGGCTGTTGCAGTTGAAATCCATACACCCCCTATGGAAGACATGACCCTAATCTCCTACACAAGGGGTTGAAGATATCAAATGTGTCACCCATTCAGGTAATTCCACTTGAAATCTACATTCCCTGTGTGGGAGATTAAGGTCATGACTTCTTCAGGGGATGTATGGATTTCAACTGGAATAGCGTATTTGGTATAGCCCAATTGGACTACTTTTGATGATTTTCCACACGTACAGAGTCATCGCCTTAAGCCTTATAAAAATTGAGGTAGGTTACCTTAAAAGAAATTTTTTATAAGACCAATGGATGGATATATTGATAGTCTGAGACCTCAGGATTATGAATTCACAAGATTGCAAAAAAATAGATATTTTTTTGGCAATCCTGGTAATCCATTTAAATAAAAGTTCTTTCAAGGTAACCTAACTCAAGTTTCAGAGCTATTTTTAAGGTCTGGGGCTCTGCAGGACTAACAACTATTGACCATTTCCTATCCCATAGAAATCAAAAAGTAAGAGAACATATATTGACTGACTTTCTGACAGAAGAATTCATTGAATTTTTGACATAGACCTCTGCAATTGTCAGAAATGTCCTGCCCCATTCGCAGTAGAAGTGATGACACAATAGGATTAACTACCATAGCAATATGTGAATACAATTATTGAATATATTGCACTGTACTAGTATGTTCATGTGGTACCTCTGCATTGAATCATAGATGTCAAAGAACAGGGATAAAGACCTGGATCGTAATTCTATAGAATATTAATATCATGCTAATCACTCGCACCTGTACGTAAGATAAGTGTCTTTGGAAAGAGCAGTATTGTATTCAATCTATGATTGCAGACATACATACGTGATGAGTGCAACCTGTTTGTAGTGCAGGACTGCAGGGCGATACATTGAAAAATTGTATTCACCTATTGCTATGATAGTTACATCATCACTTCTATGGCAAATAGAAACCATTCGGTCAGGAGATAAATTGGGCAAACTTTTCAGGTGATTTGACTTAATTGCGATTCGGGCCTCCCTGATTGGCTATTTTAAGAGCCCAATTCTTAAAAAAGAAGTCACTCTCTAAGTGCCTTTGTAATCCTTTGTTGTATCCGTTCTAGGAATTCTCCTTTGTTGTACCTTTGCATGCAAAAGTAGCCATAATTAATATAAGTACTGTAAATTTAATGTGCAATTCTTGTACTATATCGCATAGTGTATTTTGTGTATCGTTTAACAAATGTGCAATTAACAATACGATAAATTTAGCCTTTTAGTGGTCATGGTTTTAGCATTTGATTTTGTTAACTTCAATTCGCTGTCTTAATTGTGAACACAAGTGTTTAAAATGTTCTAGATTTTCGCAATTACTGTAACTGAAAATAAGAGCAGTAAGTGTTTTAATTTGCAACGGAGGCCGTGCATGTGACATAGTTACCTGCAATCATATCCTGATGATGCTTAACTCAGCTCAACAACTAAGCATACCAATAACCCTAATATGTGATGTGATCAAGCAAAATCTGATGTCGACAATATTGATTTTGAGATAGAGCCAATAAATAGTAAACGTTTCCAAAAAAGTAAGTCCCCCCAAGACATTTTGGTATAATCCAAAAACGGCTTGATCAATTCTCTTGTTTTAAAGTTTGGAACATAGACTGATTGGTTATGCATCAAGTGAACGGGGTTTCGTTGTTATCCTTTATCATCTTCACTGAGAAATACAGCCATTTATACAATTTTCAGCCCAAAAAAAGTTGCACTTTTCTACATAGGCTTTTTATGCATCATTTTTGGTTTCAGACCTCTTTCACTTAAAGGAAATACATCAAAGGAATGTTTCTATATTGTTTTTTGTTTGTTATCAAATAACTTAAGGTAAAGCCATATTATAACATTTGCTGAGGAGAACGCCCTCAATTTTGTTTTTTAATTCTGGTTTTCACACGATTGTAATGTATGCTTTAGTAAACAAAAATATAACTCTGCAAAAATCCAAGACTTTAGGTGCTGCAGTTTTGTCAAAATACGAGATTTTGAATAAAACACAGGAACCGTTGTTTTATTATTACAATGGAAATATTAGTCGAACACGTATGCGATGCTCATAACACACAGCACGTACACCGCCTGCGGGACACCCCTACACACACACCCCCACACTCCCACACATCAGAGGGTCGTACCGTATTATAATTATGTTCCAAACTTTAAAACAAGAAAATTGATTATACCAAAATGTCTTGGGGGGACTTACTTTTTTTGAACCATTTATTTAACTTGCTTTGTATTTTATTGTTCTGAGCAACACTAAAATGGCCTTATCTCTGGTCTGGAACCTTAAGTCTAATTATGATGGTATTTTTCAGCAAAATAAAGCTCTGAGAGTAAGTAGCTCATGTAATAAGTTTGAAAACTGAATTTTGATTTTGACCAACATCAGACTCGGTTTGCTTGATCGCATCACATAATGCACACTTAGTATATATTAGCGTGTTTCTATTGAGTCCCCTGCATTTTACCGGTAAAACTGTTCGCCGTCAAATAGCGGGGAAAGGCGGATAACGGTCAGTTTCCATTGCACGTTGTTTACCGGTAAACACTCGATGAACAGCGTCAATTGACACACCTTAAAAGTTTGCCGGCGAAAGGTCGTGCTCTGGGGTCAATCCCCGGGTCAATTGCAAAGCATTGTTGATTTTAATATTGTAGTATTTTCTTAATTGTTTGGCTAAAAATGAGGTAGCAAACACGAGAAAAGAAGACTGAAGAATAATGTTTTTTTATTAGCGTTTTCATTCTTTCTCGTACATCAAATTACGCCATTGGGAAATCACCCTAAGTGATATCGACATGAGTACTCGATCAGTATTGTTGCGCAAAAAAAAAATAGGTCTTAGAATTTAATCTTTCACAGTTTAATTTCAGTTAATATTCTTTTTAGCGAATAGTGATTTAAGATCAACAACATAATATTAAATTAATGAAATCGTTCTAATCTTCTGAAGCACACACCGCTGCGGATCCGAATTGATTTCTATTTATTTCGCATGCACAGCTGGATTCATCCGCTGATTTTGTTGTTGTTGTTGTTTTATTTCATGGCTTTTAGCCTTAGGGTCATAAATCATAACTCATGTTAAATATTTAGCATAATATGTATAATGCAGGGATAATGCATTATGAAAAATATTTCTTCCATTTACTTTATTTATAGCAAGTGAGTCAAATATTTGTATGTGATTAGGCCTAAGAATTTTTTCGTATGGAATGGTATAATACATAAACAAGCTAGCTCATTGATGATGCAGAGGTCAATTTTCGCGACCCAACTTCCGTTTTCTTCCCTGTATGCGCATTCAATCTGAACGGAGTGAGTTTCTATTGGCGTTTACCGGTAAGCGTCCCCGCTATGTTCCTTCCTCAAGAAGGAAAACGTTACCTGGAAAAACTCGCCTCTGTTTACCGGTAAATAGCGGGGAAGGTCAGTTTCTATTGAGCAGAATTAATCCCTTCACCGTCTTTTTACCGGTAAATGGTCCCAATAGAAACACACTATATGCCACAAAAAATATAAAATGTGCACCATAAATAGTTCCCAACCATTTATTGACTATACTGCATTAATACGGCATCGGATACTATAGTCTCTGGCAGAGAAGAACGGCACTTGTTTACAGTTTGAGAGCGTACACAGCATAAACACGGAAGTGGGGTTATTGATTGGCAGATTCAATCTGACAATAATAACAACAAGCCAGTAATCTGATTGGCTGATTACGTGGCAAAACGTTTGTCGGCGTATAGAGCAGCGTTTTTGAAGGGAGCATATGCACAAAGCTCCAGATATATGTCACTCATTAACAAGGTGCGCAGAGCAAAAGACTGCCTTACTTCTCCGGAAGGTAGTATTAATAGTTAGCATCCTTTGCCTGAAATAGGTCGATAAAAGTATGCAGGGTATTTTTATATGATGGGTGTTGGCATGGAATGGTCACTTTACAAAAAATGGTGATGCCATTATTTTAAATATATAGAATAATGCCAAATATAATGCAGGCGTGTTATATCAATTCACAGAAACCAATGAAATTTAATTGCAGTTTCAAAGTGTTTACAATTGTTTGATAAATATGACATCTGGAGCAGACCCAACCAGGCCAAAGGGGGTACGTAGTTATGAAGTAGAGAAATTTATCATTGCAAAAACTTTATATGAAAAACAGAATATGTTCCTCTACAGTGAGGATGGCTGTATTTACGCTTGTCAAGCCCAAGCCACATTGGGATGACTTGCACGAAGGAGGTATGGTTAAGTGACCACTTATAGGTTGAATTCCCAGAGGTCCTGGGTTCAATTCCCGGGCAGGATCACTTTTCCTATTTCCTCCTTTAATCATTGCTTGACGGCGAAACTGATAAAATTGCATCATAACAACTTTATAACTGCAACTTTTAACTTTAGTTTTAAAAGTTAAGTTTTTGAAAAGTTAGAAATTAAACGTTTTTACTTAGCAGTTTTTAGTAGCATATAGTTAAAAGTATGCTAGGGATACAAGGATTTTAGCACACTTGTACAAGTTGATGGTGGTGATAATTACTACATTTTCAAAATGCTTCCTTTGGCTTGATTGGATATGTCATATGTGTTGTGTTTTCTGTAAGTGTGATCGTATTTTCACAGTATCCATTTTCTTCAATTTGAACTGGTTTGAAGAAGTTTTCAGTTTCCTTTATTACAAACAAAGCTTTAAAAGCTTATGGGTAACAAATATTTTATATGGATCTGAAATTAACCATGCAAATTGCAAAAATAAAAACTCCTGCTCTCCAGTATTATATGTTGCCCATGACTAACAATTTGGACTATACTTTGTTTCACCAAGTTTGGTAATATATGCAGTTGTGCCTGCCACAAGCATGCCAACAAACCGCCTTTGTATGTGTATATACAGTGTGTGGATTTGTTGGCACACGATTCGATACTGCTACCAGGAAAATACTTGATGTGAAACAATGTATAGTAATTTCCACATGCACAAGCAAATAATAAGTTATTTTGTTGTTTGTTGGTTTTCCATTATCTATGATTAACCATTGGGACTAATTTTTCCTATCACTTTCATTTGTCATTTTTATCCTTTTCAGGTTTTTATAGCACTAGGTGTATGCATGCTAACACCATCTGTATGAAACTACTATATCATCAGCTAAGTATATCAGCTCTTACAATTTGGACAACGGGACATAGCTAGATATTAACAGGTCCTATGAGCAACTCAAAATATTGTGAGTTGCACAAAATCACACTCGTAGCGCAAGTCACATATTGCGAGTTGTACATGGGATGATGGCAGCAATCTTTGATGCAAGGGAAAGAGGAAACATATAATACAATAACTTCATAAACATTTCAAATGATTATCCTATAATGAGTGGTTTTTGAAAATCACCTTCCCTGCACATCCAAAATGGCTGCCATGGTCTTGTGGCTGCCATGGTCTTGTGGCAGGTAGCATATTGCTTCATACATATACGCACTAAGAGGATTTGCAAAATCCAACTTTACTTGCTTGTATCCAGGGCCAGAAGCAGAACTGGTTATGTTCAAAATTGATGAATTTGGATTTTAATTCACTCAGAAAAGCAAGAAACTTGAGCAAAAACAATGATTCTCCAATTCACCTTCATGTAATGCCTCAGAGAACAGGGATAGACTGCTCAGTGTCAGAAATGGGTAAGTGGAATAGCTGCCATGTGTAGCTGCTGTGTGTTAGATAAGTACAATGTACTGTGTATAAGTTGTCAAATGTTCACAGGGCAGCTATTTGCACTTGCTCACTTCTGACACTGAGCAGTGGACATGGCAAAGTACATACTAAACTGGTGGACCAAATCTCATTAAACGACTCTTAAAAAGTGGACATGACCAGTTCTGGCTCTGATGATCCCTTGAAATACTAAACAAGGTATCAATTCAAGATATTATGTACAACAGTGAAGAAACAAATGTCAAGCATTAATTGTAACCCAATTCCCACAGGCTGTTATCTTGTGATTTAATATGTGGTGACACCAGAATTCTTTTACCAGGGATGGGTGGGTGGGGTGGAGGAGGGGTTAAGTTGGATTAAAAAAATGTTTTAGGGGGAAATATTCACAAATTAAAGTTTGTCGTAATTTTGGCTAAAAAATTTGACCTAAAAAAGTGGTAATTTCCCTGATTTCTACATGCTTATGTAACAATTCATGCATAACATTATTGGCATGTAGTGTATTTTAAACACTGCAATTGTAACATTAAATATTTATTATTAGGCCTCGGCATCTCCTTTGTGTATTCGGAACTCGGAAGAATTAGAAAACTTATTTTATATTTATTGCTAACTACTCCATCAGAGGTTAAAAGTTACTGTCAAGTCTTAGAAATTGTATGTCATTGTTAACTTTTAAATTATCTAAATACAATCACAGATTTGATGTAAAAACAACTATGTGGAGAAGATCACAAAACAAAAAAAAATGCCTTAATAATTTTGAGATGCAGTATAAAACATGCATATATTTAAAAGTGTTTTTTTTTTAATCTAAGGACTTGTTTTTCATTTTTGCATTTTGGCCTTTTTGATTTATTTACCAAATATGGCGATTTTGTAACTAAAAAGGATATTTTAGTTTAAAAATGCGTAAACATCACATAGCATTTTCTAGTTGATACATGTTTGTTGGGTCCAGCCCTTGTAGAATTGTTGTAATTCTTTATGTTGGTTATAATTATATTTTGAGTTACTGTATACATTGTATCATCATAATGAATGCAAGACTATTTTATGATTTAATGGTCAAGCAATAGCTGCCTTCTGTATTATAACAATGATCCAACTAGGGACAGGTTGTTGCTCACCAGTTAACATCAATTACACTGTACTGGATGTGCTTCATAAGTAATGCATTTACATGAAGCAGCCATTCAAGTCTATTTCAAAATAAGTTATTCTTGCAGCACGTACAGGAATGTGTACGGAATGTATTGTTACACTTACCGAGGCAATTGTGTTTGAGATGACATGTTGTTGCTCAGCAGGAATTACATCAATTATACTGTACTGGTTGTGCTACACAAATAATGCATTCCCATCAGGCAGCTATTTAGCTCTATTTGAAAAGTTATTCTTGCAGCATAAGACAATATGAATGCTACTCAAACATGTGCAGAAAGTATTGTTACACTTACAAAAAAAAATGTATGAGGTAATTTGCTTTGAGATCTGAACACTCAGTAACAAAATCAAAGGGTTCCACTGATGTAGACATTTGTTCTGTACCTTTTGTTAATACCTTATTTCATTCAATGGTATACCAATTTTTCACCAATACAACTATAACACTTTTCAATACAACATAATTTAAGGACGATATAACAATTAACTATATTAAAGGTAAGATTTAAAAAATTACAAAGTTAGGTAGCCGCTCCTTAAAAACATTTTGCGATGTGACAGTTTAAGAGGCTTTACGCAGTGTTAATCACCCGCTGTGGTCTTCATGAAATGGCAGGCTACAAAAGCCTTGTTGTATGTATGGATGTATTACATTATTGGCATGTTTGAAGGAAAATTCTGACATATGACATTCAAATGGCTATAATTTGGAGGATTAAAGGAGTGCTTTGTGTTCCACAGCCTCATCCCACTTGACTCAACTCCAACAATGTTTAACCATGAAAAACCTACCACATAATGTTTTTGTGGACTATAGTAATGTTTTAACCTTCATTGCAGATTCTTTAAGACGTCATCCAACTTGTATTTTCTGTCTATATATCAAACAAATGATAACACTGGCCTAGGCACTGTAATGCATGCATGCAGCTATGTGTAACTTGCAAATGCAAAGCCTGAATCAACTAAAATTGTAGAAATACAGTTTTTTGTGGATAGGTTTTTCTATTGAACCTTGCCCTAAAGAGGGGGCTAGAATTACGAAAGGAGATAACAAAAATATGCAGAACAAATGTATTCATTTATTACCCTCTTTAATATTCTTGTAGAAATTGCCTCTCATTAAAGAGTAATGATATTTTTGGTATGCTTTGTTTGGCCAGGGTTATTGAGAATTAATCACATTGTTAATACAGATAAGTGGCCCTTTAAAATGATATTTTATTATCGTAATTTATTATACATGTAAAGATAAAGTATATACTTGTGTTACTATAGAAATTACACAATTTATTGTATTGTATGATATATGTATAAGGAGATAGTAAACATTAAATATATTTGATAATAACGATACTTCTGTAGTTGTATGACGCTTGCTTTTACCATTGTTATCCCTTGGCTTTAGCTGTAAAGAGGGAAAAGTGGGTAATGGTGAATCCAACGGACGAGGACACAAAACACATCAAGGATCAATAAATGATTCAAGAGGATACCTTGAATATGAACAACTGGAAAGAAAAAAAGCAAGGTACACCAACTTGACGAAGTAAAATACAGACTAGACAATACGTAGTGGGGGACAAAATAGGCATTAAAAGAAAAAGTGCACTAGAACAAGTGATGAAAATCACTGTGCACATAAGCAGACATGAAAAACCAAGCAACCAAAGTATAGGCCTAAAAACAGGTAAAGTTCGATGGCCAAAAATGGCCAATTCCAGAACCCACGGAAGTGTCAGGAAAACAGTACAAAAGTACACTCCAGTGTACTTCGTACTGTTTTCCTGACATTTTCACAAGAGTTCAGTTTGGCTTTTTTTTCAATTTTTAAACCAACCTTGTCTGGGGCAAAGTAATATATGCAATTATGTGTATTATATTAACTCACAAATTTAATCCGTTAATTAACTGAAATTTTGGAAACTATTTTTTTGGTGGTTATATATATCTATTGTATCAGACCCTGAACATATGATGCTAAATCACCAAATGACAATGTCCCTTTAAAGTGTACATATTGTTTTTAATCCTTATCTTTTCACAAATAGTTTAGGTGTATACTCATATCAGAGGACGCCATTCAATCACCTATATGTTTCTGAATTGATAACTTGAATTATGGTATAAAATTGAGTCCGCATTGTATCAATAATTATCTATTGGGTATAAAGGTTAAAAATTATTTCATGTTTGATAAAACTGCAATGTAAATATCCCCTGTATTATATTCAAATATTAAGAGACGAATGGCTAGGTAGGAACAAACTACTGCGTGCAGTGCATGGGCGCCATTTTGATTACATCTTTGACTGAATATAAAACAAGGAACAACATCACTACATGTTGAAGCCAACCGTCTATATGAAGAATAGTTTCCATTAGAAGGTAAGTGCTACATTATATCCCGCATTATATGAATCTCTAGGATTACTAGAGGTGATCTCTTTTGAGAGTTGAGATTGGTTTATGTATACATTCATGTTTATTTATATGATGCCGTATTTACACTAGTTGTGGAAAGTACACTGTGTTACTGTCATCACATTTGACAAAGTGTAAAGAAAACAGCGCGTGTCAGGCTATATGTGCCTGGACACCTCGAATAAGCCGTAAAGTCCCCCTCTGGTCATTTTTACTTTTTTACATATTTGCAAAGATAATGTTTCAGGGATTAAAATGACACCTCAATAAACTTCATATGACAATCCGAAGCGAAGTTATGGCTTGTTATAGGTTGTCATGAATCAAAACGCGAAACCGAGAAAAACGCGTTCAAAGTTAGGGAAGCATAATGATCATTCATCAGATGGGCCTCAGAAAATGTAGATTATTTCATATTTCCACTTATTTCTTTAAAATAAAACTTTGTATGTGTTTAGAAGAAAGCTTAAACATTTCAAATCTGCAAAAATCTCAACCGCCAAAATACTAGATTTGCATATATTTTCACCTGTAGCTCGAAATGAAGTTTGCTGAGTTTACGGCTCATTCGCCGCGTCCAGCCACATATGATCTGAAGAAAAAGTTGGACATAAGCTTATTTTTTTGCCTCAAGAAGAGTTTCTTGTATTTTTACTATCGCTAGGAGTTCACCTGTCGTGCAAATGCATAATTATAGAGTTTAGATTGCATTGTTGTTAAGATTTATATGAAATCTTAATAGCCATTGGAGGATAAGTTGCTGAAGGCATCAGTGGAGTAAACCCCTCCCCATACATCCCATGCAGAATAAAAGTCCCACAACTGCACAGTGACTAAAAATGGGACTACTGTTAACTATAAACTCATGAAACATCTATTTTAGCTTTTAGATCAAACTGATCTGTATCTGGTTACTGCCAATTGCTTTCCATTTTCTAAGTACAAAAGTTAATCTTTCAGAATACGTACGGTTTACGGCAATATGTGTATAACTCTAATGTACATTTGAAATTAATTATCAATTTTATCTCAAAATTGCAGAACACAAAAATGAAGTGGAAAAAGCACTTTGTAATAACCTTATTATTTACAATTCATCTTTCAGATCCAAAAGAGTACATCAAGCAACATATCACTTAACCTGTTAGTCCACCAGAAAAGTGTAAGGTGAGCACATTATTTGTAGGCATACAATGAATTTAGTTATATATGGTAGAAGACTAAATATTAAATTCTCTAAAAAGACACATAAGATATGGCTATCCAACACAAGTAAGTTCAATCTCCACTGTATTCAGCACACTGTATTCAGCATCGAAGTGGTTAGGCAAACAAAATTGTTTGCTTGCCCTCCACCGACCGATCCAAAATCAAGGTCGGCCCGTTAATAAAAAATTTTAGCTTTTAGTTCATAATTTTAATAGTTTTTATTACTTTTTCTGTGTCTAATAAATTTCATTTCAAAGCTAAATTTGGCCAACAACATTCTTATAAGAAGAAAATCATTACTGTAAACTCATAACATTTATAACTATCCATTCATGCGTCAATGTTTCCAATAAACTTCGCGTCTTATGTCTGTAAGGGCGTGTTCACACTATGCCTGTTTTGCCCTGGGTCCCGGGTACAACCCGGGTTAGACCCGGGCTGGTTATAAGTGTGAACAGGAAAAAACCTCAAAAAAATCGACCCGGGTCAATTTTTTTCAACCTAGGAAAGAGTAGGTTAAACCCCGGGTCAATTGTAGTGTGAACAGAAATTCACTGTTTGACCCGCATTACTAGAAGTAAGCATAACCATTATCACCCCATTTCTATTGTTTCTGTCTGCACTGGGAAAAGAATGATTCAGTTCTTTGGCAATAAAATCAATAAACATCTATTCCTGAGATAAGAAAGTTATTTTCATGCAAACAAATTACTAGTATTATCGAATCAAGAAGTAACAATTATTTTTGTGAGTTTTTAACCCAAAACAGCAACAAGAAGCAACTAGATAAATTACATATTAGTGGAATTAGAAAATAAAATTAAAAAAATTAGCATAATTAGGCCGGGAGCCTGTTATATATACCGGTAATAGTCAATGACAGAATATGTATATGCCTGCATCATCAGTAGGCTTAGGTAAAATAACCAACCCGGGTCAATTTTCTTCATGAGAGTGGCTATAGTGTGAACAGAAATTATTTGAACCCGGGACCCGGGTACAACCCGGATTAACTCGGGTCCCGGGTAAATAATTCATATGTGAACATGACCTAAGTGTGCAGTCGTTCTAATTGAATCAATTTCTATGATGTATCTTGTGTATTAAAGGTCTGAAATGAAGTATGTATCTTTTCACATGACCAATGTTATTTGTTTACATGCCTATATAGTAGTGAGTCATTAAAAAACAAAAATAGAAAAAACAAATTCCGACCAACCAACCCACCCCAAAAAACCCACTGGAGGGCAAGCAAACAATTTTTTTCCTTGGCTTTACATTACCGGATCACACTATTTTGGTATACCTTCAGATCAAAAACACGTCTAGCTACTGTCACCCTTTCCATGCTTAAGTATCATAAGTACAAAAGGTAAGCTGCCAGAATATTGTGTATTGAATTAAAAATGTGTATAGCTATATTAAAGGATAAAAAGGTAAAGGAGACGATCCTGTATAAACAGTGATCGGAGTGCCCATCTCTCTTTCATTGGCGATTGGGCCACTGAGACTCCTCCATGTAATGTTGCTATAGGGGGATCGGTACACCTCCTCAACAGCGAGTCTGTTTCCTTCCCATAATTTATGAATGCCGGTACCCACTTATACCCCTGGGTGGAGAGGAGTAAACAAGAAAAAGTACCTTACTCAAGGGCACAAAACGATGGCGTTGCCGGGGCTCGAACCCGCAACCTTCCGATTATGAGTCGGAGCCAGTGCTCCCACAAATGGATATACATTAGAAATGATCAATTTTAGCTCAATTATAGCAAATGCAAATTAAAGCCATATTATAACATTTGCTGAGAAGAACGCCTCAAAAAAAAAAAAAATTAATTCAGGTTTTTACATGATTGTAATGTACTTTAGTAAACAAAGATTCTCTGCAAAAATCAAGACTTTAGGTGCTGTAGTTTTGTCAAAATCTGTGATTTTGAATAAACCAATGGAACCGTTGTTTTATTATTATGATAGAAATATTAGTCAAGCGTGTATGTGTGTTGTTCATAACATAGTATACTCACCACGACATACACGGCGTCTGGACACACACACATGCCAGGATCGTACTGTATAAATTACAACCGCTGGCGTAACATGCATTGGCGCTATTAGTAAATTGCAATTTTTTTGCTTTACCTCACTTGTTCGGCTCAAAATTAAAAGGGACATATCTGACAGTAAAAGCTAACATTTTATGGAAAATAAATACTAATCTATTTTTAAAGAAATGTTATAATATGGCTTTAAGAGGCAATGCCAATTTAGGAGCTTATATTTACAAAATATTTATACTATTCATCTTTCAGATCCAAAAGGTACATCAAGTAAAGTATTTGATTCAACCATCAGTCTACCAAAAGGTGTTCTGTCATAAGGTGAGCATAATTATTATTTGTTAACTTTCTATTGAGATTGTTGACCACATTAGTCCACTCGGGCTAAATTACGGCAAATACTAAACTGAGATATAGCCAGAAATAGGTTATCGTTAGTCATACTTTAGACTATGAACATGTAAAAATGTGTAACTTTACAACCAAATCAGCTATAAACGCGGGGTTTCGACTTATAGAAAGGTAATTACTTTATATTAACTTGATAATAACTCAAAATATGACTTTAGCCTGGGTGGACTTTTATGCAATTGTCCAAAAAGAGGTTGTGTACATGTAAATATATAACACATGCAATCATATAATTGATCAAATAATATTGTAAAGAGACAAAATGTTTTTGTCCCAATCTTTTCCATTAATCACACAATACTTGACACTTTTATGCACGTATCGAAACCCTATACAGATAGATGGTGGATGAAGATATCAGTTCAACATGGCTGAAGGTGGTGATGACATTGTGCCCCAAGAATTACAACCATATGGTGGACACGGAGGTACGTGTAAAGGATTTAGTAGATTTAGATTTTAGTAAAAGCACCCATCATCCCTCTAAAGCCTACCAAAGTCGATCAGTGATGATGACTGACAACTAGTGATGTTTAAATCCAGATTGATTATTTGCTTTTAACAACTTGATATGCACTATGTACATTCACATTACTGGTGGGCCCTTACCGGGGGTCTTCAACATTTTGTATGATGTGCCCAATTGGGCGCGTTGGTCTCCACTGTAAACCCACCCATCGATATACCTAAGTCGCTGAAATGTGCCCAAAAACGTTGGCACATCCCGTATACCTTTAACCAGGAAGACCCTCCCAGGCCCTTTACATTAAATTACTAAAGACTCACAAGCTACCCAGGGGAATAACCCTTGTAAGGATGCTGAAAAAATAGGCTATATAACGAAATCGATAATACTCTGTGGCATATAGCCAATAATTTCTCGGTAGGAAGGTAGATGGGAAGTTTTGTTAGGGCTAAACTTGACAAATATGGTCAAAACTGCCTAGAAATCTGACAGAATCCCATAGGGCAAAAAGATGAGCAAGATGTCACACAACATGTATAACAGGCACTTGATTCCTACAAACCCCCCCCCACCCCAACCCACACCTTTACTATTTGCTGTCATAGTGCACGTTAGTAACCATTGGTTACTGCTCCAAGCCTGGGCTCATACACCTGTTCCGAATTTTGATATGCCATAGGCTTTCTGTTGTGATCATTTCGATCAGTGGTTCGTAACAAAGAAAGCGTGATCCAGTTGACCTAGCAACGGTCATATTCTAACGTGCACTACGACAGCGAATACCACTGATTAGACTTTGGGTACAACATATTACTACATGTGTATAGAACTTAAGTACCTTGTGGAAAAAATATAAGTTTAACATCCTTGTAGATACCTCATTCCTTTTGAACACATTTTAACATCCCACAAAGAAAAAGGTGGTAAAATATAAGATATGCTAATTAGCATGGAATAAAGGTAGGCCTAACTATCAAAATATTACGCTTCATTTTGTAAAAGTCAATATTAAAAAAAAAAAAAAAAGGAATTGATTATAACCCAAGCCTGTAGACAGGAATTTACAAAATATAGACGTTAAAAAAAAAACAGAAATACTTTCATGCAGTAAGTTTTTACTTTCATGCCCGGACCTTGATTCAGGTGACCAAACGCTGCATTTGGTCATAGTTTTTATAGATATCGATGCATTTTGCACCAATATAATGAGATGATTTATTCTCGCTTTTAATGCAACAAGTAAAATGCTGATGTAAAAACTTAAAAAGGTGATCCTTTGGTTTTCCCACCCACCAACTTTTCTTTTTGAAAATATTTTAACGACAAATCAATTATTAAAATTATCTTTGCCACACTCAATTATTATTAACAACTCAAAATGCTGATTGTGATGATTTTAACAGATTCTCTTAACAATAGTAGCAATGGGGATATGGTTCATATGACAATTTAGCGTCTAACAACAGTTTTATCATTTTGTACAAAACCAAAAGCGCTTCTTACCAGCTGACGAGCTGCATTATATTTTGGTACTAATCAATCTGAAAATCCCAATGACTCCTCATTGTGTCTAGGTTTAAACCACCCTTTATACATGACATATTTATACTAAATAAATTAATATTTCATGTGTTTATTACAGGTGCTGTGACAGAAGGTACCAAGCAACAACAAACCCTCATCCCATCTATTCAAGCAGATAATGTTAACTTAGGACAAACTCAAAATGTTGTTTCTGGAGACCAGACATACATCCAACATGTTGACAGACATGTTGAAACAAAGATTGAGAAACAAGTTGTTTATAACATTGGCAATCAGGGAAATACGAAAGGTTAGTTGTTTAGCTATAAACTTCAGCAACATGGTTGCTAAAAATGTGTTTGCTTCTAGAGGTGACACAGCCCAGGGGGCACATCATAAATTTTTGGTGGGTTTGCCGCCCTGGAATTTTAATGTTTTGGGGCTTACCACGTACCGGTAAAAGGGTGTCTATTGGAGCTGCAAACAATAAAAATCAAGGCTCTTTCTTTACTTTCTGGTTGCAAGTAGCCTGATAAAAACAGAAATGTGAAGAATGAGCAACTTAGGGTTTTTTTAGAGCTGATATTATCCAAATCTAGTGTCTTTCTACACACCATACCTAAGTTGTGTACCATCCTTATCATACTTATGGAGACGTCGGTGCTTGTACACAAAGATAAACTGTGTAAAATATACAAATTTATATCAATTTATACTAATATTATTGAACAAAGCTGATAATTAAAACTTAAAGTGTCCAACTAGTGAACCAAATCATCTAGATTAAAGTGTGCTACTGAAACTGTGTTGAAAAGGAACCTCAACAGCTACAGATAAAACAAGTGACATTTATGAAACTTGCAATTCTCTTGTGTTTCTAAAAATCAATTTTATGACATCATTGCCTTTCATTTATGATAGGGAATACATTTACATTTGAGGCCTGAACATTTTGTGAGGGTCCTAAACATTTAAAGGCAGAAAGCTCAATTGACATAAATTGGGCTTATTTCATGATATTCATAAAGTATTTGGCTATTGTATTTTTAATATTGTCATAGCATTTTCTTCTGCAATTGTGTTCAATTTACAGATATTTCTGACTTTGATTTAGAATCTGTAAGAAGGCAGCTGAAAGATGAATACCTAGAAACAAGAGGTAAGCTACCACTGCTGCCGGGTGTGCCAGAGGAATTTGCCAAGATGGAAGACATCTTTGTTGACCTGGACATCATTGAAGAAGACAAGAAACCATGTGGAGTGAAACTAAAGAAACTTAAATCATATGGAGACATTGTATGTATTGAACGACAAATAGAACAGGGTATGAGGAAAGAAAGTCAACTAGTCAAACGTGTTCTTGTAAGGGGAGGACCTGGGGCTTGAAAATCATCAACAGTATCAAAGCTAGCATATGACTGGGCATGTGATAAACACAACTCACCTATTTCGAGATTTCAGTTATTATTTGCTATCACAATAAATGAAATTAATACAAACACCGATTTGATTGATATCATCAAAGACCAGCTTTTGCCAAAAGTTTCAAGGCAAGGCCTTAACGATTACCTCCAATCAAATGCTAGCTCTGTTGTTATTTTATTTGATGGGTATGATGAGGCTTCAGAACACTTTCGCCAAACAAATGATATCAAACATGTATTGTGTAGCAAATGGTTGGCTGAAACCTGTGTAATTGTGACCACAAGACCTAATCAAGTGGGCAGATTTAGTGGCACTTATGGTTCTTATCTTCAAGTGCAGATACAAGGGTTTTCTGGCCATGATAGAAAAACTGAATATGTTCAGAAATTCATGGGAGCTCAAATAAACAACGCATCTGCCTTTTTAAGTCATCTTCATAAGTCATCTCGACTTTATCAGCTTGCATCCATACCTATCATCCTGTCCATGTTGTGTTTGCTTTGGGTTGAAGATGGAGAACTTCCATTAACTATCACATCCTTGTACAATGAGGTAATTATGCACTTAGCAAAACATGCACAATATGCCAAAAAAAGTAGCAATGTCACAAGTGATCAAAAATGGATTGATAGGGTGCTTGGTTATATTGGCGAAGTAGCTATTGATGGATTGTTTGAAGACAAGCTTGTTTTTAAATCAGATGAATTTGAAGATACAGTATTGGAAGAGGCTTGTTCATTGGGCATAGTTACAAAGGAAAGGAAAAGATCTAGATTGAATGTCACATATCATGTCACATTCCTACATAAAACGTTTCAGGAAACATGTGCTGCTTATTACTGGATAAAATTGATTGATACAGAAATGGGGAAATTCAATAGTTACCTGAAACAAGTGACTAATGATAATATATTTGAGATGGAATATTTGTTGAGGTTTGCTTGTGGATTGAGTGTGAAGGCTGCTGAAGCCATTTTGGCACATGTTGTGAAAATTATGTGTCATCATGATCAATTGAAAAACATTACTGGTAATATCAAAGGTATTTATGGTAATGTTTGCCAGACGATGCCTATTTTTCTGCTGTATGAAGCTGAATCAAATAATGCGGAAATACAGCATTGCAATAAGCTCCATGTGCATTTGAAGCCATTGTTAAAAACTGTGCTGATTGATTCACTAGACCTTCAGAGATCAGAAGAGTTTAAAGAATACATCACTTCTTATATTTCCACACCACCTGTAAAAAGTGTTAGCACTTTTCATGCGGGATATTCTTGGTTAGATGATGTTGAAGAAGTTGAAGTTCCTATCAAAGAGATCAGTGATGATATAGATATGGTATTTAAGTTGCTTTGTGCAATGACAAGGATATTGATATTGCGGCTTCATTATAAACCGTATGCCTCATATGCCTCAAATGATGTTACATCATTCCTTACCATGTTGTCAAGTCATTTCACTTCCACAACACTCTCAGAGTTACATTTCACATATGCTGCATGTGATGCTAAGACATTTTCACATTTTCTATCTACCATGCCATCTCTTACTAAACTTGAGTTAGACAATATGTCTTTGCAAGGTGAATTGGCTAATGTACTAGTCCTTCCAGCACTGAAGGTATTACACATTAACAGTTCACAAGAAGCATTCAAAATAATACTAAGTGGGTTTTCTCAGGCAGCTGATATGATTAAGCAACAAAATGTGAGTCAATCTCACAGTAGTCAGGAGTCAAATGCTGTGATGACTTATGATAAGAGTTTGTTACTCGAGGAACTTAACTTGTCATACGTCAATAGAATAGGTGATTCAATAGGCACATTTGCAAAGGCGTATAGTTACATGCCACATCTCAGATGTCTGAGGTTGAGTTTAGCAGCATTGAAACCCCATCAGTGTGAGAAACTATTTGATGGGTTTATAAAAGCTGGTCAAACAAGAGATAATGGTTTATTAGCATTGGAAGTTCTAGACCTATCTCACAATGAGATAGGTAATTCAGTGGGAAAACTTGCTCAGGCATATAGATACATGACATGTCTGAGATGCTTATTTCTGGTGTATACACACATTAATCCATCTCAACTATTTGATGGTTTCCTTACAGCAGGAATGTTAAAAGAAAATCAATCAGAAAAGAAACCATGTAGTATGCAGTCAGATATGCTCAGGGAGAATGGTTTAATGCTTGAAGAGTTAGACATGTCAAGGAATGATATTGGTGACTCTGTAGGAAAACTTGCCCAAGCATACAGGTACATGACTAGTCTGACATACTTAAATTTACAGTCCACAAACCTGAATCCATCTCAGTGTGCTGTGTTATTTGATGGGTTTATTACAGCAGGCAAGATGTTAACACAACAAGATGAGACAAGGAGCAATAGACAAGGTGATGCATCGAGTACATCACAGAGTGGTTTGAGAATAGAAACTTTGAATTTATCGTGGAATGAAATAGGTGAATCAGTAGACAAGTTGCTTGAGGCACTCAGATATATGACTCGCCTCAAAGAGCTCAGATTGATGTGGTGTATAGTTAGAAATGAAAATAGGGAAATGATAGAGGATGTTTTGAAAACAATCAGCAGCAAATTCCAAAGGGATCGTTATTACGACAATTGTTGGAGTAGATGAGAAAACGATTAACCAATATGTAAGTGTTTTTGGTTAGATTATAAAGGTAGGATTCAAGTTGAAAAACAGGACTCCCTGATGGGTGTAAAAATCACAACTGGAGAGGGTATCAGGTTTGTTGTAAATCTAGAAGGAATCTTGTTCGGACATCCAACAAATCATGGTTAAAGTCTTGGAAAGGGTATCAGCAAAACTGCAACATCCTGAAAATGGTTGGAAATTGTGTTCTTTTTGTGGTTTTTTAGGTCCTGTCTACCATTTTGTCATGTTTAGGGTGACTTCCGACATGCATAAAACAAAGACCAAAAAACTCACTGGGCAATGCAGCAGATACTTGTAACGCTGCAGTAGGTTAGGTAATTGTATTTTATCACTCAACTGCAGGCAGAATAAAAGTGGTCTGTTAGGGCCTTGAAAGTTGATTGTGAGTTTCTAATGCCCGAACTTTTTATGTCACCTCAGAATTATGTAATTTTGCAGAAATGATAAATTATTTTGCTATTTTATTTGAAACTGTTCAATTTCAGCAGTATATTGCATTCACAAATACCTCCTGCAAACAGTTCATAGAGCTCAATATACTAAATAAGCTGTAGTTTATTGTTTGGATGGTTGCAATTAAAAGCCTAATAAGCATGTGTTAAGTAATAAAAGGTTTAAAAATAATGAAAGAGTTGCCTTACATGTTGCAAAAATAATGAATAATGAACGAATCGCCTCATGACTTGGCAACAAATGTGTGACTGCATTTGAATTGTTTTACTAAGTTCTGTCTGTGCATGCAGTGCGGATAAATTCAAAACAATCCCTGATCAGGGATCAATAATGTCACAGACGGTGGTCGCGCCAGGAATTTTTTCGTGGGCGAAGTAAAATTGAAGGAAGGAATCAGAAAATATTCCTAACATTATATGTTCATAGCCCAAAAATGGTGCATTGTTTTTGTGATTTTGACTAGACTGAGGGCAACATGAGAGGGTGAAAATTATGAACTGTTGTCTTTTAAAAGACATTGTTTACGTTGAGCTGAAGGTATTAATAACTAGCTGAGAAGTCTGATGGTATGATGGTATTGATATTTAAGCCAGTGGCACTTTGAGAATTAGCCTATATTAGTTCATAACATTTACCCCCTTACCCTCCCCATCACACTCTATCATTTCATAACATTCCATCATTAACCTATATTATATCATATCAATTTCACATTATGCTTTTCAACCACACATAATGTCATCAAAGTGTACAGGGATTGCTGAGCTTTCAACATTTTTTCCTTTTGGTATAAAACATTTTACATATTATGGAATTATTTTACAGTCTTATTTTTGACATTCAAATAAATGACTATAATTTGATGGAATTAAAATTGGCATTGTGTCAGATGAGATGCAGATCGGCCCTAATAAGCCTATGGTAAATAGTGTATATTTACCTCAACAACATGTTATTTACCATATCTTTTGTCAACTATGTTTAATCACCCTCACATGGTGAAAGGACGTAACTTGAAAAGGACAAGAGGCAGATATTTTCTTTTGCCAAATTATATGCCAAAGAGTTAACTAACCTATTGCAAAAGACAGTTAAATAAGAGGAAATAAGGCAGTAAGAGGATGATACATTCATAAGCCAAAGTTTGTGCAATACAGTTTTACCAACCTATGGCAGAATACAGTAACATATCGTCGGTCGCAACACATAGTGGCGTAGAGTGATTTTCAAATTGTTCCGTTTCACATAGTGGCGTATAGGCCTAGGGTTAGAGCTAGCTATTATCCTATGATAGTTATTCCTTGTTAACAGTTAAAGATACAGTTTCATAGTTTGGATTTTCAACTTCAATTACAAATGGAATCGGGCCACTGAGAGATAACAGTGGAGGAGTATCGACTCCATTACTAGTAGCATATCCTTCAAAAACGTTCTGATCGGAAACGTATTTTGTTCTTCACGTACGCCACTATGTGTTGCGACCGACGATATATTTAATCTCTTTGTATGTTTAATGTAAGTAAAATAAAAAATGTTAATCTCAATCATTGCTAAATGAGTTGTTAGTGTAGTAAGTATACGATACACCCTTTTACCATATTAAGGCCGCAAATTATAAAGAACAAGTGTATCCATTTATATCCTCTTACACTCTTATAACACATGTTAAAATTTTAACCAACACAGATTATCAGGTGAACCATACAATTGCTGGTTAAAATTTTTAACCGACAAGTTTAAACATCTGCATAAGCGTGTTTTAAAAAGTTTAAATTTGTTGGTTAAAAATTTAAACAACAATTGTGTGGTTACATTTTAACATGTGTTATAAAAGTGTAAATGATACACTGTTTGTGTTCAGTTTTTTTCCAGGGGTAATCAGAATGTATCACATTGAGAGTATGTATGCAGTGTTTATGTGTCATATGTTTATAGATAGGTGGCACTTTAAACTGATATTTTATTATCGTAATATTATACATGTAAAATAAATTATATACTTGTGTTAACATAGAAATTTGCACAACTTTGTTGTATTGCATGGTATATGTACAAGGAGAACGAAAACATTAAATATATTTGATAAAAAATACAAGTTTAGTTCGTGGAATTCCTTTGCCGTTGTTCCATTGTTTTGTATAATGCAATTAATATTCACCTGGAGGGAGGGGTTATTTATTGATGGTGTACACAGGCTTGACTAAAGTTTTTACACAACGTCACCATTAAACGAGTTTCACCCTATACCAGCAGAAATACAAATACAGGTCTACAAAATGTTGGCCCAAAAGGAAGTCCCAAATGTTTGGAAAGCAATAACCTAACAAGTTATGATGAGAAAAACTAGTCCTGCATATGGAAAGGGGTGTTATAGGGGGCGCTCAATCGACCAATAGTACTCCATGGATCGAAACAGTGGAAAAGTGCCTATTTTGCATAAATCCAAAATAGCCGCTGATCCGACCCTGATGTAGGGATGGAATTTCAACATCGGGTAAATCTGGTTAAAACTATATGTCAGAACTTTCCAGAATCCGTATGATGAGATCAATATATTTGTATGAATTTTAACCAGATTTGACCAACTTTGAAATTTCACCCCTGAATAAGTAGCCATTTTGGATTTATGAGTAGTAGGTACTGTTCCCTACTAAGCCTTTCTAATGTTTTTGTATGAGCGTTTTGGAGATTGATACGTGTGAAATTAGTGATTGGTTCACCCATGTATTTCCTTCAGTAGACTTCCCTATATAATTGAAAACATTCATTAACATGACCAACTATTATTTATTTTTCGAAAATTGACTATGGCGTAGTCTACCCTGTAGTTCGATGCAATAGTTTTACTGTAAGAATGTCGTATCTGCATATTTTTTATTTTGCAGGAGCGCCATTTTTGTGTTTCAATTTCTTTACTTAGTTATTATTTTTAAACGTGTTGTTTATTTAACTTATATTTGACCAATTGCTTTTAAGACTTTTAATATTTCATTATCCATTAATAACTGAATTTCACCCAAATGTTAGTACGACCATCTTGCCCTGACTTGGCAGCAAATACGAAAGTGTTTCTAAAACGTAAGCTTGCTATAACACGTTTTGGTTATGGTAAAACAGTTTTAATAACATTTAGATGTTGAGTTATATAAAGATCATAAAATTAATGGGGTTTTTTTTAACGTTTTATATTAAAAAAACAAACTCCACAATGTATTTAAAATGTTGTCAAAATGTTATTGCAAATTATTTTGTTTATAATGTCACAAAATATTTTGTCAACACTGAATAACAGTGCTTTCTCACTCTTAAAAAGACTGGAAATGAAATGACTCTCACTCCAAAAAAGTGGTAATTCACTCTTAATTGAGTGAAAACTAATCAATCTTTTTAGAGTGAATTATATTACTCTCTTGTCACTCGAATTTTACTCGATAAGAGTGAAAATCAGTTCACTCTTGACAGGGAGAGTACCCTAACTACCCTTTATATAACCCGACATATAAACGTTTTCTGTAAATTGTTTTGTGTTTGCTGGAGTAGCCCTTGTGCAGTCGACTTAGGCAAGTATGTTGGTTTTAGCAGGTGGTGGTCGCATTGCATTCTCTAAATTCAGTAAATTTTCATCGTCAACCGTGTAATTGAAAGGGATTATTTTGAAATTTTAAAACGCTTGAAATATCACAAACAAATAGGCCTTTGTTAATAAATAATATAACTACATGCTAAAACCGTTGGGGTTCGATAATGAACCCCACAAAACTAACCGAGTATATGGAAAATGACATACGGCCGGGCGGTTTCACAAGTTGCCGACTCTATCATGCCATTCGCCGCCTGGGTTTTAGAAGTGCCATGAGCTGAGCTGACGTCAGGAACAGCAAGAGTGATGAAAGACATGTAGAAGCTATCAGTTTAGTCGTAAAGATATCCTGAAAAACGTACGAAGACAAGCCGATCAAGTGCTAGTTGACGGTTGTTCTCCTGCTATGGTGACGTGAACGGTAAGGAAAACACAAGTCGTTTCCCCTATACTCAAACCTATACGGGATGTCCCCAGCAAACACAAAACGTTTTCGACATCATTCGCAAAAGGTTATAAAAGGTTGTCAGAAAACGTTTAAATGTCGGGTTATATAAAGGGTATATTAAGAGTATAAAACGTTTTCATAACCTTAAAAAACATTTTTGATAATCTACTGCTCAGCAAACAAAAATGTTTTACAGAAAACGTTTAAATGTCGGGTTATATAAAGGGTATAAAAACGTTTTAATAGCATTCCAAAAACATTCTTGAAAACTTAATACAAAACATTCTAAACAGAATGTTATTTTGGGGTTGAAAAAATATTTTGCGAAAAATGTTTGCCCAAAATATTTTCAATAACGTTTTCATGACCTTTATATAACCCGACATTTAAATGTTATTAAAAGGTTTTGAAAAAACATTTTAAGAACATTTCTGTGTTTGCTGGGTTCAAACATTTGGACATAATGTTATTTAAGTATTGACACAATATTTGGCAAAAATGTTTGCAAAAATAGTTTGCAATAACATTTTTTGAAAACATTTAAAAATATTGCTGTAGTGTGTTTTCATACAAAACGTTTTAAAACGTTATCATGACCTTTACATAACCCGACATTTTAATGTTATTAAAACGTTTTTACCTAACCAAAAGTCAAAATATAATTTATTTAAAACGTTTTTAAAACGTTTTTGTGTTTGCTGGGTCAGTTGAAATCGGAGTGAAGAAGACTGATATATTTATTTTTATGATAATATTATTATATTTCGAACTACATAATTGATTTGAAAAGCAAAAACCAAGATATATTTTAATTAACATATTGTGTGTATTCGTGACTTTATATTGGGTTATTAAACTGGAGATCCCAAATAGAATGAGCTCTTAAGAACCAAACCCCACCCTCTCCTATTTAGAGCTAGCACAGGGTTTGGTGAAATAAAATGAAACTTTGTAAGTGACTTTAGGGTATATACATGGTCAGTTGCGTCTAACTAGCTGTTAGTTATTTTAGTTAGTTGGTTAGTCATCAAACATCCTATCTACTGAAGATAGCAACATATTTATGTATTTTAAACAACATAACTATCAGACAATTGCTATCTACTAAGCATAATTATAAATATATTCATGTATTTAACACATCATAGCTGTCAGAAATAATGCTATCTACTAACAATATAACCATATTCATGTATTTAACACACCATAGGTATCGGACACTACTGAAGCAACATATTCATATATTTAACACAACATAGCTATCACTATCAGATAATAATTTTGTATGCTGTCTACTGAAGATATAGCAACATATTCAAGTATTTGTAACACCATACCTAAAAGACAATGCTAACAGACATGTTATCAACCTAAAGATAGCAACATATTCATATATTTTACACAACATAGCTATCAAACATAATGCTATCTACTGAAGATAGCAACATAGGGCATATTCATTTATGCAACATAAAATTGCTATCATATACAATGTTATCTACTGAACATAGCAAAGTATGCATGTTGTGTTATAAAAATGCATACATTGTATCTATCAGACATAATGCTTTCTGCTGAAGATACCAACATATTCTTGTATTTTACACAACGTAGCCATCAGACATTTACTATCTACTGAAGATAGCAACATATTCATGTATTTACACAACAAAGCCATCAGACATTATACTATCTACTGAAGATAGCAACATATTCATGTATTTTACTCACCAAAGCCATCAGACATTATACTATCTACTGAAGATAGCAACATATTCATGTATTTTACACAGCAAAGCCATCAGACATTGTGTTATCTACTGAAGATAGCAACATATTCATGTATTTTACACAACATAGCCAACAGACATTATGCTATTTACTGAAGATAGTATACAAATATATACTGCCATGAGAGGTTGGTTAAAACTATGGGCCCGAGGTGAGATCAATAGTACTATTTTCCTGAGGGGCGCAGCCCCGCAGGAAAATAGTATACAAATATTTACTGCTCATGAGGGATCTGGTGGAATCTATTGTCCCCGAGGTGAACTGGAGACCGTGAGCCTACTATTTTCCCGAGACCGCCAGGAAAATAGTAGGCTCACGGTCTCCAGTTCACCGAGGGGACCAATAGATTCCACCAGATCCCGAATTAAAGCAGTAAATATTTGTTTTATATCCTTCATTAATATATTCTTTGTTCATTAATTGGTTAAAATATTAGAAACGCAAGGCCTTTATCATAGTCATAGGCTTCGGTATAAATCTAGGCTAGGCCTAGTCAAGGCTAGGCTGGCCTCGCTTTGTTTTGATTGAATGCACGTAGGCCTGCATGCACAAAACACGCACACAGTTGAGTGGCTAAAGCTTACCGTGAAAATGTTGTTACCTCTCTAGTCATATATATATCTCCGTGAAACGAGTAACCATGTTCTCTGTCAGTATTTTGCCGTCAATATTAAGATACTAACGCCGTATTTTAGTTGCACTTCTGTGCTGCTTGTGTGCTTCGAATAAGACAACATGAGTTGCGACACATTAATACCCCAGAGCCGGCTGTGATATCCCGTGTATGTGGCGAGTTGCACGGACCACTAGGAACTGCGACGCGGATATGAGGTCATACGCGCTCAGAGGGAGATAGTAGAGAGATTGCGAAATTTACGTGAAACGTAACACGGGAACGCGAACGGCAAGCTACATTAGTCGAAAATCGGTTATTATGCCCTCTAGAGGGTGAAATCTATTGTGAATTGGTCAATCGTGGAATTACCGTAAGGCGATTAGGCCTACGTTGCGGTTGGTAGCAAAAAATGACGTTCCAAAATGACAAAAAAACGCATTATGAAATGCAGAAAAATGTTATGTTTATCATGTTATGAAACGAATCAAAGTATCCTAATAGAACAAGTAGAGTCCGACATGTAATAAAATCCATTTTGGGGGTTAAAATTTGATCTCGTATAGACAAGAAGAAGTGAACAAATTTCGATTTTTTTTCGACGCGAATTCGAACGGGCAGATTGCCTATTCATTTGTGTGTGGAAAATGCCGTCCAAAAATCAGCTTGCGAAGAGGCGTTTTAGGCAAGATTGTGTCGTGTTACGGCATAAATGCGGTATAATTGTCTGTTTGGGACGGGGAACAGAAGTTCGTGCAACGCTATTTTTCGCCTTGCTTTTTCGTTGTGCATTAAACAGCTGTCGAAGTGTTTTGCTTATGGATACTATTCAGCAAACTCCAAAATGTTTTTAAAACATGATAATGCATGTGTTTTTGGTTTTAGTTAAAACGTTTTGATAACATATCGATGTATGTTTATATAAAAATCATGAAAACTCGTGTTATACTGAAAAATAATACAACAACATTTTAAGCCAAAATTCGAAATGCTATAGTAAAATATCATTTGGCAAACATATTTAAGTGTCTATTGTGTTAGAACGTTTATCAGCAAGTTTAGAACAAAGGGTTTTTTGAATGTTATTAAAACTTTTAATGCCCTTGACCCTCACATAACCTTTAACCCGACATTTAACGTTTTCTGTAATATATTTGTGTTTGCTGGGTAGTAATCGAACTAGGCATATTAGATTATCTATTTTCATTTTGCTTTAGAAAGTAAACAGGGTATTATTTATATGATAATGGAGTTTGTTTCTTGTTATTCGAATAATATACACCAAGACTTCCTAGGCATCCAAAACCAAACTCTGTTTAGATTATTTAGACAAATAGCATACACGTGTGAACATAGGCCTATACTCATTTTCCAATAGCCCGCAAAACTCAATATCGCTAATCTGGACTGAATGCTTAGAGCATTATAGATACAGCCAGTCGTATTTGCATATCAATACCGAGGAAAGTAGTTCGATGAAAGAAGATAATCTTCTCTGGTTCGATGCACCCAAGGTGAATCAATGGGTGCTTCCTATTACCTTTAGATTATTTGTCTCAGCATAGCGCCATCATGATTGCAATTGAGTTTACACGTAGTCTTGGTTCAGACTCTATGCGGCTATCACGAACATACTAGGAACGACGAGCGTTAGGACCGACACAAACTGGCTGTGTAGGAGGCTAGTTTGGATGTGAACGGGACTATGACGTTCTACCGCAAAATGCAGAAACCCGTAACCCGTATGGCGTTTGCAGTGAACGCCTCTCCGCAATCTCTCTAGTAAAACTATTTCCCGGGGAGATAGTACTTTGAATAGTACCTCGTTCCCTCATCAATCGGCTTTTTGACTGTTTTGTAAAATAGCAAAACTATTTTTGGTCACATGATACTTGTTTAACCAATTAACGAACGAGAATATATTAATGAAGGATATAATATTAAATAATTATTGATGTCAACGAGGGACCATAGTTTTAACCAGAACTTCGAATAAAGGCAGTATATATTTGTTTTATATACTTCATTAATATGTTCTTTGTTCATTGATTGGTTAAAAGAAAATTATTTGACGTTTTGACTTCCAGCTTCTATCCCAATTTAAGCACAACCTATATTTTGCCCTTCAAAAAAATCGAATAGGCTAAAATCGGGCTAACCAATTACAGCAGCGCGAAATCACGCTATGGCAGTTTCGCGTGCGTGAACTGTTCCGTCGCATCGAATGCGCGCACGCGGAAGGCATGGTCAAAAGTACTATTTACGGATTGGAGGTACTATTTACGGCTCATCCGAGACATTGAAAATACTATTTGCGGCTTAGAGGTACTATTTACGGATAGGAGTACTGATGGTAGAACTATTTTTGGTCATGTGATCCACTTTTAACCAATCAATGAACAAGAATATATTAATGAAGTATATAACAACATATTCATGTATTTTACACAACATAGTTATTAGACATTAGACTATCTACTGAATATAGCAACATAGAGCATATTTATGTATGCAACACAATATAGCTACTGAAGATAGCAACATATTCATGTATTTAACACGCTATAGCTATATACCAACATTTTTAGGTATTTTACACAGCATAGCTATCATACATTATACCATCAACTGAGGATACCAACATGTTCATGTATTTTACGCAACAAAGTCATCAGACATTATATGCTGTCTACTGAAGATAGCAACATACGCCATATTCATGTATGGAACACAATATACTATCTACCAAAAAACGTTTCAAAACGTAAAAAGCGGCCAAAGTTTAAAAAATCTTTCCTGTGTGGCTTTTCACCCTTTTTAAACTTGGTCCCATTTATGAAAGTTTTAAAGACCCATACGAAGTCATCTATAGGCTACTTGTTGGTTTTCTTAGTTGTCAATGTTTATTTTGTAGAGCAAATGAATTAAGGTTCGTGCGTAATTGAAGTTTTTTCCGTATAGACGTTATAATGTATTTTGTAGCAAATACTCACTTTGTTAAATTCTTCATCGTCATGTGCGATTCTGCGCCTTATGTACAGATGTAGGGCCTGTATGTAGCAGGTTGACACACAGTCAATTTGCTAAGTATATATAATACTCTACTACTCTTTATGATCACGCAATATAATAAAACATAAACCTTGAAATGTTTTTGATAATACATACGGTAGCCTACGTCATATTGCACCGCTTTTGAACAGTCTTAAAGCTATAAGAGTACATTGTTGCATGTAAAAATTAGGACTCATTCTTCATGTTAATACTACTTTACTAAATGGGACCAAGTTTAAAAAAGGGTGAAAAGCCACACAGGAAAGATTTTTTAAACTTTGGCCGCTTTTTACGTTTTGAAACGTTTTTTGGTAGATATTAATTCTTTTTTTGAGGTAAAAAAATATTGCGCGCTAAGTGGTTCTTTGTAGCCATGCGAGGTGAACTAGTTGGATATCCATATTTCGCGGTTAATGGTGCTTTGTAGCCCTGCAGGGCAAACTAGTTGGATATCCATATTTCGGGGTGAGTGGTTTTTGAAGCTCCGAGGGCAAACTAGTTGGATATCCATATTTCGCGGTTAGCGGTTCTTTGTAACCCTGCGGGCAAACTAGTTGGATATCCATATTTCGCGGTTAGTGGTTTTAACGACCCGTAACCACCCCAATCAGCTGCATACCGCATCCAGCTATTTTATTTATCAAAATACTAGTTTTTAATGCTATGGGGTTAACAGAATTATTTAAAAAATTAATAGCTGAACCCAATAGTTCAGCCAAGGATTGGAAACGACATATTGATGACTTTATATAGAGTGTATTCAATAAACCCAAGGCGGAACGAGAGTTGCTAAGTAACCGCTATCCGAACCATAAACACACATGCATGATCAGACAACGAGTATTCAATTTCCTCATAGCATCCCACGTTGTTCACACGTCAGTCGAATTTGGCGGTGTTGGTTTGTTAGCCCTCCAAGTTATAACATCGTTCACTTTGTGTTGAACATTGTATGTGAGCCTCGCTGTAATAACATAAAGATCAGTCTGATCAGTGTGATATCACAGAGCAGACCCTTGAGAGGGCACTTGGCTCATTTGCATGGCAGTCGGACTCTCCATTGTATTTGATCATTTGTGTATGGAGTGCAATGGAGACCCGTCATTGTATTTGTTCATGTGTGTATGGAGAGCCACTCTTGGAGCCCATGGGACTTAGGCTAGGTCCTCAGGTAGAGTCAGACGCTGTATGTACTAGAAACGCCCATTCTTGATTCTGCGTTCATTCAATGTTAGCATTAAATTTGTATTGCCCGGCGGCCCCGCGTAATGGAAAAACCTGAATTTGTTACATAAAAAGAAATGAAAATTAAAAAGGCACGGTTCCACCTGAGTACATATTAAATGGGTGTAGAATTTTTTTTCAAATATATATATGAATTTAGACAAACATACGGGATATAATGAACCTTTGACATGACGCCATGATGACATGATTTTATTAGTCGTTTTATATATCACCTATACCGTGTATCATAATACCAGTATTTGTAATTTTATATTATATAGAACTAATATTTTGCATCATAAATGCGCAGTTCATATGCACAGACGATTACTAATCTTCACGACTTCAAAATAACATGTTACAAAGCAGGTAATAGGTGCTGGCCTTGTCCTATTGTACTTGTTCATTTGTGTATGGAGAGCTCACTGACCTGTTAATAGAGGTCAATGGAATAGCTTCGTTATGGGGCACCTCTCCATCGGTTTCAGGGCGCAGTTCATTGAACTCAGCGGGATTCTATTGCAAGTGCTTTTATATTATTACAAAACGGATCGTGGTTATTGCCTTGACAAACCTAATAAATAATTCATACCAGGGATGAATAAATCCAGGGGTGCGAACATTTCATTGGTCGCAAACCACCGGGATTCGATACAAGTTTGCGTTGTAAATGAATTCGTGAATAAGAGTGTCATCCCCTTGGCGCGATATTTGATTTCAGAATATACTCAAGTTGCCGTTGAAAATGCCTAAAATCATCAAGATATTGCAATACTGTCTAAAGTGATGTAAAATTGTGGCAAATTTGTATGATTTATCGCACATAATTTCTGCGTAGCGTGGAGAATCATTTACATAGGATTTTGGAGAAAAAATGTGATAATTTTAGGGAAATATAGAATGGCGGAAGAAAGAAATAAAACATTTTCCTGGAATGTGTAGACCATACTCTTTCTGTTCCTATTGATTTCTATACTGAAATAATTCTTAAAATGAAGTTGTTGGATGATTTTAGTTGGCATTTCTAGAACGTAAACATGTAGGCAGATAGTAGAGGCGGCACTCTATTCACGAGATTTCTTTTCCAACGCCAAAATAGCACGAATTTTGGTGGTTTGCGAGTGAAGAGTGTCCGCACTATCGATGGACTATGTAACTGTTCAATAGGTTTTTGTAAATGAGCTAGTATTAGTGGGTAAGCTGTACATCTCTTTTGCATTGTTAAGACAACCACGCTAGGTTTTTCGATCAACGTACTATGCGTGTTTGGTTAAGCGAGGATAATTTGTAAAGCAGCAAGTAATGGTGAGGATGTTGCCCTTTTTAACTACTTCTGACTTTTGATTTAGCCCAAAATGAATCAATAAAATCGTGTATAAGATATTTGTGGGAATATTTGGGCGCTATTACAACAATTTGAATAAATGGGCACTTCTGGGTTGGATATATTATAGACTCTATAGAATTTAAGTATGATATATTTTCGATGGTAAATATATTTTCACTTTCAAAGTTTGTAGTTTTCATAATTGCAATTTCTTAATATTATATAAAAGGTGAGAATAAGACTATAAATGTAAGAGTATGGGATAAGTTTGATTGTTAATAAATGCGAAACGCCGGCGGTAGACATCAGCAATATCAGGGATTGCCGCGATTCTTGCAGTAGCTTTTATGAATAGAATACAATAGTGGATACAATAGCGGATACAATAGCGGAACAATAGAGCTCTCTTACGGGCAAATAAACCTCGTCGCGTTTTGCTAAATTTCACTTCTTCTTTTTCATGAACTAACCGTTATTTTTTAAAACTTGTGGCAAAACTTCGACCGAAGTTTTTAATCTACTGAAGATAGCAAAATATGCACGTATTTAACATTCACTGTCGCTAAGAATGTAACATGTAGGGTGTGTGTGATACAAGTCGTTATGGATTTTTATCGAAAATGTCATCCAAATTTTTAGCGTCCTGGCGATTTCGGATGTCAGATAAAAATTCCTAAAATTTTAGACAAAAAAACCTAATGAAACGATTAGCACATTTGCAGTGAATAGAAAATTGTGCGCCAACATTATCCCAAATGAAAGTAAAACAGATTTTGAAACTTTCAATTAGTATTTTTAATTATCTTTTGAAAATTCCCTTATACGGCCAGCATTTCGGTATACAGGAGGCTGTCACACGGTATAATAGTGGAAATGATTATACATATATCTGGTATGAAATTGAAAATGTCCTTGCAAATTTGTCACGAATAAGCGTGAGCTTCATAAATGATAGAAGCTATAGTGCGCCAAAGATGTATGTGAACATTGGAAAAAATCCTAATTTTAAACCGAAACCATATTTTGGGTAAATACATTTTTTTTTCAATAGATGCATTTCTTATCCTGCGCATTTTGAAGCCTCTTTGCATCTGATGCAATCTCTACAATCATTTGCCCCGAAGGTCGGATTTTAAAAGTGACAAACTGGCCTATACAAGGCGCAACATAGAGACAACACACTCAGTTTCCTTTTGTCAAGCTTTCTTTAAGACTTCTTTAAAGTAGTTTAAAGTTTAAAGTTTTTATTTCAGTTTTTTTTCTGAATTCAATTGATGCACCATGCTTCACACATTAAAAAAAAAAAAAAAATTTAAACAACAAAAAAGTCGCCCATAAATTATGGATCCACCACTCTCAAACCAGAAGTCTAGTCCGTGACTTTTTGAATAGGCCAGTTTGTCACTTTTAAAACGGGACCTTCATCTAATCAAATAAGCCTACTTGTAACTTTACTTTCTGAGGTCTCATCGGATTCAATGAGGTGTCATAATGTGTAGAATAATTTACCCAAATATAGTTTAGCTTTAAAATTGAGAATTTTCCCCCAAGTGTTCGGATACTCTTTGGCTCACTAGTCCCTAGTTGCAGTTTGTGTAGTGATAAGAGCTTGTCTTGTCTTGTCTTGTAGTTGTACTACCCAACTCCCCTTGGTGAGGGGTAATGCGACATTTGGATTTTCATGTCTTCTCTTACATTGTTACCGAAAAAAATCTTTCTTCGTCTATGATTAAACTGGGAACATGCAAAGTAAGAAACTTAAATATTTATAATAATCGAATGACTAAGTAGCTAATGAAAATCGTTTGCTGTAGCTTTATTGAGCGATTTGCATTGGTGTATATCGCCATCTCTTGGTAGGTGTATGAAAAATATCATACCACTGTGTAGAGGGAGACTGGTAATTGCCGAAGCGGACACTTATCATGTATGCCTTATTTAATTCGACTCGGATAACGACGTATTCACGTATTTTTTGTGGGACCTGAGAGAACATTAGACATATCGAATTGCATTTTGAATATGAGGAATGTCCTTCTGATATTATTTTGGTTTTGAAATCCCAGCTACACACACTTTAAGGTGGTAACCCCCTGATAAATTTTGTGACAAATTTTGCATTTTCTCAACTTGAAAAATAACTACACACTGGTAACAAAAGTTATATTATAGGGGCAAGGAATCCAATTACTTTACTGAAATTTCAGTGATTGAAAACAAGTGTTTCATTATATATGTTAAGAAAGGAGGCACATTCTAGCAGTACTTCTTTTCTTATCATAAATAACGTACCGCTTGTCTTGAGTCACTGCAATTCCAGTGTAGTAACTGGTTTTCTTGCCCCTGTAATATACATAACTTTTGTTACTGTTAACTATCAAAAATATAGCCTAAGAAGTATCAAATTTTAATAATTTGTTATAAAAATTTGTATTATATCGTGAATTTCAAAAAATCAAACTTATGACCCTCCGTAACACAAATAATTGTTTGTAAAATTGTTCGAATACCTAATACATTATTGAATTATATTAATTGTATGATAATAAGTGTGTCTTGTCTCGTAATGAAAGGTGCATCTTTTCATTTCATGTTTCAGCTGCAAACATTTGGAACAATCTAAAATTTTCTGTTCGCTCTGCCAAGAGCTTGTGTAGTTTCAAAACAAATTTGAAAACACATTTGTTCCAAAATGCTTTTAATTGACTCTATGCATATCATGAACTATACAACACTGATGAACTCTTTTGCTATTAATTGTTATAATATGTTTGTATCATTGTACATTGACTATTTTTTACAAAGCGCCATGAGCGTCTCTCCACGGATACCGGCGCTTTATTAAGTGTACATTATTACATTTTTTTTTTTTTTACCCATATGCGTAGAAAGTTTTCATATCGTTATCCATATCTTCTGATCTCAGTTCTCAGATCAATACATGATATGCTCAAAATTATGTTGCACGTCGTTCAATCAGGATTGTACCCAAATACGATTTCTCAGCCCCTTTGCCAGCGTTCGAAATAGGGCCGGTCAGCCGGCCATTGGCCTGTAACTTTTTGGCCTGGCCGGTAACTTTTCTGACTGGCAGTCTAGTTGCCGGCCCGGCTGGCCGGTAACTTTTTAAAGGTCAAAGTATTAGTTTTTTAAATATTCAAACACATGATTCATGAATGCACCTTCAATCTGTCCTGTCATTATTTATTAAACCACAGCACGGTATAAAATTAATTAAATTTCGATAAAAAAATCGTGATCTTGCCAGAAACATTTATATTATATATACAAGTTATATTCTGTGTATTATAATCGTGCCAACGTATTTATATCACACTCGATTTGTAGTAATGAGATGTCCGTTTTGAACAGCCCAAGTCAGACTCTTACATCAGTGATGTGGATTATGGTGATTAAATGACGTTACGATTCCGGGGAGGTACTCGAATTACATTTTGACAGGGGTGTGCCGCTGGGACTGCGAGTTTGAACCCCAAATTTAGGGATTTGTTTTACCTAAAAAACGGCTGATTTGGCAGTTTTTGACCATTTTATTTCTCAAATAGGGAGCCATATTTGATTTTTTGCCTAAAAAACGGCTGATTTGACTTTTTTCTACCAATTTTTTTCAAATCAGGACCCATGTTTAGGGATATTTTTCTCAAATTCGGAAGGTCCCATTTTTAGGGATTTCTTTTTGCCAAAAATCGACCCGTTATAGACATGGTACAGGGGCACATATCTGTATACCTTATGCATGAGTACCCGAGTGAGGAGGTGGGCTGGGGGGGGTCGATGGATGTACTGGTAGCAGTTGCCACTTTAGTTTAACTCTAATTTCTCCGTTAGTTACAAACTTACAGCTGGGACAAATACCCAAAAACTGGGGTAAAACTATACACATAGTAATATATATACGTCCTTAGTTACCTGTTCAGAATTAAAACAAATAACATTATCTTTTTATCAATATAAAATGTATAATTATAATTTGCAGTTCATTTTAAAAACGCATGACAAATAATTCCTTGGTTTAAAACGTCACTATTGAACTTGTTGTAACTTGTCATTGACGGAACTATGTTGATATTTCCCGGCTTAATTTCCCGTTTAGAGGCTCAAAAAAGTTTTGGCCGGCAACTTTTCAACCGGGCCTGTAACTTTTCAGATTTACAGGCCCGGCTGGCCTGTAACTTTTTGAGGCATATTTCGAACACTGCCCTTTGCCCCTTTTCTCCAGTTTCGTAGCCTCATTGTTACAACTAAAATCGCACTAATTAACATCACACAGAATATAATCTTGCCAGGACCAATGACAATATTTAGAGGGTTCTGAAGTCAACACAATATATATATTTAGCAGGCCCCTGCATTCATTTTGGAGTACACCCACTAGCTTAAACAGGTCACATGTAGTACACATATGATGCCAAAAATAATTGTGTAACTTGCTGTACATCATTTCTGACAAACTTGTCTTTTTTGAAAATATAATGAAGGAAAAAATGACCGTGTGAGTACAGCATTACAATATTTACTACCACTATCTTTTAAGGGTCTCATACCTATCATGGCTCCTGCTGAAAATGGACCCTAAAAAGCAGGCACATTCCCAGATAACATAGCGATATTGGTCCGATGTTGGCCCAATTTATGTTCAATAATGGCCCAATATCATTTGCTCATGGGCCTAAGATTGGTCCAAGATTGGACTTGGGCCAAATACCGTAAACGTTCGCCTAATGGCGTTATGGAGTTCATGGAAATGAGAGAGCGCCATCCCTGTAAAAGCCGACTATTATCACTGATCATTAAGGGTACGTGTAGTTAAAGGGTGAAACCAATCGACACATACAATTATGAACAAGATCGAACAAACTTGTTCATGATAATGCGGTAATCATTCACCTGATACGTTGTGGCCCAGTGAGCAGAGCATTGGACTATAGTGCGAGGCTAAAGAGAACTTGTGGAGAAGATTGATGGTTCGAATCTCATGCAGTAATTTCTGACAGATTATGATGTCTGTCAATGTTTTTTTTCTGATTTGAGGACATTTTATTCTCTATTTTCTTGATTTTATCTTTAACATTGTTTATATAATTTTATAATTTTATCTTGTATGTGTCTTTTTCATGATTCTTTGTTTTTATCATTTCATTTTAGAGTAACTCAATCCATTCAATCAAATGTTGTAATGAACCTATTTGATTGTATAGGCATTTGTTATGTGTGTGAGACGAACTGTCGCGTGCGACAAGTCTTTCAATTCGCGCTAGTGTCATTGCCCATGCATCAGTGGTCATAAGAGGTATATCATTTTATTCGAAAGGGGGGGGGGGTCCCAAATATACGCGGGTCATAAAGTCTTGGAAAGAATAATAGGAGGGGGTCATATGACCAAAATATAGGGAGTCACACGATGACCACAGAAAGTGTGTTCTTTTATTCAAAAGACTGATTTCAATACAATTTTGGGGTTTGGGATCAGAAAATTTTTGTTGCAAAAATAGGGGGTGCGCAATTTTATTGACGCAGACTTTTTGTAAATTTGGGACCCCCCTTCCGAAAAAAAATGATAGCCCTCTAAGAGGATTCAAAAGATAACCTCTGCCCCAATAATCCTCAGCTATATTTGTTTGAAACTGTTCCACGGAGGATGTATCATAATAGGCTCAGTCTTCAAATGATATAAATAAAATTTGAATGAGTGAACGAACAAAATCATACAACGACCAACTGATTAGAGGCTGTGCATATGACGTATCATCCCGTAAATATGGCGGACTACTCAAATGCATTCAACAAAAGCATGATTGCATCTACCGCGACAGTTCGTCTCACACACATAACAAAATGCACTACGATCAAATAGGTTGATGACAACATTTGATTGAATGGACTGCACTGCGCCATGATTACGGGGAAGAAACCGGTTCAAATCCTTTGTTTGGAGCCAATCGATAAACGCAAGGCCTCTATAGCTATCATTGAATACTGGCTAGGATTCCACAACACAATGAGAACATGTTATTATAAGGCGCTTTGGAAGGCACACAATACCCCAATGGCTTTCCATATTATGTGCACTCAACAACTATTCAGTATCGAAGCCCGGTATCGAAGTTACGTAATGTTACTATGTCAACGGGATCACGCGCTTAAGTAATGAACCACGATCGAAACAATCAGTACACAAAAAAGGCATACCAAAATAGCGTGATCGTAATGATCGCCATACAAACAGTGCTTGGTTCCGATGCCATCACGGAGTTACGTAACTACTTCGTGGTCTGATAATTATGATCAATGGTCTGATCTACTTGGGTTCGATCCTTTTAAGAAAAGAAAAATTAGCTGATCATTTATAATGCATAAATGAATAAAGTAATGTAGTTACACAATTTGAAACATTGAGGCCGTTCTATTTTTCAAAGGTCATTTAACTGTTAAATGTAGTGGAATATATCCAGGGAACCTCTATTATTATCGGGAATTGCCTGTCACACATGATCGCACACAAGGTCGTAGGCAATTGGTGGGACCTCATCTGCCCAGAACATATTGACCCAGGTCAGCATACCGCCATATCCTTCCCGACATGCTTAGTAGCCAAGTCCGTAGAAGAGTGGATCCACACACTATGTACACAAATATACATTTGGCCACATTTTATTATACGATTAATACGAATTAATTAAACATGGTAACAAATATTCTCTAGCAAATCGGTTATGGTCCTGTGTCACAACCTGGGGTACCTTTGTGTTACATAGTAAAAAAATGAAATGGTTCAAACATTTTACCTACACATCTCATTTGAAGTGGTTCATCCTTCTGAGCATTTTGACACCTTTTTATGGAAATCGGTTAAAAAATGAGAGAGTGCGGGCAAAAACAATCACAAAGTAGGGAGGATGTAACCCCACCTCTTTTTTCCACATTTACAATCATTCTGAGCAAGTATTGGTCTTTTAAATGAACTTTTGTATTTATTCACTTGGTTTAGATGTCTGGGAGTTCATTTAGACATTTTTTACTAGATTCAAATTTTTAAAGGGGTCTTAAATCAAATTTACAATATGAATCCCTCCCCTAATCCTCCTCCCCTAATCCTCAGCCACCCTTGGCACATTTCATGCCAAACGTCATAAGAAAATAATTGAAAAATATTTTAAAACAGGATAAAAACATGAGCAATATAGAATAAATTAGCCTCAATTTAAGACCTAATTGAATCTTCTAAGTGAAGGAATACTCAAGAGACAGTGTTTTGAAATCCAAACTGCACATCAAAATGTAACAAAGCCACCTTTTTGTGTACCCCAGTATATGGCACAGGATCTTATACGGTGGAACTGGTAGGCATATTGTAAATTCGGGATATTAAATATCTTCCTGACCAGCCAGATCTGCGCATGGTCAAAGACGAGGATATACGAGTATCAGACCGACGCAAACTGGCTTAGTCTCCACATCAGCCAGTTTGGTTCCGCCCTCCACAGGGAGCGTAACCTGTGTAGGAGACTCGGTCGGACCTGGTGGGACCTCATCTCTCCCCATCGATTGAAAAATTGTGATCTATAATCCCCGACATTGCTCTTATGAACTGACATCCACCTGATATATCACGCATTGATAGGTAGCAGGTGGAGCAAATTTTGTCAGCGGTTTTTGTTGCCGTTTGTTCGCAGTGCCTATTTATCTAAAAAAAATTAAATTAAAATAAATTCACAATATTCGTTCGTAAAATGGGGAAAAAATCCAAAAACATTTCTTGACCCTTCTTCACATAAAAGTGGGGGCAGAAATCAAGATTCGAACAAATACCATTCACCATTCAAGGCGCACCCTCTACAGACTGAGCTAACGGGTCAGACAATAGAAGGGTGTAGTTTTGAACTGAAGAATATTTAAAAATATGAAGAAATTACAATGTTATAAAAAGATTTACCAAAAAGGTATAATGTATGAATCGATTTACAAATTAAGTCCAATGGCACTTTGAGAAAGAATACCTGAAGAAACCCCAAAACATTTTCTGCTCTAGCAACTAACCTAGTGACCTAAAGTATTGGGTCATGTCACGATATTTTTTCTGAGGTATCAGTATCAGTCCCAGAACAACGCCAAATATGGATTAAAAGACCTTTGACCTTGGATGTACAACAGCATGTTATGATCTAATGGGAAACTGTGCACATCAACAAACACCATTTCTATCAAAAAGGCAACAGCCGATATAATTTGAAACCACATAAATTACTAGAGTTGGTTCTTCTCTTGGATTTGGACCAAGCTTTAGAATATCGACTGTTGCGTTTTGAAATAAAACAAACCAGAAATTTATCACCCATTGTAAAGATATGGCACATGTACCGAATACATGTACATACATTGGCTGACCTTGTGGATTTCCTGGCCCAGCCATGCTAACCACATAAGGAGATTATACGATTAACCTAGTGCAGCTATTGTCATAGCAGGGTATTATTATGTAATACTCCTGATCCATATTTGGCGCTCTCTTGGACTGATTATGTCCAGGTTGCTCAATTTAACATACACGTATCCTTAATGCTGTTGAGATTTTACAAGGATGGCGCTCTCACATTTCTAAGAATCCAAAAGCGCCATTAGGCGAACGTTTACGGTATTGGGCATATATTGGACCAATTTAGGCTGCCACTGTGATGCCAATATGAAGATTACCGATGGTAAGCCAAGATTGGCCCAATATGGGCAGCAAAATAATGCCGATGCCAAGATTGGCGTTCGAAAACCAACGTTGGGTCAATATATGCATGTTATCTGGGTTCCCGTATTCTAGCAGCCAGCACCCATCAGTAGGGGAAGCTACATATCTTTGCGTGAATTATCACCTGCTGACATATCCACGTGACGTACGTTCCGTATAAGTTAGCTTTGTTTCTCAGAGATCACCATACATCAGTGCAAATGCTAAAGATACTTTTCGTATTATGCTATTTTTATCGTCTTATTTTTCAGTGTAATTATGCGGCGTTTAAAAATGAACTTAAACGAAGGAGTGCACTTAACTTTGCAGCTTCTATACATAAAACTAGAATATATAGTAGCTGTTCAAAGCCTTGCCTTTTAACGATGGTATTATTTAGGGTTGCCCCGGTTACATGACTTCTGCTTTTCAGTATCAAATATTATTTTTTGCAGAATTCCTTTTACAAATTAAGCGTATACTGCTGACCGACCAGCGCGTATTATTTTCCAAAAGGTCATATGCACGCGCATGGCGTCGCGCGCGTGTCCGCGATAGTTAACGAATAAAAGGAACTTTACAACAGATTATAGTAGCGACTTCAACAATCATGGAGACTATCGATATCTGGAGGTCAATATTTGAAAAAAAAACCTCAGTGCCCTAAATTCACAGTGGTGTCAATTATTGAGACGCATTTTATGTAAATACCGTATTTCACAGTACTGCTGGTTTTTCAGGAACATGAATAGATAAAGTTTATAAATTGTGACAAAAACAAAGGGGCATGCATACTTTATTCGATAATCCTTCGTGAAATACTCCCACAAAAACAAAGTATATAAAATTAAGGGGGCTGACACATATCGTCGCCCTGCTACGATAATTGCTAATCATTTTTTGAAGTTTTGAGAAAATTACATTGGTTCAAGCATGCATATAAACATATTTATTCCCAAATCTTTTGACAAAAACAGATAATGAGACCAATATTAAAGGAATTATCAGCTATACTGGACTTACTTGCACTCATTTCAAAACATATTTCATGCTGATTCCAAGTATGGTCATGAAAAATGTTATTTGTTTTTTAATATTAATTAATAAAAATTCGGAACTTGTCGGCTGCAGTTGACCACTACCAAAATATAGTGTAACAAGTGCCATTACTATGACTTTTATCATCAATTGGGCTGTATCTCATTGTTGTGGACATGGTAGAGGGCATGTGTGAAACCCCGGGTCGGGTGCAATTCCCGGCAATCCTAAACTATTTTAATTGAACAACTCATTTCCCCCCATCTATTAGTTTTACTGCCTTCAACGAGATAATTATAATATATATTTGAATATCAAAGAACCTTTTAAGACATGTCGGATAGCTTTAATTCTTTAGATGCGTTCTTAAAATAATAATAATGTGAAGGGGAAAACAGTTTAATAGTATCATTCATCAAAATAAGAAGGGGAATAAGGTTGCCCATATTTCATCGCTGGCACAGGCACGTAGATATGACACTAATAGTGCTACTTCATGTTGTTTTTTCCAAACTAGATAATCCGAAGTTTATTTTTACTAGCCGTGTTGTGCGGAGAACCGGGACCCAGCGGTACACGACTTTTACACTGCACGGTTTGCAAGCATAACGGTAACTTAACTCAATATTCATTGCACGCGTGCATTACGCGGGTCCGCAACGCACCGTTCGCGCTAATTGAGCATACCGCAAATTGGAGCCAAAGAATCTACCCAATGTGGTATATATCCCTTCTGTATATGCTATACTAAGTATTGCATGTTACCGCAGTGAAGAGTAATCGACCTGTTGTCATGGACTCGAGTATACAAACTTTGAATTTAATTACGTGACATCATTGAGTAAGGATTTTGTGCATCGGGAATTCATAGGAATGGAAAATTAGGTGCGTTAGAAAGGAGCTTCTGGCTTGGGAGGCTTCCTGAATTTACCACGTGTAACTACAACGAGTATTCAATGTATTTTTTTCTTCAGGAGTTTATTCCCTTTATACCCCTAAGCAGAATGTAGAGTGTAGGTAATCGTGTAGCTTTTACCATGTTTACTATCATCTTCATTTCAGCCAATGGTTCTTTGTTCAAGGCAAATTGTAAACCAATAAAACCTTTCGTAAGCTACAATATTTACGCCTCTCGTGCATTTATTATTTTTAAAATATAGTTTACCCATCACAATTGGTAAGGTTTTAGCGGGTTCGCCGTCGAACAAGTTTAGAATTGTCAAGCTTTCGCCAGAAGTTGCTCTGACTTCTTCAGGACAAAGTACATATGAGACATGTAGGCCGCCTCTTGCCTACAGGTGGCTCTGAAAAGAGCCGTTCACTGAAGACTACCCCTTGCCGACAGATACTTACCAATTGTTACGAACTCCCGTCGTTAAAGCATATTCCATTTACCCATCACATCCAGGCTCATTAATAGAGAATGTCTCTATTCTGGTTGTAGCAATAGGAGATACAAAGTAATTTGGCGAAGAAACTTTTGTTTTCAACAGAGCCACTGTCTTCTCTGTTCTTGATTTCAAAAGTGTGTTCCTTTAACTTCCTACTCGTTGGTCACGTTTTGTTTCCATTCTCCCCCACTGATAATCATACATACCCGTCAGTGGTTCACTCTTTGCTGACATTTGGGATGATCTTCACAAATTTCAGTAAACTTGAATAGGGTATGGTTGGTTACTGGCATTTATTACTCTGTTCTTATCTATTAGTCATCAATAATATTTACTCTGACCATTTTCACTATTTTCCACTATTTTATAGCATACTATAGACGAATCCAATTTCACGCATTCCTACACCACAATGGCAGCCAAAGCTGGGTCCCCGTCGGCTCCATCACACCTAAAATGTGTAATGATGCGGCCTTGGAGGGTATTTTAAGCTGCATTTTATCATCCGTGTTACACGTAGACAAAAGAATGATGACAATTTACAACACAAAAGAATATAACATCGAATTTTAAGCGGCTTTAATCCACCCAATTGGGCAGTCACAACACCGGGTGCTGCGGGGACCCAATAATGGCCGACCAAATCCTGACCATGACTTGGCTCGTTGGATTCGTCTATACGGGGACAAGGCAGATCAATATATATATACGGAATAAGAAAGCCTAGATGCGGATGGAAATCAGCGAAAACCTGCGAAAACGAGCATGTGGTGGATATACATGTAGCGTCACACATCATTGCGTTCGTTCAGTCACAATGGTTAATTAATTGTGTAACAAAAGATGCACATGAGTCCATAGCAGTCAGGTTTTCTTTAACAGACACATGAATAGACCTGGCCTGCTGTATTTTTTGAGAGTTGACTCCTATGGACTCAGCTCAGATGCAACTTTTAACACTGAACACTGTTTGAAATGGTCTCTTTTTCACATAATGAACCATTGTGACTGAAAGCAATGACGTGTGACCCTATAATTTGGTCCATGTGTGTAAAACAAATAAGGCTACCCATACAATATATTTTTAAAAGTATTGGGGGGGGGCGCACAAAGTTGTGGATACCCCTTATCAGATTCCCCCTGAAATATTCCACCCCTAGCGTAAATATCGATTGGTTCTGCCATCATCAGGCAAAAGCAAAATGGCATGTTACTTAACTACGAGTATTCTGTTTAAAATTCATATCTTGTTCATATATTGGAACTCGGTTGAATTTTATATCATTCGAATTTCTTGTTGGGTGTCGCTGGAAGCAAATAAAATATTTACGTTGCAAAATTATTGTCCAACCACATGGTCAAATGTCAGGGAGTAAGTTGAAAGATTTCTGTGTCTATTTCATGATCCATTTAACCCGATGACAATCTCTAACCAGACAGAAACTACTAGTAATTTTAACCATTCTAGAGGTCTCAATTTTCGCGCCCTTATTTTCATTATTATACACCCACGTAATTTATCACCGGGCCAATGTGCAAGTACATTACCAAGGAGGGGGGGGTATCAAGTACAATTTACATATTTTACTCTTTAATATGCAGCGGGTATCATAGATGGTATATAGATGGTGCCAGTACATTCTTGATTCATCATGAACGATAAAATGAAGAATTTTACACATTTTTAAGTGAATCTGAGCATTATGAAACATAAGGAGAAAAGGGGTACATGATCATGTTTGTGTTACTACTCAATGGCTGCCAGTAATTGGCGGTTTTTGACAACAATTGATTGTTTGTTTGTTGTTGTTGTTATTTGTTTTGGGTTTTTTTTCTTTTCTTTTTTTCTACTTTTCGTTTTACAAAAAGGTTTTTTTTGTCTGGTTTTTAGAGAAACAGCTTTTGTTAAACGCACTCGGTAAAAATGATTTTTTTTAAAAGCAATAAAAAAAAGAAGAAAAAGCAGGAAATGTCTGGCATTTCAGCCTCATGTGTCTTATGTTGTACACGTACATACATTTACAAAAGGCCAAGAAGCTCTTATTTATGTAGAGCTCGGCCTTTACTATGTACAATTGTAAAAATTTAAGATTTTATACGAAAGGAAATCATGTTTGATAAATATATTAATCAATCTCATTTAAAAAGCAGTTGGGATTAGGGGCTGTTCAATAATTAGGAGCCCTGGGAGAGTCTAGAGCAAAATTGGAGCCTAGTTGTTATAAAGTCAAAAAGGGGAGATATATTAAGCAATTGTTGGTTGGTAGAATTAGGGGGCACAGAGTTTGCACATTCAATGGGGGGGGGGCGGAGCAGGTGGGAAGGGGTAAATATAATTTGGCTGGCTGAAGGGGGGATTTTTTTTTGCAGGCTGGCACAGGGGCTAGGAATTTTGGGGCACGCCGTTTGGAAGTTTTACCCGTCGGGGCTCATATGCATAATTACGTCATATTGTCATGTCAACTCTTTTTTTGTATGAAAGAGTGCTGTCCATTGTGTGTTTGGTGTGAGGTGTACATTTCCTCGCATTTGGCAAACATAAGTGTGGAAATCATTTACGCCACATCATCTATACTATTAAAGAGGAACTTGCCGATAATCGATACTTTGAAGAGGAACTGATCGATTCATCGGTATCATGTCAGAGATTATAGATGACAAATAAATTAATCAATAGATAAATAAATAAGTTCTAGCATTTCCAGATGAATGGTAATTGCATAGAAAAATAGATAAATTAATAAATACAAATAATTATTTGGATTTATTTGGTGGATCAACCAATGGTGGCCCGTCATTTCGTTGCCATGCTATAGGCCTACGCACATTAATACGCACACACGCGTAGCAACCCAGCGAGCGAGCACGCGTCAACCTCAAGACGCAAACATGGCAGAGACGGTACGAAAATTGCGACAGTAAATGCTATTACCGTTAGAAGATTGTAAGCAGTTATGTCATCATATTGAGGGGGGTCACCGACCAGGGCGGGGGGGCTTGATGGCCGCAGTTTTTCGGCAATTTTCCTGTGGAATTTTCTACATTTTCAGATCGATCGGAGGCACATGCCTGTCCATATCACGCTACACACAACTGATTTAAAGGTATGTAAATTTGTAATTTGAAAATAAATTTTGAGTTTTGATGCGTTTGACTATAACTTGAGTAGGCCTAGTGAGGAAGAAATAGGCCTACAGAGTAGGAGAAAGGGAAAGAAAACCTAACGTAAGAGATATAAATAGAAGGAAAAAGACACAGAGAGGGAAAATGAGAAAGAAGTAGGCCTAAAGAAATGATGTGAGCAAAAGTAAAGAGAGATAGAAGGACTGAGAACGAAGGAAAATAAGAAAGAAAGAAATGAAAGGAAAGAAAGGTTTAATGACAAGGAGCCCTGGCGAAAAATAAATAAATAAATGGTGGGAAAGGGTAGGAATGAAAGAAAGTGAGGACGGAAGGATGTGTCGAAAAGAGATCAAAGAAAACAAAGAACGAACGAACGAAAGAAAGAAAGGAAGGTGAAGTGACAAATGGAAAGAACGAAGTTAAAAAAAAGGTAGGCCTATGGCCTACCAAAAATACGCAAAATGGATCCCCCACCCCATCACCTGAAGTTACGCCTATGTAACTCAACCTTCTTGAAACCCAATGTTGCTATAGTAGCTTATAGTATAGGCCTACTTGATGAAACAGAAACAAATTTAAAAGAAAGAACGAACGAAAGAAAGAAAGAAACGGCCACATGCGTGCAAAAGTGGAACAAATTCGCACGAAGACCGCAAAAACGGGCACTTTTTAGCATGGCCATGTACATACAGGAAAGAAAGAAAGAAAGAAAGAAAGAAAGAAAGACAAAGACAGACAGATAGACAACGAAAGACAGACAGAAAGAAAGAAAGAAAAAAAGACAAAGCAAGAAAGACAGACAGACAGACAGAAAGAAAGACAAAGAAAGAAAGACAGACAGAAAGAAAGAAAGACAACGACAGAGAGACAGACAGAAAGAAAGACAGAAAGAAAGAAAGACAAAGAAAGACAGACAGACAGACAGACAGACAGAAAGAAAGAAAAACAGAAAGAAAGAAAAAAAGAAAGAAAGAATGAAAGAAAGAATGAAAGAAAGAAAGCAAGAAAGAGAAAGGGTGAGAGAAACGAAAAGAAAGAATGGGAAAGAAAAAAAAAAAGACAGACAGACAGACAGAAAGAAAGAAAGAAAGAAAGAAAGAGCGAGCGAGAGAGAGAGAAAGAGACAGAGAGAAAGAAAGAAAGGGAACAAGCAAGAAAATAAAAAGGAGAGAAATGGAACGAAATAACGGGAAAGCAGTGGTGTGCGCAAAAGGAAGGCAAAACTGAAAAGGTAGGCCTATGGATGGGTCGGGTTGTGGATTATATGCATGGTACTGGATTCGATTAAGAGATTACCCGCCAAGGTGATAAAAAATCGTGAGGATACGAGAGGAAAGATAAATAAATAAATAAATAAATAACTCATGTAAAAAAACTAAAATAATGAGAATAGAATTAAATAGATAAAATTCAAACGGGAAATCACAAGCTAAGCAGGAAATATGAAAAATGGGAATAAAACGTAGAAAAAAACCAAAACTAAAAGGAGAAATGTAAGAAATGGTAGATTTATAAAATAATGCATGGAAACGGGGCTCAATAAATGAATAACATGGAAACGGAAATCACAAGCTAAGCAGCATGGGAACAAAATAGACCTATGCAAAAGAAACTGAAGAGAAAGAAAGGAGATAAATGAATTTAAAAAAAAGAAAAAAAAAGAAGAAGACAAAAAAAGATACGGGTAGGCCTATTATACGGGTTATGGTTACAGTAACTAAATGAAACGGGAGCAAACTATTAAGAGGGAAAGAAAGAAACTAATCAGGAAAATTAAGGGGGGAAAAAAGAAGTTAAAATTAGAAACTAATCAGGAAAAATAAGAAACATAAATAACAACTGAAGGAAACGGGAAATCACAAGCTAAGCAGCTAATAAAAATGAAGCTATAAAGGGAAACGTATAAGAAAGGATAGATTTAGAAAATAATGGGAATGGGGTTAGGCCTAGATAGATAAATAACATGGAAACGGAAAATCACAAGCTAAATAGCATTTTGTTTTAATGGAAACAAACTAGGCCCGTGCAGAAGAAACTGAAAAGAAAATGGAAATGCAAGGGACAGGTTTAGAAAAATAAAATTTACCTTTCAATGATTCTACCTTTTCAGTAATTCCTCCTGTTTTAGTGATCGCTCCCATTTACTCATCTAGCGGGGACCCGCGCGAAGCGCGGGTATCCCGCTAGTACGGTATAATAGAAGTACAAGATCTTGCTTTCACTATTACCATAAATCAGAAGAGGAATTTTGTTATACCATAATGCATTACGACAATACGAGGATATGGTAAGATCTGTGATTACACACCCTGTAAAAACAAAACGAACCATGCGGCGAGCGAATGTTGCCGCACATCACACTATGAACCCGAAGTGGTCTCGCATGCCTTGGTAAAGTTCAATAACCCTCGAAAGTTGACCTCAAGTTCTCAAATTATGGAGTACGAGTTTTTGTACCAATCACATCCAAAGGTCATTAAAACGCTGTTGGTTTTAACGAATTGTGTACTAAACTATGAGCATGATCGAGATCCTAGTGTAATGTACCAAAGACGAGTGAATACCCTAATCGTTAGGCGAAGTTCAATTCTATTAATGAACCCCTAATTTAGAACCGCTTCTTCCTCTTTATATGATACTACCCGATGTCCCTTGGCGGGATAAGGCCCCGGTGCTCAATCTCGCCGATTAACTCTGCGGCGTCTCGGAGCATTTCGATGGCTCTCCTGCGGCTTGCAGTTTCAAACCGCAGTACGCCGACGAATTAATATAGCGTTGCCATATCCCTGGTTGCGATATCGCGAGCATTAATGGGTATCGAGTTCGCAACATCTTGCCGTCTTTTTGTTCTGCGGTTTGTCATTCATCACTCGAAACCTTTATATTAATGTTTATTGTAGTACTTACTTGAGTTTACTCACCGTGAGCAATTTGCGGATCAGTCGATATAATCCGGCAAAGAATCAACGCACTCAAGAACACTTATTTGTAAAGCGTATTCAGACTTTTTATTGTACATAAAATATTGTATGTAACATATCTACGTTATTTAATCTATTGCCATTCTATGTTTAAGTTCTAACAAATGTTTGATGACGTAAAATCGATAATATATTTCTGCTAGATATTATATGTAACATATTATCGATTTTTCGTCATGAAACATTCGTTAGAACTTAAACATTACTGGAAATAGAATGTCAATAGATTAAATAACGTAGATATGTTACATACAATATTTTACGTATAATACTCGGAGTCTGTATACGACTTAAGGGTATTGTTATCAAGTGTTATAAGCGGGTTGCGAGAAATGCAGGAGTTGGGCCGATCAAGCCGATGAACGGGTGACTGAACATGGCTTTTCATCGAGCAGACACACATTTTGTTAATACATATCGCAACAGTATGTTATTTCTCAGCATATGTGCATCGGCTTGGGTCTGCGGCTTAGGTTCTGGGCAAGCCGAAGAGTTAATCGGCGAGATTGAGCGCCCAGGCCTAAAGCCACCACCACATTGGTAAGCATAACTGGCACAAATGCATGGGATACTGTTCAGCATGTTTAGAATCACACAAGACTAGCATATTTTCCACTGGAGGACAGCTTCTCATGTATGTTAAATTTAGTGAATATTTGAAACATTTTACACCATAAAATATATAAACTAACTCATGTGATGTCGGATTATTCGTTTAAAGCTCCCTATACCGCCACGTACAATCGCGCCGTCAGCTATGGGGAGAAAATTGGGGGTATTCGGGTCCTTGCCGACGGTGCGCGGAGACGAACGAAAACAAATCTGCGTCTCATCTGAAGCGTCTTGGTACTCGCGTGCATGTCGCATCAAGTGCGTCTCTCAAATGCGCCCATCATCCATGTCGCGCTTGCATGACAACGAATGCCTCGAGCGCATTCCGAGGGAAACCGAATACCCCCAAATTTTTCTCCATGCCTGTATCAAGATGGCGGTCGAGTCCTGGTTCTCTGGTTTTAATTCTGTGGTTTATATATCAACACGCCCCCACCCTAATTTTTAAGGTGCGTCTCACCCCCCCAAAAAAAAAATCATAAGAAATCATAAGAAAAATAATGCAATAAGTGTCCTATACATTTGCCTTATAAGTACGAAAAATACCCCCAAAAGGCGCTATAATTACATCATTTTGCGCGCACAGTGTATGAGGATGAGAAGGAATTATTATATTCTGTACTGCTTAATTACACCAATAACCATTTTTTGAATATATCGCCCTACACTACAAGCAGGTTGTAACCATCATATGTCTGCAATCATAGATTGAATACAATACCGCTATTTTCAAAGATACTAATCTTACAACAGGTGCGATTGATCAGCATGATATGGTTCAATGCAGAGGTACCTCTTGAACGTACTAGTGCAAAGCGATATATCCACAAATTGTTGCTATGGTAGTTAATCCTGTTACATCATCACCTATACGGCGAATATCTATGCGCATAGCATTATGGGAAGCCGTACTGTGCATCTCTAGCTATAAATCAGGTGCATTATTATAGCGCAGTGGTTTGACACACCGTGACTGCTAGTCCTGGTCATTGCCTTTGTTTTGTTTTAATGGCATTCCATGTCAGCTTTCACTTCGCGGTTATCGCTCTCTCTCCCCCTCTTGCTATAATCTGAAATGTGAGATCAGGGATGTGATTATGTGGAAATAAAAAAATTAAAATTGAAAAGAAAAAAATTAAAGTAAACAATCAAAAAGAAACATACAGGCTTATTAACGACAGAACACAATATCGAGAAGAAAATCAACAAATCGATCATGTTAATTTGTATTGTATTGTTTCAAAAAGCATTCATGGTTTTTGCTAACTTAACTTGACTAACACAATTTAGCTTAACTTAACTTAACTTAACTTAACTTAACTTAAATTGATGTATAACGACATACCCCCCTCTCTCACCTCGATAGAATTACGCTTCCTTAAAAAGTTGAGAGAGCAAATTCTCTCACAAATAGTGTGGACTCGTACATAATTTCGCCTACTTCCTGGGGCCAATTTTTATTTTGATTGCCCCCACTTTTTTTTAAAAAAACCTCTCTTATCACCAAACACCTCTGACTACAACCTCTCTCTATATGCATGTTAAACGACCAAATACGTGGGGACCGACTACCTATTATAATAGTCACACCACTCTTTCTTATTTTTCTGACATACCGTAGTTGTGGGAACTTCGCGATGTCCCCACTTTGCAAATGTCCTCACTACAGTGAAGAGTACCACGCATGTCCCCTCAATTACGGATTCATGAGCTATCTCCTTCTCCCCCCCCTCTCTCTCTTCTTTTATTTTCTGTTTTCATTTTTCTTACTGAGTTTTAATATACAATAGTACTAGGATCCCGGTGAGGGGGGGCACATCAACAAATGATGGTGGGTATGTTCCCCTGGAATTTTGAGGTGGTGGGTCTTTGGGAGCTGACGGCGTACCGGTAAAAGGGGTCTTTTGGAGCTGCGAACAAGTAAAATGGGGACTTCTGGAGCTGCGAACAGTCAAAATCATGGGTCTTTATTGGGTTTCTGGTTAAAAATCGCGTGAAAAACCAGAAATATGAGCAATGAGCAATGGGGACTTTTAGAGCTGAAATGATCAAAATCAAGGGTCTTTCGGAGCTCTATTTTGGTCAAATATCGGGAGCCTTTCGGAGCTGCGAAATCCGAAAGGGGGTCTTACCTGGGGAACATACCTGTACGGACTGGGCTAATAATAGACACAACGGGTTTTTTTTTTCAATTTTCATTTCATTGCAATACTGAACTAATAAATAAACTTGCACATAAATGATTACCTGGAATAGCTTCAGGTACTAATCATAATGTAGCTAGCAAGGTATCCCCAATGTGGTAATAAAATAACACAAGAATGCGGCTCATGTGTAAAATCACACAATCCACCAAGCCACTGTTACGTTTCTCTTCAAAAATTTTGAATTAACCTCAATGAAGCATTCTCATAAATCACGCGTGGTTCTGAGTGAACGCCGACTCTAAACTTGCGTGCTTTCTGATCTTATAAGAAATTGTCATAAATTTTCTTCCCGTCTATTTTGACATGACCCATTTGAAATGTAGGGTCAATAACCGACTGGTTTTCGAGTCTAAGACACTCAAGAGGGAACAAAGGTTACAAAGTTGGGGGTATATTGCAGAAATTTAGTAGTAGAAATCCATGGCATTGCCTACCAAAGTCTACTAAATCGTATCCCCGGGATCGTATTATCGTTCCATCCACGATGTATCGTATTCTTTAATTTTATAAAACTGAAAATCGAGGTGCTTTGACTCCACTGCACAAAGACTAAGCATGTGTGCACATGTTTCAAAACATTTTCGTATTTACCTTCAAACATGCCCGTGAAAAATTGAATTGGAACATGCAACGGTGCACCGCATAAGCCATTCATGGTACAAATACGTCCAGATTCGCGTGTCTAGTAATGCCCCTGCCTCATTATTAATTAGAATACATGTACACAACTATTTCCATTTTTAACCCACACAAACCAACAGAAAAAAGACAATCAAAGATGATAATTTTTTGCACACTGATACAATATAACGGGAGAAATTAATGACCCTTGCTTAACCCTATTTATCACCCATTCGGCAGGGCGAAAGGTGGGACTGAAGAATACCAATGGGCATTTTCAAGTTCATGGGTTTGGTTGTAGAGCATTGGGAGGAATCGTCGCTTCATTATCCGTGAAGCTTGCCACAATGCTGTTAGGGGGCTGGTCCCTCGCACCTTGATTACGTAAACTCTCTGTTTCTTGGCGAACGTGTGGTAGATCTTGAGCGCTTACAGCGTCTCCAAAACAAGGACACACAGTTAGTTTTTAGTCGTATTGCAGTAATTGCATTGGCTCCCTGTTAATGAGCGAATTCAGTACAAGATCCTGTTGCATGTTTACAAATGTCTCCATGGTGAAGCTCCTTCTTGCTGTAAACAGATACGCTCTTCCAGCAAGAAAGAGCTTCACCATGTTTATAAATGTCTCCATGGTGAAGCTCCTTCTTGTTTGGAGAGCTTATCTGTTTACAAAGAAGTAATGATCTTCTTGGTGCTAGACACTGACTCCGCTGTCACTCCGACTGCACCCGCCTGGCCTTCCTGTCCACTCTGAGATCTCATAAAAAGGCCGATGATTCCTCTTTTGCTGTGCTCCTCGTATTTGGAATAACGTGCCCATGGAGAACAGGGGTATCAGTGAAACAAAGTCTGTGTCTTATTTCAAGCGTACCTTGTGCCCTTATTTCTATTATGTTGATTTTTGTTACTCACTTTTCTTTTAGTTAAAAACTTCAATTTAGTGACCACTCTCTGGCTAGTAAAGTTTGACGATTTTTTGGATAAGTGGACCACAAGGATTTCAAATTTGACATTACTTTGACATTACGACCTCATTTTTACCCAGAAATCCAAGATGGTGACCGCCGGCGCCATCTTGAATAATAAGGTTTGAACCAGAATACCTAAAATCGTGTACAAAGACACTTTTTCCGGTAAGTCGACCCCAAGAAATCCGAATCTGACATTAATTTGACGTTATAACATAATTGTTGCCCAGAAATCCAAGATGGCCCCCCATTTGGTAGAGCATAAATGTGATTTTAATGAGAGCAGAAGCATAAGTGTGTCATTTCCGCCTTCTCTGGGGTCCGTGTTCCTTATACGGGGTTTAAACTGCCATATCTTGGGTTTACATCCCTTATCTAGGGATAAGGCGCCTTATCTGTGGTTTAGACGGCCAGATAAGGCATCTAAACCCCAGATAATGCGCCGTGACCCCAGATAAGCGACGTAGACCCCCGATAAAGCAGTCCAAACTCCAAATAAGGCGCCTTAACCCTAAATAAGGAACGTAAACCCCAGATAATGCATCTAACCCCACATAAGGTGCCTTAACTCTAGATAAGGGTCGTTAACCCCAGATAAGAGACGTAAACTCAGATATGGCAGTCTAAACCCCAGATTTGGTCACCAAATTGAAGTTTTTGACCTAACTATTTTTGTGCTATTTGATTTGTATAATATTACTTACACCTGTTGCTGTGAGGGCCCTGTAGATGTGGCAGCACCGGCAGCATGATAGCGATACTGTTTGACCTCGGATGAATCTTTTGACATTTTGATATGTTCCCGTCATATTGTGGATTCTTTTTTACCACGTATAAGCCCAATTGGACATACTATAACGTTTGACCCATATGACTTTTGACCTCCAGTGACCTCGGTTTGATTTTGTTCATTCCCTGAGTGATATAGAAAATTACTTTCACCAAGCTTAAGCCAACTCGGGCTAAATTTATAATTTAGCCCCTGGTTGACCACCGACCTCTTTTTCGTGTTCTCCTACGAAGGATTCCGCCCACCAAGTTCCAATCGGTTTTGTTACAATTTAGCCTCAAAATGACCTTTGACCTTGGATGACCTTTTAAACCGCCTGGTCAACATGCTTTTCCTGATACCAATCCAAAATATCGCATTGATGCGGCGAAGCGCGGCGAAAATGTGAAAATTGAACCCTTCATGACCTTTGACCTTGACTTTTAAAACCACCCTGTCAACATGCTTTTCTCGATACCTATCTATCCAAAATATCGGATCGATGCGTGGAAGCGCTGCGAAACGCATAGCTGGGCGGGCAGACACGCACCCCGACTCACCCCAGACACACACACCCCCTTCGCTCATTATTTTAGAAGTACAGAAAGATGTTTTTCATTGTATAGCGTTGTGTACTCAGTAGAGCGCTAGTAATAAATGTTTGATATTTTGATGTACTAATATTCTACAATATGGCGAATTTATGATTTTGTGATTTATCTTCATTTAATTAGTCATTTACATGAATTAATAATTGACTACTAATAGAACGACTAATAAATATTCAATCGAAATCTGACGGGGGTCTTGATGAGGGAATCTGATTTTTTTACTTGAACCATGAGGGGGGAATGTTAAGTTTTAAATGGAGAAAAGGGGAAAACAAGGGAGAATACAAAATTTTTGATTTGTCGCGGGGGAGGGGGGTAGCGCGAATATCTTTTTTGGTCAAAACTCCCATCCTCCCGATCCCGGCGTAAATATTGAACGGAAGTCATTATGTTTTATTTTCAGGACACCTTAACTAGATCAGCCTCTAACACTGAAAGTACTGAAGCCGTCTATGTATTCTCTATTCCCTTCTATGTCCACGTCAGAAGATTTCTTGAACTCACTGCCATTTGGAAGTTTAATAACTCATATACAATACCACCAGGGTCTATGATACCACCAAATCGAACTACCCTTCGTGACTATAGGCTAATCGTTCATAGGAAGAAACCTCTCAAATTTAACAGAAACCTCTACAGTTTTGCTACACTCATTGTCATGCCAGTGTGTGTAATTTTGATGACCAGATCTCAGATTGGGCTATTCCAGAATAGATACATACCCCGGATTTCCGAACTTTTTGTCCAGTCGTGACTGTTGGAAATCCAGACTTTTAAAGTTACTAAAGGCAAAAAAAATCAAGTAGAAAAATAGTTCAAAATCAGATATCCTCAATTTGAGAGCTCATTTTGGACATTTTCGTGCTTTTTTCTTCATTTAATTGGATTTCCCAGCTTTATCAAGTGACATTGGCAACTGGAATTGCAGTCGTTTTCAGAAAGCAGACTTGGAAATCCGGACATTTCTTTGATTTAAAAGTTACTCCTCTGTAGGGGTTGTGCACTTATTTTCTGGAATAATTTGATCAACATCGGACACATTTAACTTTTCACATTATAGTTAATAACGTATAATCTGTCAACACCCGCTGACAGAAGGGTTATAATATTGTGACAATTCGGCTAACAATCATGACAATAATTTAAGAATGGAAATGACAATTAAATGGGTACTTTGTGATCCGTAACTTTATTCCATCATTCACTCGTAACTCCATAAAAAACCTGTCGTTTGTGTGTAATGAGAAACCAAAATAATAAGGGTGTAGATGTCCAAAAAAGATTGCCTTTTATATAAAATATTAAATACCCAGCAAACAATGTTCATTTCATCTGATCCAATTATGCACTTACTTGAGAACGTTTCAGCAAACATTGTTGCCTTTGTCAACACTTGATGATGAACGACTGCATATGACAACCGACGCTAGATGGATTTCCAGCGTGATTTTTTTGGGGTTGCCAGTTGGTTTTTCTTCTAGGGATTTTCTTGGTCCCTATTGCAGAAACTCATCGAAAATATGAGAAGCTTGGTACTGTTCCTCGTCTCTGTTCATAATCGTACGCCCCCTATTTCTTATTTCTACAGCTTCCTTGGGGGACTTGATGTCACTGGCACAGAGCAGGATAGATACAAACGCTTAAAGTTTCATTCATAACTTTTGAAAGTTTATTTAACTCATTTTGTCATAATTAATCGTCATACGCCACTTTGTCAAATCATCAACGAAGTGCGTGGTTTTGTATCGCGTTATATCTTCTTTGTATGTGCACGTTTTTCGCTTCTCGGAGTTACTGTTTGTATATGGGTGATAGTCCTCAATGTTCAAACGTGATTAAATCTATTTAAACCGCTACAAACGCGTAACGTAAAGAAGCGCCAAGACGTTTTTCACCGTTTTCAAATTTATTAGTCCAATCTAATATCGCCATTTTTATTTTTACTTCGATAGTGACCAGGGAATGTTTAAAAAAAAAAAAAGGGATAAAGGAAAATGAGATGACATGCCAATATGAAAGCTATGCGCGCTGTGCACATCCCCCTTGCAATATGAAAAAAATTAGTAAGATTTATAATACATAAAAAATGGAGTTGCCGGGGATTGAACCCGGGGTCTCACACATGCGAAGCGTGCGCTCTACCACTGAGCTACATCCCCAACCGTTCCTCGATAAAACTTCATGAGAAGCATAATACATTTATTAAAGAATTGATTCAACATTGTACTTATTAATATTATAGTATGATATAAATACAAAATAACAACACGTCTGCAAAATATCATAATGCACAGCATAGATCCAGTGGCATTTTGAAGAAATAGGGCTAGCTGGTGCAAACAATAAGATTTGCAAAAGACAAATATTAATATGTTTTCTGATTTTGTTTTCAATTCAATTTAAATAAATAAATAAATAAATAAATAAATAAATAAATAAATAAATAAATAAATAAATAAATAAATAAGTAAATAAATAAATAAATAAATAAATAAATAAAACACATAAATAAATAAATAAATAAATAAATAAATAAATATGCAATTATGTCTTCATGGACATACCGTGACATATTTTGGAGAATACATTTGTATTGTAAAATTCAAATTTCACCTATCGCTATGGTCATGATGGTAATTAATCCTGTTAAATCATTACTGCTACAGCGAATAGTAATTTATTATAGGTTTTCACAGTTAATTTAAGTTAATTTAACATATATCTCGTTATATTTAAAATTCCAACTTTTATAGACGAATAATAGATCTAAAATGAGCGTTTATTGTGTTTCGACAGTATTTTTTGTGGGACATGAGAGCACCTCAGACCTATCGAATTGCATTCTGAATACGAAGCATGTCTTTCTGATATCAAATAATTTTCATTTTTTGAAAATTACAATATAATCTAAATTTTATGACAAATTATAAAAATTTGATATTTTTCAAATTTTGATATATAACAGTCCTCGAAGTAAATTATATAAATCTAATGATATATTCTTAAAGTGTATGTAGCAGGAAGGAAAAGCCGACGGTCAATTGAAAATTTTGACCTTTCATATTGAAGATATGGATTTTTTCCCAAAAAGACCTAATTTTTTTTTGTGTTTTGGGAAAAAAATCCATATGTTCAATACGAAAGGTCAAAATTTTCAATTGATCGTCGGATTTTCATCCCACCTACATACACTTTAAGTATAAATCATCAGATTTATAAAGTTTACTTCAAGTACTGTTAAATATCAAAAATATCAATTTTAATGATTTGCCATAAAATGTGTATTAAATTGCGAATTTCAAAAAATCAAAATTATTTGATATCAGAATGACATTCTTCGTATTCAGAATGCAATTCGATATGTCTGATGTGCTCTAATGTCCCAAAATAAATACTGTCCAAACGTTCATACCCCAGCCCTTAACGGAATATTAAATATAACGAAAAATGTGTTAAATTAACTGAGAAAACCTATATTAATTTTTTTTTTTAATAAGAAAACTAGTGGAGCTGCCGGGGATTGAACCCGGGGCCTCACACATGCAAAGCGTGCGCTCTACCACTGAGCTACAACCCCAACTGTGCATCGTTCCAAATTCACGAGAAACTTAATACCTTATGGGGACGAGTAAGTTTAACATTAAAGAAAATATTCAACATTGTACTTATTAAGCAGCTGAAAGCATAATAACAAAACGTCTACAATATATATATCCATGCACAGTACGGACATGACATCCGAATTGATATTAAGACAAAAGATTGATATTAAGAGTAAATCTTCAAGTGTGCTACCGGACCAATGACATTTTAAAGCTGGTTTAAACATATTTTCTAAAAACTAACATATCAATTTGTAAGCGATCTTTACCAAAATCATAGTTCATTGAATTTACAACCGTATGACAAAACAGGCGAAAATAGTAACTTTTTTTGTAAGGAACACCTAAGGTTTTAACTTTTAAAAACTATATTTTGGTCAATTTAATGTGCTTGAATAAGTAGTTTTCAACAGATTTACCACATTCGCCTGCTGTAACATTGAATTGCGTTATCTGTTGACCTAATGGGGAAAGTGTTTTAGGGGGAAGTGATATAGTTTTCGTTTGATAAAAGAAATTCTGATTAGATGAAGGGAACACTTGAGGTTTTGGCAAGAAACCAATCACAGAATAGGGGTGTCAAGAGTGACTAACTATCAAATACCGCACAACGAAAGTTGAACACAAGGACACTTTTGTTTTCATAATTTTTTCGTTATTACTTTTTATTTTTCTCATATTTTTCATGGTTCAACTTATTGCACAAAAGAAAGAAATTGAAAAAATAAATATTGTACACTAAAATAAATCAGTTTTAGAGCTTCTAAACTCTTAGTGGTAACACATAAAGAAAGTTGGTTATTACTAGGAAAAAAATACGTTTTTGCTGAATGTGTTTCTGCGCGCTGCATCTCCTCGGTCATCAACATTAGTGAAATTAATAACAATCGTTTGCATTAAGGCTTTGTTGAGCCTGAAATTGCTGAGTGTTATATGTTGTAAGAATATTGTACATTTCTGACTGAACGCTTGATTAAAACTGTTCATCAGAATAAAATACTACATGCATCAGGCATGCTATGGATGGACCTACTCAAATGCCCCGCCAAAAGCACGGTGGCTGTGACGGTGGTAATGAACTTCGTTTTGCATTATAGCACGTAAAGAGCTTGCTCAGATTAGGTCATGAAAAGGACGTTGATATTTGTTAACATTAACTTAGATTATTTTCAAACATCTACATGTGACCTGTTTTGGGACACCCAGTATAACAAAACGTACTAGGCTAGACTCGCTGTGTTGGAAATATCTGTATATTCGGGTGTATCGTTTAAAACTTAACGGAATATTAAACATAACGAAAAATTAAATGAGAAAACCTGTATTAAAAATTTAAAAAATTTAAAGAGTGGAGCTGCCGGGGATTGAACCCGGGGCCTCACACATGCAAAGCGTGCGCTCTACCACTGAGCTACAACCCCAACTGTGCATCGTTCCAAATTCGCGAGAAACAATAATACCTTATGGGGACGAGTAAGTTTAACATTAAAGAAAATATTCAACATTGTACTTATTAAGCATCTGAAAACATAATAACAAAACGTCTACAATATATCTCCATGCACAGTACGGACATGACATCCGAATTGATATTAAGACAAAAGAGGGAAATTAAGAGTAAATCTTCAAGTGTGCTATAGATGAGACATGTGGCACATACTTTTATTATCTTGTTTAATTTAACTTTTAATATCACGGAATCTGATGTGAGTTTTTATTATATATGTTGCATATTGTTAGGTTTGTATATCAATTGAAACAATAACGATAATCGGTTGTCTTAAATTTAAAAAACAAAACCCATAGTCGTTACGAATTATTGTTTCACCATTAATATATTAGTTTCTATAAAATATATATAATTAGGGATGACCAATGAACCATCAACTTGATTAGAACACTCCCATAGACATGCAGGGAGCTCAACTGTGCACTTCTTGCACAGACATTTCTAAATTGAGCTCGTTCTTTTATTTTTCATAATTTTTCTGTAAAAATTGGAGATGTTAATGCCAATTATGTTTTGTAACTATCCTGCAAATTACAGCATCATAACTTATTTGGTTTTTCTGTAAGTGTGAGTCAAAATTGGTCCATCGCCACAGTGCGCTTAATTGCCAGTGGCCCAGTGCAGCACTGCTCAGAATGGCACAAAATATTCAGATGAAAAAGATCAGGTGAACACCTTGACCTACTGAGCTGTAATTTGGCAGAGTTGTTGTTATTACCTCTATCATACCCTCTGTAAAAAGGAAAAAAAAACGGACAAGTAGATCTCGAGTTAAAAATTAAATCACCAGCTTCCCTTTGGAATTTCCAAACACCTTTCGAATCATGTTAAATAGACACCTTTCTGAACATAAATGTGAAGTTTCATGCTCATTTGTTGTATTATTCACCTGATCTCAACCCTAAACATTTTCTTATATTTATACCATCTGCACTGACTTGCTGCTATACACGCACAGGAGCTGTACTTTTAAAATACGCGTCTAATCAATAATGAGTCTTTCACTCCATTGTTAAAGTAGTGTGCTCCCTGTAGCACATGGAGTGACCAGGCCCTGGATGTGATGGTTTTGTAGCACATGACAGTATTCATTCAAGCCTATCAAGGTCTGTTATTAGCCACTTGCTGAATGGCTGGGCATTATCAGCTATCAAAGAGATACCTTATGCTGCTGCCAATCACAATAGAGGTTAAACATTTTGTTAAAACCCCAGAAGTGATATCAGGACAAAGCTGTGCATGTTGGTACTTGATTGTTTGGATTCCTATGTTGAAAATCCCTTGTAGTACATTAGTATTTTTCTTATGTGTAGTGTATATTGTTGTGGAAAAAAAGTTCACCTGGACTTTTGATTTTGTGCCACTTTGGCCATTATGGATGATTTTTGGCAAATGTTTTCTAAAAGCATGATTTCAGTGCCTCGGTTTGAAGAAATACTTAATGCTATTGATTAGTAAAGTGCCATTTCATAAAAAACCCCTTTGATACTTTCACAATATGCTTGTTTCATGTTTGCATATATATTAAAATAAAGAAATATAAAAAGGTAAATATATGCTTATACCAATTTTGCTCACATTGCTATATTTAGACTTTGTCAATTTATTTCGTTCAATGACCGGTCAGAATGGGAAACTTTGAAAATTCATAATTCGAAAAGTTTTTTGACCGATTTTGACCATTTAACCACCAAAATACTTCTGTTGATGAGTTCTTTCCAGAAAACAATCTTTTGTAGCAAAAGGGGCAACATGAAATTATGATGGTCATCCCTAATATAATGAAAAATCATATTTTAAAAACGGTATATTTCAAGCTAGAAATTGAATTGAGTAACACTATGCACAATACATTATGATATCGATATGTTCTGAGCAGGCAATATGTTACCAAATTTGGGCTGTTCCATAATCATGCTTATGTTGCCCGAGAAGGGGGAAAAGTGACAAAATCCTTTATACGAGCAAGAAATTTTAATTTGGCAGAGCAATAATGACAACCTAATTATTGAAAAAAAAAAAATGAATGGAGCTGCCGGGGATTGAACCCGGGGCCTCACACATGCAAAGCGTGCGCTCTACCACTGAGCTACAACCCCAACTTCGCTTCAATCTCGCTTCACGAACAATGTAATACATTATGAGCACAAGTCGGTTCAACAGTAAAGAATTATTCAACATTCTACTTATTATAGCATAATTTAAGCTGACATACACACTAACAAAATGTCTACACAGTATCTTCATACACAGTATGAAGATATTCCTCCAATGACACAGCATGAAGATATTCCTCCAATTTAAAGATTGGAGGAAGATATTACTCAATGACATTTTGGAGGAATAGCGTTAGCTGGTCTGAACAATTAGATTTTAAAAACTAATATTTCAATATAATTGTGTTTTGTGATTTTGGGGAATAGATTTCTTTTTCTCTATAATCCAGTTATAGAAATTCATAATTATTTTTAAAAAGGTATATTTTAAGCTAGAAATATTTGAATTGAGTAACACTATGCACAATGCATTATGGGATCGATATGTTCTGATCATTGTCAGGCAATTATGTTGCCAGATTTGGGATATTTCCATACATATCATTTTGCTTATTTTCCGAGAAGGAAAAAAGGTGACATATCCTCTCGACGATCAAGAACTTTAAAATTAGCAGAGCAATATAGTAACTTGATTATTTAAAATAAAAGAAGAAGAAAATAATATATGGAGCTGCACACATGCAAAGCGTGCGCTCTACCACTGAGCTACAACCCCTACGGTGCTTCGACCTCGCTTCACGAGAAATATAATACATTATGAGCACGAGTCAGTTCAACAGTAAAGAATTATTCTACATTGTACTCATTATACATGTAGTATAATTAAAGCTAACATACACCTTAGCAAAACCTCTACAAAATATCTTCATGCACAGTACCGAACCAATGACATCTTGGTTATGTTCTCCGAGATCGAAAAAAAGGAAATAATTCATTCGACGATCAACAACTTTTAAATTAGTATCCTAATTATTTAGAATTAAAAAGAAGAATAAGAAAAAGAATGGAGCTGCCGGTGATTGAACCCGGTGCCTCACATATGCAAACCCCTACCGCACAGTGTCATCGCCCCGACATCTTCATGGCAGAAATCGGCATGGTAGGTTGAATCCACAGCCAAGCATGACCATAAGTTCCAACCTGTTTAATAGTTTTGAGACGCATAATGAGCCGAGGGACATCCGACTACGGCTACTGACAATAGCCTGACAATAGACAATAACTGACCTCTCTGTGTGTGAGTGAGCATGTATATGCCATGAGGTCATCTGCTTTTAGACTGTCTCCACGAGTGAGTGCAGCTAGCCTACGCTGCGATATAGTTCGGCACATATAAAATCAGTTTTTGAGCTCAATACGCACGCTTCTGTCTCAATACGCAACCTGACGACTATCATATCCTTTCAACACATATGTTCAAGTGCAACTAGAATGAAAAAATTACGGGAGATATTCATCATTTTCTACTCGGTATCCAAAGATTTATCGTCTTAATATCAAATCGTGCATAGCATATTCACGTGTATCGATCACGTGTATTCATTTTAGTATCTCTGCTGTACAATGTAATTATTAACCAGGCGATGTCGGTGTGTACCGTGCATAATTTCCACTTCACGAGAAACATTTACAATAAGCGCACTTACCAGTCAGTTTAACAGTAAAGAAATATTAACATATATGCTTATTATAGTATAATTTAAAAAAATATTATAAAGCTGCCATAATAATAATAAATCGTCTGCAAAATATCTTCATGCAGAGTACCGGACCAATGACATTTTGGAGAATAACGTAAGCTGGTTTAAACAAAAAGATTTTTAAAAACTTATTATTTCAATATATATAATTGTGTTTTCTGCTTTGGTAAATAGGCTATCTTTCGTTTTCGCTATCCGATTATGATATTAAGACGAAAAAGTAAATCTTCAGGTGTACTATAGACATGTGGCACATTTGTTCAACGTGTAATATTGCACAATCCGGTGTGAATTTTAAATGAAATTTTTAAAGTAAAATTGAATTGAGTAACACTATGCAAAATGCATTATGGGATCGATGAGCAGGCAATATGTTGCCACGTTTGGCTATTTCCTTAAAAGGAATAATAAAATAATAATATTGCGAGAAAGAAAAAAGTGACAAAAATTCTTTACACGATCAAGAACTATTGAATTAGCAAAAAGAATGGAGTTGCCGGGGATTGAACCCGGGGCCTCACACATGCAAATCGTGCGCTCTACCACTGAGCTACAACCCCAACCGCGCATCAAACACACTTCACGACACTGAACAAGTCAGTTTAACATTAAAGAATTATTCAAATTTGTACTTAATATAGTATAAGGTGAAAAAAAAGTTTGTTTCCTGTAGCAGGTCAAAAAAGTCCAATGCGAAATGCGGGTTTTTTTGTTTGTATTTTTTAAATCTATGACAAAAATACCCTTTTTTTTGCTGCAAATTGGACTGGGATTTTACAGTGGGTCTCTCCGATACACCAAAGATACTTGGTCACACACACAAAAAAATCATATTCAAGAATATTTATGACCCCCTTTCAATCTGCAGAATAAAAAATGTATTTAAAAAAATGTTTTCTCCAGTAGTCCCTGCCAGTAGTTTTTCACTACGCTCGTTTGTAATTGTGTAATGTGTAAATGTTTACTCCAGTAGTGTTTTATATTATTTGTTGGGGTTTTTCTGGGTTTTTTTTTTGGGGGGGGGGGTTGTTTCTTTGAAAAGTGAAAAAAAAATTCTAATGCGCAAAATAAGCCGTCAAAAACGTAATGCGCGCTACAGGAAACCAACTTTTTTTTTGCCTAATGAAATTATGCTGAAATACATAATAACAAAATATCTTCATACACAATACAGGACCAATGACATTTTGGAGAAATAACGTCAGCTGGTCTGAACAAAAAGATTTTTAAAAGACTATAATCATGCTAATTATTTCAGTACCATTGTGTTTTCTGATTTTTGGTAAATATCTTTCGTTTCCTCTATAATATGATACAAGAACAAAAGAGCAAAATTAAGAGTAGTTCTTCAGGTGTTCTATAATAGACATGTGGCAATTACTGTTATAATTTTGTTTTTGGATACATGTAGTATCACGCAAGTTTGATTTGATTTTTTTTAAATTATATGCCGTGTTATATTAATTGAAACAATCCATGAATTTTCGCAATTTTAAGTAATAAAGGTTATCATTCTTAGCCCTTACTATTAATTATTGATCTTTTATATTCGGTAAAAATATATAATAAAAATTCATATTTTGAAAACGGAATTGAATTGAGTAGGACTGTGGGGTGTCTCTGAAAGAACTGTATCGTCGGAAACTTAATTGTTTGAGTTATTTAACGCCACGACTAAACATAACTAAATAACTGACGTGGTTGAGGAATTTATCACCTATCACATGCTTTTTGAATTTTGACAATTGACCATACCATTCTTGAAATATAAGAATTTTTACAAAACTCCCTTATGTTTAAACCTTTCCACGGATTCAGCTATCAATCGATGATCTGTATCCGGAGTGCTAGTCACTGCGCATCATCAGTGCATGAGGCGTCTATTGTCATTAATAGATATTTGACTCCGTGGAACGGATAGAAAATGAGGTAGTTTCGTAAAATTCATTTATTTCAAAAACGGAGCGGTCAACTGTCAAAATTCAAAAAGTCTGTCATAGCTGATATATTCCTCAACCACATCGGTTATTTAGTTATGTTTGGTGTTAAAATACCCACAAAAAATCAATTTCCGACGATACAGTTCTTTCTGGGATACCATGTATGCACAATGTTTTATGGGATCGATATTTTCTGATCTGTTGCCAGATTTTGGCTATTTTCTAATCAGGAAATTTGCCTGGACTTGTAATACAATTGTTTATAAAAAAATTGACAAATTACAGTGCCCTTTAATATTTCTTTCACTCCGGAAAAATATGTCCTTATCCTTTGGAAGATTAATACATATATTTTCGTCAAAGATAACCTGTTTGTCTTGTTTAGTGTAATAAGATCAGCACAAAAGTCACAGTCTACGTATTGATTCATTGAGATTTAATATAATTTCCAAAACATATCAATCACTTTAAAGTTATACGCCTCCCAATGCTAGTCCTTCAAGGAGGACCACGCTCCATTTAGTACGATAGTCCACGCCGTCAGGCGTGGGTCCTTCTACATTCGACAAATCCTTCCCGGAAAGTCGGGGGAAATGTCAAACTGATTAACCACGCCTACTGACAGCTACTAATGATATTCAGCCAATCCGATCGACTGAATATCATCAATAGCTAATCAGTAGGTGTGGCTTGCCTACCTGCTACCAGAACACTAGCTTCTAGCTTGGGATTGACACCAGTATTGCGTAACAAAATTGATTATTAATCCTCTTTAGTTGCATATGTGTTAATGCTATTATAATACTCGGATTTACCCTCAGTTCACTGACCTGTAGGTAGCACACAATCAGTTCCTTTTGTCATCACTACATTTAATATTGTCCTGGTTAACCATTCGTTACTATTTTTGTAGAGGTTGTGCTTGAAATTATTGATTGGCTACAAACAAAGGATTTGAACCGATGTTCTTCACCGTAATCATTGGGCAGTGCAGTCCATTCAATCAAATGTTGTCATCAACCTATTTGATCGTAGTGCATTTGTTATGTGTGTGAGACGAACTGTCTCGGTAGATTGCAATCATGCTTTTGTTGAATGGATTTGAGGCGTCCACCATATTTACGGTATGATACGTCATATGCACAACCTCTATTAATTGTGATAGTTGGCCTATTCGTTTAACATGTTTAAGAAAAATATAGAATTGGAGGACACACGCTTCATAAAAACTTTGGCTTTCACTCATTTATTTACTTTAAGGGGTATAATACCATGATTTTCATCCCAATGACAAAGTTCAATAACCTCAATTAAATACTCAATAGTGCAAATTTGACTTCAAGTTGCAGAGTATGAGTTTTTGTACCCAAATTTTCAAAGGTCATTCAATGAATATACAATTGTATTGGGGTTAAAGAATTGTGCCCTCATTAGATGAGCATGTTGTGGATCCTAGTGTAAGACATGAAGACCTACCAATTGAGAGACTGATTATAAATTGAGTGGTTGCTTGACTCGATTACTTAATTGATTGATATTTTAACACCAAGATACGGTACATTAATTACGAGACTACAATATAATTTGTTAATAATCATAATTGATCGATTGATCAAACGAATGATTATCAATTGATGCTTGTTGAGTAGTTTAATGCTTGACTGACTATTAATTCATATCAATCTAATAAGTTATTGTGATTCTATTTATATTATTATATTATATTGATTGATAGGATGACCATATCAATTAAATGATTAATCAATCAATTCATTAAATAATTCTGATTGTTTTCTTGATTGTTTGTTGAATACTTTATTGGTTGGTTGAATGAACCAACGATTGAGTGATTAACCTAAGAATCCCTTGAACTTGAAGAATGTCAGATTGCAACCATTTTTCGAAAATCGGAGTAACTTTTAATTTTTCACCCCTAGCATGCAAATTGATCTTGGACCTGTCGAGCCTCAAAACTTGGTAACTATGTGTCCTACGTGCAAATATGTTACACTGTGATCCTTAGACCCAGACAAATAATTTGACATGTTTTTAGTGAATTTGGAGCATGTTTAATTTTTGCCTCCTATATGACTATGAGTATGTAGGGTGTTTGAGGGTCTTTTGGGTCTTTTTTGAGGGTCACGGAGTTCCAACTTGCCGCTTGATGCTTATATAAGCACATTTCCAAAATAGAACCAGACTAATATAATGACACTGATTTTACAAAATAAATCACTATGATATCGCGATTTAGGCCTACACTGGTAAACCAAGCTACTTTAAAAGTGTGAAGTGTTTTGATCCATGCAATCTCAAAATCAATCGATTGAGATGACTAGCGTACTCGTCCCAGTTACATAACAGATGCGGTTAAATGATGGGCGGGGTTACCAACCATATTTGGAGTTATTACGTTGTCATTAACTGGGTTGGTTCAGGTCACTGCTTATGGTAATTCGATTGCGCTGCTGGGGGTAGAGCACCAATCTATAAGGACCAACGCCTGACGGCGTTGATTATTAGTGCTAAATATTGCGTTGGTCCTGTATGGACTACCCAATGCGGGAAAAGCTCGGTTATGCGACGGGCATATAGGACAAACAATTAAGCTTTAGGTCATAAATTAATGTATGTTTTCATCTCATTTGTGATCAAATACGTTAAAAGCAACAAACTTTGTCTCATAAATTAATTTATGTGCTTAATTAACGTCCAATAAGGGGGATGTTAAACTTAGCGCATGATGTATATAAGATCTTTATCAAATTAGGACTCGCTAGCATGATGCGTGCATGCGGAAAAGGGAACATGGAAAATGGAAAACGGTTCAAAAGAGAAAGATGATATAAACCTGTCAGTGCTTCTGAAACATGAAACTTTCCTCTCAATAATTCTGCAGAATTTAGTAAACAATATCAGCACATAACTTCATAGATTAGGAACATCAATTACAAGAGAAGAAAGATTTAGTCAAAACATAACATTTTTATTTCAAATATTTTGTTATAAAAACAGGAACTGTTGGAGTTGTCGCGGCCTGTAGCAATTCCTTCTGCGTGGATACGATACCTATGCTTCGATAACAGTGAGCATGGCGTGACGGTTGGGGCCAATTTCCACGCAGGCAACGGGGAAACAGTGACCGGGACCCTTGGCGCCTTCGCTATGCGGAGTTTACGCGGGAAGAAAATAATATGATTGGTAAAGAACTTAAACGTTTATCAAATTTGGAGCTGAATAAAAGACAGCTACAGGCTATCATTTTACAGATGAGTATTTATAGGCTATGATGTGTGGTAAAAAGTGATAAATGTTTACGTAGGATTTAAGGCATAACTGATTCACTAGGGTGTTAAGTTTAGAAATGAGATGAGATGTCTTAATTTTGCATTGAAAGTTTAGTAGCTGTTTAAAGGGGCATTTGTCCATCTTTTGAATTGCCAAGCAGGTCCGAATAATGAAGAAGGGGAAAGAAGAGATAATGTGGATGTAGTTAAGGGATAGGCGGATTCAGAAAACGATGTGAATCCCCAGACTATTTGTGATTGTTAACAGCACTTTCCGACGGTTAAAATATTCTCAAAACCTAGCACTATTATAATCATGATAACTTGTGAAGGAATTGCATGATACGTCACATGCATAATGCCTCGTTTAGACAACATTAAGGGTACACGATGTATTGTTGGTCGAAGCAGCCAAAAATCGATTTTCATTAACAAAATCAATATAATTATTATTGAAAAATAACACTTTGATGTTTTGCAAAAGTTCATTCTACACTCATATACTTTGAAAACTTGCTTGATTTATTGTTGTTAATGAGTTATGTACGTTTTAAAAAAGTGTTGTTGTTTCAGCGCTCTTTACAACATAACTCAAGAACCACAGGGCCAACCAAAAGTATTATGTGATATTTGAACTCTTCTACACAATCACTATGAAAAGATCGATGCACAGTTTGCTAAAGCACACTCCCATTCGCAAGATGCTGTGAACTATATACAACATCGCAACAGTTTCAAATAGTTGATAACTTTAATGACCAACTATCATCAGTGATCATTACTAGGATTGTTCAAAACGGTACACTCCCTTTTGACAGCAGTTTTTACGTACTTCCCAAAATGATTTCAAAATTACATTGACATTATTATTAATGTATATTATAAGAATAAGTATAGGTTTGCGTGTTTATTATGTTTATTTTAATGTAATTGTCGAAAATCAATTTTGTCAGGTGGCCGTAAAACACTTTCTACATTCAATAATCCAGCCAAACACCAACAAAACATTTTGCACAGAAACGTTTAAATGTCGGGTTATTATAATTAATTAAGGTTATTAATTACTTTTAACTGTTGTGATTTGGTAGTTCACAGCATCTTACAAATGGTAGTGAGCTTTGGCAAAACCTGCATTGCTCAATTCATAGCGAGCGTGTAGAAGAATTAAAATATCACAAATATACTTTTATAGGTGCTGCGGTTCTTGAGTTACGTTGTAAAGAGGGCTGAAACAACAACACTTTTGTAAAACGTACATAACCCATTAACAACAATAAATTAAGCAAGTTTGCAAAGTATACGATTTGTAGAATGAACTTTTGCAAAACATTAAGGTGTTAATTTTAAATAATATATTGATCTAGATAATGAAAATCGATTTTTAGGTTGCTTCGACCAACAATACATCGTCTACCCTTAACGGTATAAAACGTTTTATGAAAACATTTTTGATACTTACTGCAAAATATTTTGGCAAAAGAAATTGGCGATAACATTTTGACAACATTTTAAATATTTCTTTCATATAAAACGCTTTAGAAAGTCTTCATGACCTTTAAAATGTTTTGACCAAAACGCTAATAACACGTTTTTAGCATTTTAAAAACATTTTTGTGTTTCAAATGCTTGAAACGTTTTTCATTGAGTTCGCATAGCAACAAATGAGGAGTCAAAATTCGCAGTATAATAAAAGTAAATGGTGCATCCAGTGAGTTTATTAATTTGCTCAAAACTCTATTTTTAAACATGATAGACATTTTAAGCGTGACGATACTTTTGTGAGCAGTTAAGTAATGTGCGTATAATTATGTTTATAATGAAGAGCCAATCGACAGCCTTAAGGGGGTACTACACTCCTGTGGTAAATTTGTGACTATGTTTGCATTTTTCTCAAAAAATAATAACACACTGGTAACAAAAGTTACGTATATTATTGGGGCAAGGAATCCAATTACTACACTGAAATTTCAGTGACTCAAGGCAAGCGGTTCAGTATATATGATAGGAAATGAGGTACATCCTAGCTGTACCTTATTTCTTATCACAAATAACGAACCGCTTGTCTTGGGTCACTGAAATTCCAGTGTAGTAATTGGATTCCTTGCCCCTATAATATACATAACTTTTGTTACCACTGTGTTATTAGTTTTTGAGAAAAATGCAAAAATAGACACAAATTTATCGAGCGGTGTAGTACCCCCTTAAGGGTACACGACGTATTGTTGATCGAAGCAGCCAAAAATCGATTTAAATCAATATATTATTGAAAAATAACAGGCCTCCAAATCATATACTTTGAAAACTTGCTTGATATTGTTGTTAATGAGTTATGTACGTTTTACAAAAGTGTTGTTGTTTCAGCCCTCTTTACAACATCACTCAAGAACCACAGGACCTACAAAATTCTGTATCTGTGATATTTGAATTTTTCTACACGCTCGATATGAAATGATCATTGCAAATTTTGCCATAGCTCATTACCATTCGCAGGATGCTGTGAAAATAGTTACTAACCTTAAGGATATTTTTTTCGGACAACGTGACAAAAAACTTCTAGAGTAATATTTGCTTTTATTAATTTTTAAGAACAAGATATTTGTGCGAGAATCGGACTTTTTATGAGTTTTTGACCAAATGTAGCATTTTGTAACCATTTTTGGTCATCCCTGCTTTGCTATATATCACCTCGTTTCAAGTAATACGTTTCCGATTCTCTTTTGTTCAGAAACTAAAAATCGGGGATTCGGACAGAACTTGTCTGCAACATCTAAAGCTGAATTTATTCTACATTGCCATGTTGCTGAGCGACAGCGATTATTTTTTACCCAATGAGGTAGAGCGCTTAATGTTGCGTTGGGAGAAGCAGCACTATCTCATTGGTCAACCACTTTTCGCTCAGTGATCATGGTGATAGAGTACGGCTTCAAGTGTCTATTCTTTTGTAATGTCGGTTGAAATATTTGGATGGTCCATATTGTTTCACAGGGAAATAAGCTAAGGCTTATTCGTAAAGAACCCACGCTTTCTAAATGTAGATTGACTTGTTCGGCTTCTCTGCTCGCGAATATTGCACCTGCGAATTTAAAAACTTCTTTCGTATACTTTGTTCAAGGTGACTTCAAACCTGATCTCCTGCGGTTACACGATTATGTAACAAACTGAAATGAAAACCGAAACGACTTTCTACAAGTTTTACGTTTCTAACAAAGGGCACAAACAAACCCAGCAAACACAAAAACGTTTTAAAAACGTTTTAAATAAGTTATATTTTGGCTTTTGGTTTAGGTAAAAACGTTTTAATAACATTAAAATGTCGGGTTATATAAAGGTCATGATAACGTTTTAAAACGTTTTGTATGAAAACACACTACAACAATATTTTTAAATGTTTTCAAAAAATGTTATTGTAAACTATTTTTGCAAACATTTTTGCCAAATATTGTGTCAATACTTAAATAACATTATGTTAAAATATTTGAACCCAGGAAACACAGAAATGTTCTTAAAATGTTTTTTTTCAAAACCTTTTAATAACATTTAAATGTCGGGTTATATAAAGGTCATGAAAACGTTTTTAAAACGTTATTGAAAATATTTTGGGCAAACATTTTCGCAAAATATTTTTCAACTCCAAAATAACATTCTGTTTAGAATGTTTTGTATCAAGTTTTCAAGAATGTCTTTGGAATGTTATTAAAACGTTTTTATACCCTTTATATAACCCGACATTTAAACGTTTTCTGTAAAACATTTTTGTTTGCTGAGCAGTAGATTATCAAAAAATGTTTTTTAAGGTTATGAAAACGTTTTATACTCTTAATAATTATACTCTTTATATAAACCCGACATTTAAATGTTTTCTGACAACCTTTTATAACCTTTTGCGAATGATGTCGAAAACGTTTTGTGTTTGCTGGGAAAGGTATTGTTAGTTATGTCAAGTCAAGAACTTAGGCAGGATAATAGCAAACCGTGATCAAAGGCAAAACCACACTAAAACTTATTACTTGAAACGACCGATTGTGTTTTGAACGCATCAAACTCGAAAAGAGCACATTCATGTTTGGTCGAGGTGTAATAACGTTGGTTCTTTGATCCAAACGATAATAATCAATTCGTATCTTCTTGCATCTTCTCGCATCTCGCTTATGTAATATCCCCCGTTTATCGGACCTATCATTCTATCGTACACAACAGTCGTCGTGATCGATCATGAACGCACCAATCAGATGAAAATGTTATTTTTTACGAGAGTTTGTCGTACGTGAACGCGTGATGTCCCGGGGTGATGATGTCACGTGTTCGCTGCAACCAATCGGGTGAATCGGCACTCTTGAATGACATTAAACTGACGTTACACGTCGTTGAAAGAAATGAACCCTGTCAATAATATGTACATACATGTAGCTCTGTTTGCTTGTGACTGCTTTCACAAATTGGGTACATTTTTATTAAAATTATTTATTTAAGTTGAGAAACTTTAGCATTAAATAAACGCATAGAAAAAAAATCAAAATGTCAAAATCTATGGTCAAAGTCCAATTTTCACCGGTACTACCAACAAAGAATATTTTGGAGAAGGCGCGGTCACTGCTATGTAACAAGATCACCTCAGGATCAATCCTTCTAACAAGTGGTATCGCTAATAACCTACTGGACCCCGCCTTGTTTGATAACTTTTTAATGACGCCCTGAATGGCTAAATGGCTTTTTAAAACCCGGAGCTATGCGTGACTTTGAAAATATTCAATTTGTCAATGCTATGGTTGGATTCGCGTCAGAAAGCTTACAACAAGGTCAAGATTTTATGGGCATGTACTACACCTCTTCTGGTCATCGTTCAGTAGATTTAATTTGAATATCATGCTCCTTATAAATCACCAGTAAATAACAACGGCAGTTGATGGATTGGGGTTTATTTCTCGTCACGCATATAGAAACCATAATAACCTCAATCTTAATTACATAGTTCAAAACTTATATTCAATAACCACAGCTCAAGATTTGACCTAACATTTGCAGTTACGCGTTTGTGTGCCCAACATATTGACATGTTCGTCTAGGACTGTACAAACATATTGGTGTCACGGAAGCCACTTCTGATGGATTTTCATCCCAGTGACGTTGTTGCCAAAAATGTTCGCGTTGGTCCATGTTGAATCTCCTTTGTTTAACGTTTCTCTCTTTTCGCGGGATTTTAAAATAATTATTCTATTTTACAAAGGCAAAACGTATTGGTTGTTCTCCAATAATAATAATAATAATAATAATGCCAATACAAGTAGTTTAGGCGTTTGGCGACTTTGGCCATTTAAGGCCATAATTATCCTTATTTCGGTCAATTTCAGTATTAAAATTGCACATTTTCGCGCGCTTTGCTCGCATACGTAACTTCAATAGCGGGTTAGCTGGCCGAATTTGAAATTTTGCCACCTTTGAACATTTTGTTCACTGACAACTAATCACTATTCGCTACTTGCATGGTTCCGCCATTGCACCATGTGGCAGCATACATGAAAGGAAGAATAAATACGTAACCTTACACAGAATGTTACCTGACTGGTTCAATTCCCATTCGAGGCTCTCCCCGCACATAGTGCATAATGGCGGAACCATGCAAAGCCAAGACACTGCCCGAGCACCCATACATCAAAACCAAAGTTAACAGACGTGGCCTAGCTGTTAAGGCGTTGGACTGTGAATCCAAGGGTCAAGGGTTCGAATCCCAGGTCCGCCTGAGCTTGGCTGGCTCTTTGTGTCTTTGAGCAAGGCACTTCACTCTACTTGCTTAGTGCTTCGGAGGGCACTTTAAGCCGTCGGTCCCGTGTACATGTATGTCTGACATTAATGCAGTGTGCACGATAAAGAACGTCACAGGCTATTCGAAAAGAGCAGGGGATCATTCCGGTACTGTTGACTGTACTTCAAAAATACACTCATCTACTCTAGGTTCCAGAGTAAAAATAAGTACAGCTTGTCTGTACGCAGTGCGATAATACTCATACATATATGAGGGAGGCACTAATACGGAAGAAGAAGAAGAAGTTACTTTCAGGTTACTTTAAAGAGCATATATATTGCAAAAACAAGCTTAACTCCATTCAAAAAGAATAATTATTACATACAAGTTGACACTCGTTGCAATTTTTTTATTCGTATTTCTCCTGAAAAAAAGAGAAATTGTGTTTATAAAATGCTGCCTCGTACACAAATGTACAGTCCTTCCCCCGTTCGAAGCAAAATTGATTTCCATGACTGGTGACATCACAGTAAATGAAGAGTCGTGTTACATACACATGAGCCCTGGATATGAGCTCTTTTGACATTCAGTCATGTGTATATTATGCGACCTTGTACACGAGAAATCGGGAAGGTACGAACAAAAGGCCATTGAAATTGTTTATTTGCATAATAAATACAATATGGATATACATCAACATTCGGTAAAATTGGTCTAAAATTATTTTTATTGTTTAGTCCAAATATTTCTCAACAACTTGATATACATATGAACTGTAATATCACAATTTACTAATATATAAAAAAGAAGCGGCTGGGTTTTTTTCCATAATTATGTTTAAAAACCATTAAATTTGTAACACTTGATTAGACTTTTTTCTGAGAACAACAACAATATACGTTCTGTGCATTGAGAGTGTTTACAGTCCCTTCTCTCAAAGCAGGCACGTCTCATTTCATGACGTCAACTTTTGTCTAGGTCAAATCTGTCTCGTTCGAAGGAACCTACCGCTTAAGTTGGTTTTTGCGGAATATTAATTTTAAACGGCTTATTTTCTCAAAAATAAGGAGTAATTTTCAGGAGTCATGTTATCCGAGCAATATATAATGACCTTTAAGAGCAACTTGTCCTACCGGCTTGTCCTGCGGACTAGTTGCATTTTGGCTGAATTTTACATACTGCCAGAAAGACGGTTTTTTTTTTTTTTTTTTTTTTTTTTTGTCCTGCCAACATGGCCAAAGGCCGTCATTATCTTTGCACCCATCTTGCAAATGAATCAATTAGTGATTTGTACTTGTTGATGTTGACCTATCCTGTACTAGTGAGTTGACCGGATTCTGATTACCATCGATTTGCCCTTCTTCTTGAATCTTTAAAACACCAAGCGAGCGTCTTTTCCTTCCTGCTTTTACGTTCTATCTCCACTCTAAAACGTTTAATAATGAATATCCAGCACGGGATTAATAATAAATAAATATCCAGCATGGGATCAATATGCAATGTGTGGGGTTTGACAAATTTGTATGTGTATAATAGGGGTGGTGATGTTGATTGTGGGTAGGGGTGAGGGGGTGACTGTCATTTGTAACTATAACACCAACCGGGTTTTTTCTCCGGGTGTACGTCCCCGGTTACCGGTGTTTACAATTATTAGGGGGTGCGTATGGGGTGCATGATCTCTTGAGTAGTGGTCCGTGGATATGTTGAGGGCGTTTGTAAACCCCAACCGGGGACATAGGCCTACACATGAAAAACCACCGTAGAAATGCAGACCCACATGAACTGCGGTCGTCCTCGGTTGCCAGGACGTGTCCGGTTGTCCCAAAATGCACGTTAAAGTATGACACGAGTCCGCAGTTACCCGGTATATGACGGTCTCTGGTTGCAATTTTTTCAAACTGTGACTCGGTTTAGTAACAAAATAAATGTGTGTGTCCCCCGTTGTATGGTGTTTTATCAGATGCGTGTGTGTACGTCCCTGGTTGCCGGTGTAGTATTAGGGGACGCTCTCGTGTGTGATAAAGACTATAAGAGGATTAAAAAAACCCCAACATAATGAAAACGATTCTTTTGTTTTGCTAAAATATGCATTGTTTACACATGTCCCAACCTAAACGAAAACGTTTTTGTCTCAGAATTCACAATCTTCAAATCTTTGTTAGACACCCAGCTACAAAATATCATCATGATTATTGAGGGCAAGTTTCGCGACCATGATATCTGCTTACTCCGCGGTCCGTTATATCGATTAGGATGTCTTGTATCATTAAACCGAGATCTGTTTTTCATTTGCATGTCACTGATCACTAGTAATCAATGGATGAAGGTATAGTTTTTGTCTTATTATTCCTCGCTATACAATAGGCTATTCCTTGTAAAGCGTAATAAAATAGGATCATTTTATAATTGCATGGCTTTAGCGTGGATCTAAATGAATATTGATTGTCTGCACATGTTGTTTAAATTTGATTAGAATTGAAGATTGTAGAAAAGTGCCATAATGCAACAGTTTAGTTCTTGTCCCTTAATATTTCAGGTAAAACATGTTGATTAATATATAGAAAAGGAACGTCACTGTTTAGTTTATAAATATTATTGTGGTGTCAATTATTATCGTTACGCCTTATGTATCTAGCATACAGGTCAGTGTCGTTTTCAACCGCCGGGGATCGAACCCTGGACGCCATGCATCAGAGTTGAGACTTATAACCACCGTGGAGCCACGATCTCCCAATTATACATGTGTTTGCAAGTATCTCGCATATTGTTCTTTTTATACGGCTGGAGTCGAAGACTGCATGTACAGAAGGGTCACTTGCAAATTTTAATTATAGTTCTAGCAACAATGAGCCGTATTTACAAATAATATAAATAAATATCCTTTTTTCTTTATCAGTATCTCCTCACTTTTTTGTTCAATATGTTTATAGAAGGATTATATTGGGGGAAAAAAGAGATGAAGAAAAAAAGGAAAAATAAAACAAACACAAAACTGCAGTCATTGCACCAATGTCTAATACTGTACAAACTATGTGTTGTAATGTTATGGATATTTCGGGTAGAAAAGTAGCCTACCCGTAGAATCTACGTAATCTAATGGTTGAGAAAAAAAGAAAGCCTTAACTCACAAATTAAGGAATGAGTTAAGGCTTTTTGGCTCAACCCTCGATATGTGTGTCAATATTTTTATGCAGATTTGTTTTTACTGAATAGTTCCAACAACTCTGCTGGTGAACGGGTAAAATTACAGTACTTTTTACATTATTTTTTACAGTATTTCGATCCATTATACTTGATTCAATCTTATCCCTGAAGTTAATTTAATATATATGAATAATGCCTACACTTCAATGGAGTGAAAATCCACTCTATTTATATTGGGTGTGAATATTGCAGAGTGAATTATATCTTTCAAAGATAAATTACACTCTTTTCAGAGTAAAATACACTCTTTCCGCATTGTGACATCAACTCAATTTTCAATCTTGCCGCGGCATATTTCACCCCATTTAGAATCATCTCTCTAAATCATGCAATTATGAATGCAGTCTTTACTACATTATATTAGTGAATAGGTCTTGCAAAATAGAGAGCAATGCCCAATGTCATGATTAAGAAGCCTGCATGTGCACAATTCTAACACATTATAATATCATCTTTGATGTTTTATGTAAAATGAGTAGAATGTATGCGAATAGTTAAACATCCGGTTGAGGATGATTGTCAAAACCTGGAGTTTAAAACCCAACTCTTGACAGATCAACGCATTTGAGTTAAAAGGATGGACGCTGAAATTTTACAAGAACACGGTAATGCAAAAATTGGCACTTTGTCTTTTGACTTTCACTTGTGAGCATAAAAGTTATGCATGGCGTGAAAAATAATGTGGAATCATATAACCAAAGAGCCACTGCACCAAGACTACTTACTTGCTTCATTTTCTTCTCAGAGTTAAATTTCATAAGTAAAGGGAAAAACAATAAAAGATTTCTGTCTAAATTTAGACTTTTCTGGGTTCACGCACCCATGGGCTAAAACCGGGTTTTTGGTATCGGCTGGACACAGGCATTACAAGTTTGGAAGACATGAGACGAAAATGAGGGACGCAAATGGAGCGAAGCACCACGGATTTTTCCTACCGTTGATAGCCCACTTTACACCCGATCATTTTACCCCTTCATTGACTATTACCAACAGCTATAATAGAGAATTTATATGTAAAATAGTCATTTGCAATTGAAATTAAACCAGCAATTGGGGCCTTTTTAAACGAGTAGAGTGAGGGGTTTTGCACTTTGTGTTCAGCGAGTGGCAGTTGTGAGTCATGCACGGTATGCTTGCGAAAAACAAGCCGGGGAATGCTCGGGTATGGTTTATGGACCCAGACGCGCTGATGTATATGGCGTATAAATAGATGCAATGATGAAGTGATTTCGTTTTCAAGTATTTTGTTGAAAATGTACTTATTATGAGTAAATAGCTGGAAACCCAAGACGATGTGGACTTCTTAGACTGTCAAATAAACGGTTATTAAATTTCTCGCCACTATTAAGTGATTGTTGTAACATAGCCCATGCATCCATAACTTCTAAATGCCTGCTTCATGATCATGATGATCATGGTAATGAACTGTATACAACAGATATACGTACTGTACACAAGTAGCTGTGTTTGAGGGGAAAATCAAAATTCAAAAATCCGTTAAACGTGCGCGACAAGTCTTATCCAAACGTACCTAAAGAAACGAACACAATCGTAAAGCTAAGCATAATTTACCAACGTGAACGTGTGTAAAAAATATAAACGATTTATTAACAAATCATGTAGCCTTATTGTTTTACATGGGACCAATTTATAGCATCGCACATTTAAAAATGAGGCCGTTTTAAAAGTTACACCAGAGTCCATAGAACTTTCAGATGCAACTTTTAAAACGGCATGTTTTTTACCCTGGAACGATAGTCAGGAACTTAATTGTTTGGGTATTTTACAACTAACCTATATAACAAGTATTACTGGTGTGGTGGAGGAATCAGCTATCATGCACTTTTTGAATTTTGACAATTAACCACGCCGCTCTTGAAATATAAGAATTTTACGAAACTCCCTCATTTTTACACGTTTCCATGGATTCAAATATCAATCAATGATCTGTATTCGGAGTGCTAATCACTGCGCATCATCAGCGCATGAGGCGTCTATTGTCATTGATAGATATTTGACTCCGTGGAACGGATTGAAAATGAGGTAGTTTCGTAAAATTTTATTATTTCAAAAACGGAGCGGTCAATTGTCAAAATTCATGTGATCGACGGCTGATATATTCCTTAACCATAATAATCGGTTATTTAGTTATGTTTGGTTTATGCGTTAAAATACCCAAAAATATCAGTTCCCGACGACACAGTTCTTTCAGGGACACCCTGTATATTGACTCTTTTTGCCTATAATGAACCATTGTGACTACTGAATAGTGATGCTTTATATATTGACTCCCGATTCCCGAAAAATACAGCACTATTTTTTTGGAATGGCGTGCCATAAATATTATCCTGTTGTGCCAAATCACTAAGGCCCCATTAATACTAGCTCAGAATTAACGGTTAATAAAATTCAAACTTGAATATTTTTAGGGAAAAAAGCGGCCAAAGAGTTTGCTTAATTGTAATATTTGATTTTAATTTTGATAATGGTTGGTAAATGTTTATATAGGTCATCAGAACGAATAGTTCGGGATGAGTGGGGATTCTATTCAGAAAAATAAAATGAGAGTGTAAAATGGGTTGTTATCTGAATTAAAACTAAGAACAGAAGTCAAGATCCATATTTTAACGACTCTTTAAATATCAAATTATACATTTAGCTTAGGTATGTACTCGACTCGAGCTTAACATACACTCTTAAAACGACCAACTATCTACTCAATTTTGAATAGACTATACTAATTGTCAAATTTGACAAGGGAAACTATTCAGATGGGGGATTGTTAAAATAAAACGGAAACTATTCATTTTGATCATAAGATTGTCGGTCCAAAGTGATAACTAATAGCATATCTAATCAAAATGAACAGAAGGCATATCTCATCAAAACGAATAGTTACGGGATCAAAAATAAATGAGTAGGGATTCTATTAAATAATATGAATAGTTATTAGGGTTTTTTTTAGATTTGTAAAAAAATGCATGTCTCCATTTTTCTTCAATAGAGCTATATGGTATACTAAATGATAAAGAGAATAATAAAACAATATGAGCTTCTTTTGATTGCAGTTTCAAAAAATATTTACCTTGGAATTTTTAAAGTAGGGTATAGATAAAATATTTAAAATTAGCGTTAGAAAAAAAATAACGGCAGATGATGCGTCCACATCATTTAACATCATGAATGAACGTCATGAAATATATATATTCTTTTATTTCATATTAACATAGTCAATATGTCAAACATTAAAGTTTGATGGCATTATGATGAAGTGTTAATGCCAGAAATGACATTCACCGTCAAAACGTTAATGTCAAATTTACCCTTCACAAAACTAGACCACCCAGCGCAAGAACAAAAAACTTCTGCAACATTATTCACCGATATAAAAATTATTTTTCTTACAAAAAATCACACTTTTAAGAGTTTTACACGCTTCGATACAAGCGTGTAAAATGTTTGAAATTTTAACAGTGCTAGAAAAAAAATGACGAGGCCGTAAAGCGGTCCAACATTTTTGTGTTTCCTTTTACATGCAACATCCTTAACAAGTCACCTGGGCCATTGCTTGAGATGTCTTTGTTGAGAAAATAAAAAGACAGAACGAACTCATCCGTATGAGTTAACGTGATGACTGATAGAAGGTCAAGAAAGCATTTCATCAAAACTTGAAGTTGAAGAGGCAGTATATTAACAGAGGGTGGGGACTGGATTATTTGACACTCAAGGGACACATGTAGGTTTTGACAAGGGGCAAAAACCGCCCTTTACCCCTATGTTATATCCCCCTTAGGTCAACCGATATATACGGGTGCGAATAACCTATATTATCCAGTCTACAGCCGGTAAGTATCAGATCATGTTCAAGTTGTTCGCTTTCAATGTATTAACCATAAATGTGCGTCCATTTATTGTATAGCGGGAAAATATTTAACATTTCCACATAAATCTACCATGATTTAAATTCAAAGTTAGCTCATTTGGGTTATATTTCCGCTTTTGTGTAGTGAGGTCTCTGGTTCAATTACCGGTGGTGACAACTTCCAGTGGTATTGGTGACGTGCCCACTAAGTATTATACTCTAACCTATCAAACGCCTTATAATTATCGACCAGAAATGGTATGGAGATTACGAATTAGGATGGGAAAAGGGAGAACTATATTATAGATACAACTCGTCAAGCTATTTAATAAGGAAAGGTATATAGGAAATGTTTGAAAGTGATAAATTGAGTCTCAGAAATGAAAAGAAAAATATCAAATTAAATATTATGATTGTAACGGTTTTTAATTTTTAGGAAATGTTTATATAATGTGATTAAATATAATATTATGACATCGCGTTTTTCACTGAAACGCGCATTCACCATAGTCTAATGGTTAAACGAGGATGACAACACCATCTATTAAATGTGTCCATGTTTCCAATCTTTCTTTCTTTTTGTTCCTCTTCATATGTTAAAGATGAAGAAAAAAATGTATGTGATTTCCGGAAGAAAAGTAAATGTCATCGTAGGGTTAAACATGGTATCTTCGCTACAGATTGCCGCCGTAGGCGTAGTGCTAATGTAAATTGATCTTCCTCTTTCGTTAGACGAGAGAATACGTTGAAAACTACAAGATTTAAAAGATGTGGGATCTGATAGCTCGAGGAAACATGTGGAAATGTGTTATACAAATGCAGCCTTCACATAGCTATTATAGTAATTATTGTATTGGTCTCTGGACTAGAATAGTTGTCAAGTCTTTCTGAAATATAAGATTTGTCTGTTTAGTTTGATATCATCATGATCGTTGTACAATATTTGTGGATAGTATTCGCCATCTTACATACCAATTTTTCAGTTCCTGATTTGTAGTGATTCGTATATAGGCCTATTGAAATTTTGGGAAATTATGATATTATATCAAAAGTCTCTTACCGATGTAGATCACATGCAGGTCTTACGAAATGATTTCTTTTTGACATGGGAGGGGAATGGTGTTTGAAAATATTTTCTGTTACAAAAGAATAAGTTTATAGTACAAATTTTGCCATGGATCAAATACGTCAAATGGTCAAACATGAGGTTAATTTGGTCAGAAGCATACATACTGGCGTGGCGTCAACAGGGTGTGGGGTGTGTGGGGGTAGGGGTGGGGGTGTGTGTGTGGGGGGTGATTGTATGGATCCCCCCTTATCAAAATATTGGGGGAATACATCCCCCTCATCCCCTCCGGGAACTACTTAAGTACACTATGACAAAAACCTCTATTGTCAGCATGTTTAGAAAATGTGTGGCGGTATAAATTTGTGATATTGTGGTAGCTGTCTATGTTTTATCCATAAGCATAATAAGCAATATATGAAAATGTGTCAAATGTAATTGAAAATTAGCTGTTTTGATAAATTTACTCAAATGTAATGTTGAAATAAGGGAACAAAAGTGTGAAGAAGGACCCTACAGATGAACGTTACAAGAATTTAATAATTTTTCATAATTACTTGGAGAAATGTACATAGTCATTTTACGCAAACATACCAAATAGCATTGGTCAATGAGAACAATATTTTATGACATTATTTTCATTTTTGTGCTTAGTGTTCATATTGTAGATTAGCCTTTGCCTTTGTGTTCCTTTGCATTAACATGATTAACTACCATGTTTATGCAGATATATAGCAGTATAAAAAGAGATTTCTGTATCAGATTGTTTAAAAGGACACCTGTAATTCAAACATTGCCATGTCACAACATTAAGCTGATAAACACAGTTATTAACGTAATATATAAGCAACGTCTGTTACCAGAGATATTTGCCGCCTTAAAATCTACATTTAATAATAATGTGGCTCAGTAACCTTAGTAACGCATAGAGTGAATAACATGAACATGCCTACAAACAACAGCATCAAAACCATGGAAACCAAATCCACAAATCTCAGGGTTCGAAATCACACCCATAAGATGTCGCTCATTCCCTGTACCCAAAACCTCGCCCATGTTATCCATGTCCCTCTTTTTGCTTTCCCTAACTTCTCGCTGTCTTTGTACACACATACTTGCATAATGTACAAAATTATACATAAACACACAGTGTGTTTCGGTACATATTCAAGCATATAATAAATGAAATTCCAAATGAGCTGCATATATAGAGGAATGTCTGAATGTACGATACATGCTAATCATATTTAATCAAAGACTATTTAGTGAAATTTATTGCCCATATTTTTGTTTAAATTTGATTGAGTATTTTAAGTGTTATAACCATGCATCTTTGTCAAGCCTTTTTACAGACATTTCACCATTTATGTTGCCATAACAGCTCAAGAAGAGGACGGAAACGCGTGATATGGAAATCTGAAATCTTATAGTGCCTTTAGAAATTATAGGAGTATAAATAAGAATCGCTCTGTTGCAGCTTATTATATCAGATCTGAAAGGGCACCTTTATTATCATACAACATCCAGCTGAACACAATAATGAAGGTAGTAAATGAGCAACGCCTTTAACAGTGCTATGTACGGTCTTACATTTACATTAATGTGGCTCAGTAACGCATAGGGCTGAATAACACGAATATGCTTGAAAGCAACGGCATCAAAACCATGGAAACCAGATCAACGAATCTCAGGGTTCAAAATCACACCCATAAGATGTCGCTCATTCCCATGTACCCAAAACCTCGCCCATGTAATCCATGTCTCTCTTCTCGCTTTCCCTAACTTCTCGCTGTCTTTGCAGAAGCAAACTACAAAATTATACATAAACACACGGGCCAGTTTAAGTGAATGTGTGTTACGGTACATATTCAAGCATTTCATTCTTAATGCTACGCTCGAATTCCAACTCCGTTGCATTGCTAAACTATAAGGGCAACGTAAGATAGTCCTTGAATCAACTTATGTATAGGAAACGAAGGACATGTATAAAAAAGATCAATTCAGATGAGATACCGGAAAAACGGTGAATGAACGCTTTGGACGGTACAAATCGGGTAGTAAGGGGAGGCTATTGGTTGATTATTGAGCGCTTCTGAATGGCTAATGAGATGGCCGTAATACGCCAGAGAGCTGATAATGTTTGCTTGCGCACGAATTTATCTTATATAGGCACAAGGAGACGTCAGTTGACAACATTTGAAAGCCTAGCAATATCATGGTAGCATTCGCAGCTATTAGGTCAAATGCTGTTAATGGTTTTATAAGGCCAAAAAAAAAAAGGTTTGTCTCTGGACCTTTTGGCTAAAAAAGCTATGTGCTATGCTTTTTTTTTTTTTTTTTTTGAAAACAGGCTATGTCCTATGCGACGTTTTTTTTTTTTTTTTTTGTAAACAAGAACGGCGCCCCAAATAACATGGCATACGCAAACATAGTTCTTACTCCCGGTTTATTCTAACCGTCACCTCCTAAAACCCCTAACCTAAACCCTAACCCTAACCTATACTAAAAAATATGCTAAATAATTCAAGTTCCCGTTCAAGTTCTGAAAAATTTCGATCACACGACGTGACAATGTAAATGTTGTGAGTAGTGCCAATGAATTGGTGCAAAATTCAGCACCACAAATGTTGATGTGCGCCGCTATTTTGTCCTACATTTAAACATTACCGTAAGTAAGGAGTACAAAAAGTTGACATTTATGTGTTGAGGAAACTCCAATATTTACTCGGCATGGTATGAAAATTAGTTAAATGATGATCTTTTCTCTGGTATACCGTCTAATACCGATATGAAATCGCTTCGAGCAGCAAAATATCTGCACATGGGGAATTCCCAGTGACGTGTTCTAGATCTACAAGTAGAGTCGATTGTCCCGCTATTTCGTTCGCAGAGCCGTTACTTGCATACTGTTTCAAGAGATCGGTATTCAGAGCGAACATGTCATACAGTTCTTGGAGTATTTATTTTTGACATTTTGTCAGAAATGATCGCCAATTGATTGTGCCGAAAATGTAATTTTTCTTGAAAACTACGATGTTTTATCATTCAAAAAAATCTCATTTTAAAAGCTATGCGCGCGGGGTCCTGAGACAAACCTTCTTTTTTTTTTTTTGGCCTAACACATGTATATAAAACCATGTATGTGCGAGGAACAAAACCAAATAAAAAACAAGTCAAATAAGTAAGTGTAAGGCTACAAAAGGACAAAACATCACAGCAACCTGGATCTCTTACCCTAGCCCTACTGTTGATCACATGACCGCAATCGGAATAAATCGCAATTTCTGGGGTGCTAATACAAGATTCATGTTACTGCCCGCATGATATATACACCCTTGTTTTCTAAGCTATCAACATAATAACAAGAGACGAGAAATATATAATTATTATACTAAGGATATCGTGGCTTAGAGTTGAACCGAGAAGTTGTCGAATTTGAAAAAAAGCACCTTTTGTCGGCTTCATTCCATACTGGCGTAAGGTGGGCACCTCGAATAAACAGCATTCTTAGAAAATCGTGTTTGAAGAAATGCCAATATGAAATCAAGTTGTGTAAAGCAGACATTCATTGCAGTTTGTACTTGGTGTGAAATTTTTGTAGTAAAATAAATAGATTTTATCTTTATATAAATTTCAAAAGAAATAAGGACATACTGTTACTGCGTATGCTATATCTATGCGGCGTCTTAAACGCATGCAAGTGTACGCCATCACTTTGAGCGAACGTTCGCGATTTGAAGCTGCGCCCACTGAAATTTGTGATTACTGTGATTTCGGGCGCGTTCATTTTTCTTGCGGGTGGATGTATTTATATTTCTTTGCATTTTCCAACTTTTTTAGTGACAATTTTGACAATCACGGGATTTTTTAGTCGTGTATGAAATAGGTTAATAAATACGTATCACTTGTTGCTCGAGAAATTGTACAAAATAATGCACTTGTACTGAAATGTTAATGCGTCTAATGCACTCCCCTATTCGGGGCTCGTGTATTAGACGCATCAAAATCTCAGAACGCGTGCACTATTTTGTACAATTTCACTCCCAACAAGTGATACGCGTTTATTAACCTATAATTATAACTTGCTTTCGACTCTTATAGTTCTTGATCTCACCAAATGGCTCAACACAATCCATGTACTCAAAATGGTGACCTTTACTTGGCTTATATCTACAAATAAAAAGAGCAATTGTATCACTCGAAGAAATGACAAGAAATCTGAGTTACTAATAAGAGGATACTCCGAAATGCAATAATCAAATACCGACCTTAATTTCTATTGCCATATATACTGCAATATGTTAAGGGGTGTAATGCACTGATTCTATTGCCCTTTTTATTTTTCCAATTCAAATAAAAGAAGTGTGCTCTGATGTTTAACATGCACTTTTACTCTAGACGCACGTTTGACATCGGACTACTCAATGGCGCGCAAGGCGATGAACAAAGCGTTAAACTGCGTGATTTTTCGTTTGCTATTTTCTTGTGAAATATATGGAGCAAATCGACACCGCGATGCGTGTGAAACTGAGAAATGTGTATATGGGTATCGGTTGCAAAGGCGTGTAGCGCGCACGTCGTGAGACAGAATTGATTCCTAATATTGTTCATTCCTGGTACAGGATCGTGACTGGCATGACTGTAACGGTTACCTAATTTGCTGTGGGCTTTTTGTAATGGATACCGCCACTTGAAATACAAAAAGGAAATGGATTATAGCAAACAAGTAGATGACCAAAAATGGTGGTGTCAATTTAATGATGTCGTATTTTTTGCTGGAAATCCCTTAATATGTCATCAGAATCTAATAAGGCAACAATGATTTTTCTTCAAACTGGTATCATTTCTAGTTTTCTTTAACGCCTCCTCCCTTCTTCCTTAGTATCTTTCGATGTCCGAATCTAATAAAGCAACAAAATGATGCTTTCTTTAATGCGCATCTACTTTGTGACATAAGGTTTGATATTAATCGAATTCCATCTTCTTGGTACTGAGAAACTTACTAAAGCATTTTCGACCCTGATGTGGCAGTGACGTCAATGCGTTGAGGCAGCTATATATGTGGCGTACGCCAGCGCTTTGAGCGAACACTAGCGATTTGTAGCCACATCATTGACATCAGGGTGAAAAATGCTTTATATCAGAGGATTTATTTTGGCTTCATTACGTAAGATAATCAGTCGCACTTTAAACAATGTTAACAATCAATGAGTAGACAAACTATAATAAAACAAATATTAATGTAGAAACGATATTTCAACGTAATAAAGAACACACTATCCACTAAGTTAGGGCCAACTGCGTTATGTGGATGACGTAATTGAATTTTTCATTTAAATTAAAACCACAAAGTTACAGAATTATATCGCTGTCTTGGAATGATATGCGTAGATACGCTAAACTTGTAGCTCGATCGATCCAATAACCGAAATATAGAAAAAATTATCATTGAAAACGGGTAAAACACCGTTTTGTATACTGTCAAGTCATTTCCTGCATCATAACAAAATATTGAAAACGCGACAGGCAGAGATATCAAATGTTACTTGTGGTAATGGATACGTTGTCTTCTGCAAACTGCATCTGTTTTCTTAAATTTGTGAAACATATCGTGCACAAAAACCATAAACAGATGGTAGATGAGCCTGTAGCAATGTATAAGGTAATATCCCATAGTGTTGACGATGATAAACTTCAGCCTTATACTTAAGTGACTTAAGGTAATGACATACTTGCTATAGAGGAAATAAAATGGAATCTAAACGTCTGGCTCAAACAGTTATTCATCTTCTTTTATCACCACCCCTTCTTCTTCCTTATTTTGCGTCTTTTTCATCTTCTTCTCCTTCCTCTTTTTTTTATCATTATCTACTTCTTCATCTACTTCCTTGTCGTCTTTCTTCTACGTCTTCGGCGTCTCTTTCTTCTATTCATCTTTTTAATCGTCTTCTTCATCGTCGTTTTCTTCTTCGTCCGGCTTCTACACCTGTTTCATCTACTGTTTCAGTCTAGGCTTCTTCTTGTTTCTTATATTTTCCTTCCCCTCCTCACGTTTTTTCTCAATAATTATGTAAAAGTAAAAGTATTAACATCATGCAGATAATGTACATTATAACCACCAATTCGATATCTATCATTTTTTTACGATTTTCTTAAACCTAATAAATAATTGATCAATCGTTCAATAATTATTTCAAAAAAGAAGCGCACCAATCGACATTTTTGAACTTCCTACAATGGATAAATCTAGATAATAGTCCCCGACCATTAAAGACAACGATGATCATGATGATTGGAAATGTATCCTTTTTAACGCCCCCAGCTAACTAGCAATGCAGGCATCCATCTCCTGTGTCAGATCTAATGCCTGTGCATGCATCTCGTTTGCTCCATCGCTAGTGCTAATGACCCAAAAGTGATACCATGATGACGGATGGTAAGACAAACTTTGACACAATCTTAAAACATGTCATTTCCTTGGTGTATAAATCATATCTGTCAAACCTATACAACTACGCTATAATATTCTTGATAATATTTCGCACGTTGCAGTCGGTTACAGTTTCACAATTTTAAACACTTCGACATATAAATATATATATATTCGCATATTAAATCCACAGTTCATTAACCTCTATTCAAAACTGATAGCTAAATATTTAACCCCAGGTTGCAGAGTATGGCTTTTCGTACCATACGCATTCAAAATGTCTGTTACGTATACACACATATTGGGGTAAAAAGACAATGTCCTGAAAGACGAGCCTATGGGGAAAATGCAGCATCTACAACTAAACAGGAAATTCCATTTAAAATCCACACTACCTCTGTGGAAGATTTTGGAATTACATTCCACAGGGGAGTATGAATTTTATATAGAATGAACACTTTAGCAACTCCATTTGAAAATCGCCCTCCCTCAGTAGAAGATTCAAGTTGAATCATTCTCAGAGGGTGTATGAAGTTCAAATGGAGCCAATTTGATATTCCATTTGATATTCATACTCCTCCTGTGGAAGATATTTCTAAAATCCTCCACAGGGGTAGAGAGGATTTGAAATGGAACAGCCCAAATCTGTCCTCTTAATGGTTCTGTAACGACCCGTTCTACAAAAAATACCACAAATTGTTCTACAAAGGGTTTTAAAGAACCTGAAACGATTCTGTTGTTTTAAAGAACTTTTTATTCTTGAGGATTAGAGGACACAGAAAGGTTCTTTTTATAACCTTTTTGCAGAGAGTGTACTAGATGCTATCTTCTTACCAATACAGACATGTATGTGTTCTTGCATCAGTCTCCTCCACGGTAATAAAAAAAAATCCTTTAAAAAGGGATGCCTCTTGTCCAGAGAGGAGAATGGATGCATTGTGGACATGGAAACAGACTTGAAGAATCAGGAATCAAATACTAGTATACGTATTCTCATGGCGTTTTATTGGTCGACATATAAAAATAAATGTAGTTAGTTGGTGGTGATTAGATACAAAAATGATAAGAAAGTTTGATATCCTTTAAAAAAAACCACAGAAGATGTCGCGTTCTTCCATGTCAACTTTCTATTTCTGATTCTTGTACGCTATAATCTCAAGAACATCTGAGGGAACTTGCAATTTTTTCAGTTGTATACTTTCTTCTTAAATTCTCATCTATCCAAACGTTCTTTCCTTCGGATATGGAACATGGAATGTAACAATATTGCATCAAATTCCGTTCATACTAAACAAAGTAACATCCCATTACAGCACTTGTTGAGGATGGGTTAATGCATCAGCAGTAGACGCATACACGTCGTTATAGCTCATTATATAGTAATATAGAGGAGACGATGATGGTGTTGAAATCAAATGAAATTAAAAAACAGGTTTCTATAAAGCCAGCCAGAGACACTGTTTTCGCTTAGCAAGAATAATAAAACAGCCATGATAGCTTGCGAATTTTCGCACCATCAAGTTTAGGATGATGAAATTATGAAAGTTTTGTTGTCTTGTGCGTCAGTGGTTACCAGAATTGCATATCTGATATGCCTTAACGGGTATATCATATGGTATATCGCATAACAGGTATTGAGCATATCACATTTACACTAGTAATATTAGATGTACACAAAGACCTACTTAGATACCACTCCCATGGGATATATACCATACTCATCTCTGCTCTATCATTTTTCTAAAGATATTTTTAATGAGTTCATTCTTATACATACAGCACACAAAGGCAGACATTATGTATGGACAAAATGACTAATATTGCAATATAAAAGCTATGTCTGTCGATTAAAACGTAATACAAAATTATGATAGTAAGATAGTACGCCCAAACATAATTCTAAAGGTTAAACATTATTTTCCTATTGACCAGTTGGGAAAATGGCTAATTTCGTGCAAAGTTTTCTCATTATTCAGAACTCTCACATCAGTTTCAAACAGCTATCAATACCAGATGAATCTAGATGATTAGATCCTGAATAACCAAAAAATCAAATCTGAAGCCAACCTAAGTTGACCTGAAAAGTTTCTCATCCTATAACGCACTGAGCCGTAAACACTTTTTTGACAGTGCGCCCTTAAGGCTCAAAGTTGCACCGGACAGCGGCGCAAGCTTAAAAACCAATGCCGTGCGGATGAATGTTGGGACCGTTTCAGTAAAAATGCCAAGTAGTGAGAGAAAATTACCGCTCCAAAAGCATCAAATATAAACATGCTTTGGTATAGTATAGAACATGGTATTTTTCAACTTTTCCTACAACCTACAAACAAATCGTATATATTTCCTCCTTTCTCAGATTCAGTTCGATCTCTCTCACTCTCTCACCCTTTTAAACAGGAACAGCTCATTACGTCGAAGGGTCATTAGTTCTTAATGGTTTAGGTTGGGGGGTTAAGGGCACTTAGGTTAGGATTGATGTTAGGATTAAGTATGTTAGGTTACAAACAAGGGAAGAGGCTTACGTATCATGCACTGGAATATGGAAATATTACAAACTAGCGCACAAGATCAAATTAATGATGCTTTATAATTGTTATTCTTAATATATCAATAAACAGGGGAAAAAGAATTATACATTGCACACTAGCACAATTAAACATGAATTTACAAATGGAAACATGACATGCATAGGCAAAAATACCAGAGTAAAAACTCCGGACATACCTGCCTGTGCGGTGACTTGAACCCCAGACCTGTCGCTTGTCGGTTGAGCGCTCTACCGCAATTAGTCTGTTAGCAGAGGCTGGATGATGTTAAAAGGGAACGCTGTGAAATTTATGTTAGCCAGTATTGGTAAAAAGTATAATTGAAGACTATAACTGCCTGATCCGACAGTGTTTCCTAATTTTGAAACAAAAAACATTAATCAAAATTAATAAGCATAACTATAAAAGCTATACTGCCAATGAATTCTGTGGCTTAGCGTTTGACACGATATACAATTTGCTTTCGCTTTTCATCTTTCATTCCCAAGTTAGTTTAAGAACCTGATTCCAACTTTGATAAGTTACAATTTGGGTATCAATTTATCATTCAAATATGCTTGTTTTCCGATTTAATTTAAATGCAAAGATGATAACCGATGCATAGAGCATGGAGGCAAAAGTCATGTCATTTTTATGCTTCTGTAAGTTTTAACTCCTAAAAATAACCTCCACCGGCCAGCAAGTTGCTGATAACATCATCCCTACCAGACCCATGACACACACGTCACCAGGTGTATCGCCTATTGCCAATGAGGCCCATAAATTCCTGTAAGAAACTGTCATAAATTTGTTTCTCCATGTATTTGTTTATTTATTTATTTATCACCAGCGGAAATGGGGGAAAACGTGTCAGAATGTTGCACATCCTTATTGATCCAATCGTTTAATTTGATTATTGATTGGTGTTTTGGGCGGCTTGTGGGTGTGAATATGCAGGGATGTTAGAGTGCATGGGGTCCATTTTTTAGCTTTTAGTGGCATGTTGTGATAAAACCTCTTTATCTGACAAAACGGTAATAAGATGACAAACATTATGGCGTTTTTACATGAAAAAGTACAAGATGTTTTGTAGCATTGTGTTAAAAGTATCCGGTTACGTTCTTGCAGAACTCATCATCACAAACATAGTATTGGGTAATCCAAGTTTTAAGCAAGATCATGGTCAGAAGGTAAAAACATTCACAATTGTTGTCTATGAATGTATAGACTAATGACCAGGCCTTCTCAACTGGCGGCGCGCGCGCCACTTGTGGCGCTTGGAGTTAGTCGAAGTGGCGCATGAAGTGACGCACGGTAAATTTACTAGTTTTTTCCTCATAAATTGTTTACAAAAAAGGGGTGAAAATACCACATCTGAGCCTTTAGATAGCCATAAAATCTCAGAGCTTCCGGGGGCACTGCCCCCTGGACCCCCGTGGATGGGGCTTTCACACTGGAACCCTACAGTGGCCATAAGGCGCGGGCCTCATGGACCCCATCCGCTATATGCGTTCGATCGCGCACATGCTCCCTCACAATGCTCCCTAAACATGTTGGCACTTCATTATCACTAAAATTTCCCAGTTGGCGCTTCAAATAAACTAGTTGAGAAGGCCTGGACTAATCCAACGAGCTAAGTGATGGTCAGACACGAGCCAATCCTGTCTAAAGTGGGTTTTCTTATTTCTTAAGATTGGTTGCGCATTCATGAGATGCTAATTTGTATTGTGTTAATTTCTGTTGTGACGAACACGCATCTATTCAATTCTCTCTCACTTCACTGGGTGTATAGAAATGATAGCCATCGAAGTCGCGTCACTGAAGTCATGAAAAGATTACGTGTTTGTATTGTTCTCAGAAAATAAACAGGTTTTCTACCTATGGCGCTCTAGCTGAAATACAGCAAGATAATGTGAGATAGTAAAATGTCATTACTGGGTCCCTGCCGCACCAAGCTGGTGTTGTGACTGCCAAATTGGGTGGTAGATTAAAGCCGCTTAAAAATCGATGTTATATTGTATTGTGTTCTAAACTTTCATCATTCTATTGTGTACGTATTACACGGGTGATGGAATGCAGTTTAAAATCCCAGCCAAGGCCGCATAATTTCACATTAGGTGGGATGGACTCGACGGGGACCCAATTATGGCTGCCATTGAGGTGTAGGAATACGTGGAAATAGACGAATCCAACGAGCCAAGTGATGGTCAAAATTCAATCGGCCATTACCCCCTCTGCACCAAACGGGTGTTGTTACTTGGTTACTGCCCAATTGGGTGGATTAAAGTCGCTTAAAAATCAATGTTGTATTGTATTGTGTTGTGTTGTAAACTTGTATCACGCTTTTGTCTACGCGTAACACGGGTGATGGAATATAGTTTTAAAATCTCCGCCAAGTCCACATCATTTCACATTTCAGGAACCTAGCGCACCAAATTGGTGTTGTGACTGCCCAATTGGGCTGATGTTATTTTGTATTGTGTTGTAAACTCTCATCATTCTTTTGTCTACGTGTAACACGGGCGATAGCATGCAGTTTAAAATTCCCGTCAAGGACGCATCATTTCACATTTCTGGTGGGATAGACTCAGCGGGGACCCAGCTATGCCATTGAAGTGTATGTATGCGTCAAATTGGATTCGTATATAGACGAATCCAACGAGCCAAGTGATGGTCAGAATTCAGTCGGCCATTACTGAGTCCCGTTTGCACAAAACTGGTGTTCTTAATAATTGGGTGTATTAAATCCGCTTAAAAATCGATGTTGAATTGTATTGTGTTGTAAACTTTCATCATTCTTTTGTCTACGGGTGATGGAATGCAGTTTAATATCCCCACCGAGGCCACGTCATTTCACATTTTAGGTGGAATAGACCTAAGGGGGACCTAGCTATGGCTGCCATTGAGGTGTAGGAATGCGTGAAATTGGATTCGTCTATACGCTGGCGAAGTGATGTAATAATCGGATTAACTACCATAGCAATAGGTGAAAACAGTTTTTGAATATACCGCGCTGCACTGGTACGTTCACACGGTACCTCTGCACTGAACCATATCATACTGAGGATTCGCACCTCTAAGATTAGTACTTTTGAAAAGACCAGCATCGTATTCAATCTATGATTGCAGACATACAGGTGATGAGTGCGTGCAACCTGCTTGTAGGGTAGCGCGATGTAATCAAAAATTGTTGCTATGGTAGTTAATCCGATTATTACATCACTTCGTCACTATTACTAAAAGTATTGCCCAGAAGTATATAGAAAAGCACAGTGCAAACAAATGTGTTCATTAATATTATTCGCAGTGGAGTGAAATTAGGATTTGCGATTGAAATCGTAATCAAAACGACATTTGTGATGTTCATTTAATATTACTGAGACCATGGTATATTATGGTCTCAGATTATACACACACTATGGAAATATGTTTGTTTTTGTAAAAAAAAAAAAGAAAAGATCAGAACCTATTCAGCTGAGATTTTTGCTTTTACTGATGCTGTTGTTGTTGCTGTTATATTGCTGCTGAAAAACTTCATGGCGAACCTAAGGATATCTTTTTTGAAAGTGATGCATTGTGTGAAATAGAAACAAAAGTAAACAAACAAACGATCAAAAAACGAACGAACAAACAAACAAACACAATTAAACCGTCCTGAATGTAGAGTTCACCATTTCTATTGTTAAAATCGTCTTGTTTAATTTTCAGCATTCACACGATGAGTCACACCCCTCCATTTTTTCCTCACTTTTTAACATCAATTTTTGGGTAGTTGCTCCTTAAAATGGCGCCAACCCATTCAGTGATAAGCGTATTAAAATTCATCCTACGATGGTCGTGGATTCAAGTAGTATGTTAACATGAAAGGTAAACGAAAATTCATTATGGCAATCATTAGTATGTTCTGTAGTGGCATCTTATTCCAATATTCCAACAAGACGCTGCTGTGTGGCAATATGTATATCCCAGAGACAACATTATGCATGACTTTTCTGAGACTTTTAAGTGGCATCTACCAGCAACTATAGGTTTTATGCAACATGTAAGTTCCATAGGTACACAGGAATGACACCCATCATATTATCATTAAAATCCTTAAACATGAGAGTCGTGTTTCCTGCGGGAATGTGATGATAGAGGAAAATAAATATCATTTGACATGGGTTTCCATTTGGACTCACTGATTTATATTTTTGGACGATTTAAGCATCAGGGGTAACATTTTGCAAACCGTTTAGCAATTTCTGGGTATGTACAAAAGTATATAGGCAAACTTAGTTTTCGGCTAAAAAATTCTACGAACTTGCGATTTCACCGATTTTTCTCCTAAATATAAAAGTAAATGACTATTTCAAATGACTATTTCCATTTTATGGTCCTTTTTGATGGTCGGTCCTACCTCCGGGTAAGTTGCTGGGATAAACATTTTATCACTAAAATCATAAAATGAGGGCAAAGGATGGATCTACGATTAGTTTTAGGTCGTTTGGGCGTAAAGACGCGCATTTATTTTTTATAACGGATTAAAAACCTTAGTAGTTCTAGGGTTAAAATACAATGAATAATATCTGAAACATGAAAGCTTATTGTTCATGCCTCAATTTCAAATGTTGCCAGTATTGGCGGTAATTTAGGTTACTATATTCAGACTTCTACTCCTACTAATTTATATACCTGCTGTGCAATTTGACGTTCATCGTCGAGTTCTCGTCTTCGACAAATACATCAAACAAAGTTTGCACAAAGATTCAAGAAGCTCACAAGTGGATGGGCAATCACTGACAATAATGTAGACTTGTTCCAGTTGATGCGGGAAGCTGCAAATGCGTGCAAGAGGAGACGGCATTATGACGCTTGCGTATAAAACAAAAACACATAACTGCTAAGGCTGCCCTAAATAATACTAAACATTCCATGTACTTTGCTAAAGGAAGCAAGTCCTTGTTGAGGCCACGGTTATTTGATGCATGGAAATAGTAGTTGATGGCATGTAAAACGACGTCATTTTAAAGAAAAGGTCAACAATGATGGCGCTATTTATCTTAAATCATTTTTTCATCATTGTAAGGGGTATACACTAGTATAATGGCATTAAAACGTCAGAAAAAGAGTAACAAATTTTTTTAATGGTACCTTGAGATTGGGAATCTCTTGGAATACTATGAGAAAATCAGCTAGCAGCCCTTATAGCTGTGCCTGTGTTATCTGGTACACGGCGATATTTCAAGAGCTTATCAAATTGACTTTTTCATTTTATTTGCCATGGCTTTGACTATGTTAGATGAGCAAGACAAAGTAAAGAAAGCTTTACTGGGAGAGAAGTGAAATAAAAATGGAGTGAAAAGTACAAATTGCTTTAGAAGAGCTTCTCATGTAAAAATCATGACACCGATGGTTAATAGCGATTTTTATAATGCATTCTGGGGTGGTTTGGGGACATCTGAACCATTGCTTTTGTGCATTTTTGTAACCATTGTGCTTTACTCAAATTCGAACAAAACAACAATATTATAATCTCACGAGTAAAGCAATTTTCCTGATACACGTCAGAGGTCAGTTACGTATCAAAATCACTTTGTTAAAACTTCGATCGATCTTAAATAATAAGCTTAACCATGTGAGCGTATATGTCAGGGCGATATTCCGAAATGTTTTTGGTTTTAAAACCGAAGGGCCATTTGTGCGATCGCGAACACATTTTTCCACGTGCGTTCAGAATCCCGAAAAATGTCTGCTACGAAGAGTGGCTTCTATCCATCTAATTATATAAAACAACAATGGCTCGAACGATGCACTTGCCCAGTGGCAATAAAAAGAAGGTCTGTTATGAAACGTCTGTGACTTATGTCGGTTTCATATTGTCATGCCTCTTGCCGCTTCGCTAATTGCAGACAAACGGATACAATCAAGGCTTGTCATTAGTATATCGTCATGCCGCTTGCATTAAAAATGAAAAAGAAAAAGCGCGAAAACAACTCGATAGTATTATACAAAATTCATTATTATGCTCAGTACAATTTCATTACACCTCCAGGGTCAGATCCATCAGTACCTATCGGGGTACGGTAACGTTATCGGAACAAAATAAACGTGGTGCCGTAACAGGTTTAAAGGAATTCTCCGGCAATCACAACATTATGCCTTATATGATAGAAAATTAATTATCAAGCACGAATCACGTGGTTTCATTTAAAACAAACTCATATTGACCATAAAAACGAATTAATACAGTCGTCTCTCAACACGCGATATTCAAAATTCCCGGGCGCCGAATTGTCCAGTACAATGACGTCTGAGTAATACAATCACTGACAATGAAGGCTGACAACAATTGAGTACAAGTAACAATGACGTCATATGCATTGCACTAGACAATTTCGGCGCGGGAATTTTGAATATCGCGTGTTGAGTGCCGGCTGCTTTTATTCGTTTTTATGGTCAATATGAGTTTGTTTCAAATAAGCCACTTGATTCGTGCTTGATAATATTTGTTTTTCTAACATATAAGGCACAATGTTGTGATTGCCAGAGTCGGCATCCTTTAATGATTAAAATTGTTGACAATATCAGCATCGTTACAGAAATCACATAAAGATGCCATTAAACAAATTTGACGGCAATTCAATCAGCAAAATAAACTCAAAGATATAAAGAAACGATGAGCCATGATATTCCCCGCTACAAAATATCAGGCCCATTAGAGACACGAGAGATGTGTACTTCACAATCATGTTATTTCTTGATCATTTTGAGGTAGACTTGCAGGATGGAACAATTCAAATTTTAGCTCATTTAATCTTAATGCAGTTTTTTTCTTAAAGCAAAAAATTGTGATTTTGCAATACCTTCTTGTCTAATAATACACATTTCCGGTTGAGGTTGATTTGTTTCTGTTATTTAGAAACCAGCATCATCATTACTCCGACATGTCATGGTATTATGATATTTGATCTTTAAAAGCATAAACTTATTACTTAATACTCAATATTGCGTGTTGGTCGCTTCTTTCTAAGAATGTCATGCTTGACGTGAAGACTTCTTCCATTATGCAGTCTTTTCTGCGGTAAAAGAAAGTAACGCGCAGCTTTTATCAGTAAGGGATGAAATCAAAACACGACCGCCGGTTCTGGGCGGTTCTGGTTGGAACCGGTTTCTATTGCTCTAAACAATGTAAAGCGGTTCAATCACAAGTAAAAACACGTTCCATTATTTGTATTAGAATGTAAGTTTCGAGCATTTCAAGCTTATTGACTATTAGAATCTGCAAAAAGAGAGGGATTAAACCGCATTCCTAATTGGATTTAGAAATCTTCGGACACCTTAATTTGACTTATATAGGGTCAACAACTTATAAGTTCCCCCTAAATACTTTTTAAAATAAATCGAACAATATTTGAAAAAATGCAAATGTGTAGAAATGTACGGGTAGCCTTATTTGTTTTACACATATGGACCAAATTATAGCGTCACACGTCATTGCGTTTAGTCACAATGGTTCATTATGTAAAAAAGAGACCGTTTTAAACAGTGTTAAAAGTTGCATCTGAGTCCATAGGAGTCAGCTCTCAAACTATATAGTAGGTCAGGTATATTCATGTGTTTGTTAAAGAAAACCTGACTGCTATGGACTCTGGTGCAACTTTTAAAACTGCCTCTTTTCTTACACAATTAACCATTGAGATTGAACGCAATGACGTGTGACGCTATAAATGCGACATGTGTAAAACAAATAGGGCTATGCATACCTTTTTACATTTTTACATTTCATAATGTTTGCACTTATTTTAAAAAGTATTAGGGGAGGGGGGGGGGGGCTTATAAGTTGTGGACCCTATAGTATTCATCACGCTCAGACTCCGGCCATGTCATCCCTATCCTTCTTCGTTATGCGACATCTCATAATGCACAACAAACACTTCTGTCAAACACCAGAGATTTTTAAATGGGAGGATGTGTGTCAAGTGGAGCTGCTAATGTGTTAATTCATTTGAAATTCATACTCCCCCTGTGGAATATATTTCCAAAATCTTCGACAGGGGGAGTGTGAATTTTAAATGGAATATCCCAATGCTTGTTGACGATGATTATTAGTATGCTGAGGATTGTTTTGTAAAAGTTGCATTGAAGTAAAAGTAAAAGTCACTTCGAGGAAGATTTATGATGGATATCTTGGTGTAGATTATTCATCAAGTAGTTCAAAACCTTATTTTGTAAATCTAATACTGGAACTAAAACTCACTTTGCTACGTTGTGTCCGAAAACATCGGACTTCATCAGGCATCTGATAGATGATATTGTGACGTCAGATGTTGTGAGCGCGTTGAAAACAACACAGACGCCCAAGTTCCAGCGAAGCTCAAAACAAAAATATTCCATTATGTGTATAAGAATGTTAGCTTTGAGCATTTGAAGCTTATTATTTTTGACTATTTAAGTCAGGAAAAAGAGAGTGGTTAAACCGCATTCTTCATTGGATTTAGAAATCTTCGGAGACCTTAATTTGACTTAAAGTTCAAGTTTATTGTTACATACATCCCTTTGCAATAATATGACAGTGTACTAACATTCATCACGCTCAGACTCCGGCCACATCATCCTTAGCCTTCTTCGTTATGAGACATCTCATAATGCACATCAAAAACTCCTGTCAAACACTAGAGATTTTTAAATGGATCTATTCGGAAGAGAATAAAAGCGTGTCGAAATTATGGCAAGGGGAAAGAAAATATATACATCGGAAAACGATTGACGGGTTTAGTAAACGGAGGATGGTGAATACTTTGTAGCTGTCATACGGAATCGGGTAGGCGATATCCCGTCATGCATTGCAGAGTTGGCAATTGCATTATGAAATATCTTATACAAGAGATCTGGCTGGGACACCCCTATACTGTCAGTATTGTGGACGTGATGTTTCAGGCGGTCACAGCCATCACTTGAAAAAAAAAAAAACAGATGTGGAAGTTGTAGTCCTACCAATGTAGAACGTATTGAGGACATCCTAATTGTTAGACTATCGGTGGTCTCAAAGTGATGTTTATACATCCACAGATGTCATTTTCCTGGAAAACAGAGAATTCCAATGCGTGGCTTTAAGATTTTTATACAAACACATTGAAGCTTTGAATACGGATTTGAGTAACGCTAAAAAATGACCTGTATCAGCCCAGTCCCAAATGATTGATAGTGATGCATTGTGGGTTGTTTCTAGTGCCATCTGTGGGTTGTCATTTCATGGCGGTATCTAAGCTGTATACAAGGTTTAAGGTTACATGGATGCGTGGAGGTCTCTGTCTGTTTTGACTTGTCCGCTACATGAAGATATTTAATACTAAATAATAGGGTGATCCATAAGTAAAGAAATAAATGTCTGAGACAAATGATGTAGCATTATATTAAAAGGAATAAGTTAATTATCTTCAAGAAAGAAAGAAAGAAAGAAAGAAAGAAAGAAAGAAAAAGAAAGAAAGAAAGAAAGAAAGAAAGAAAGAAAGAAAGAAAGAAAGAAAGAAAGAAAGAAAGAAAGAAGGAGGAAGGCAATAAGATAGAGAAGGAAGATTTGTTCAGAATTTGCTCTGATTGGTTTGCTCAAATTTCAAGTCCAAATGAGGTGACGCTATAGGCCAAGCGTCTGTCGTTTATAGTCATTCAGCAATCAATGGTCATGGACTGAGAACAGAGGAGACATGATAAGATGATAGGCATCATTCTTTGTTCAAAGAGGTCGTCTATGACTTTAACAGGTCTTGGAAGAGTGTTTGACCACTCTGACAATAAAAAACAAGAGAAGATATAAATAGAATAGAACAATCAAGAACCGGGAGGAGGAGGAGCAGAAGAGAAGAAGAAGAAAATCACCATCATTTATCTGGATTGAAACTCTTAAAATGAGGTAGCAACCTCCCTCCCACCTTCATAACTTATTAGCGTCACACCAACGTTAATGGATGGTTAACACATTCTTAATACCAAAGCAAGCTAATTTACAATACGATCGGTGCTTTCTCGACCCGTAACCTATTGAAACTTTACATCTTCATGATCTTGAAACGATGCAAAGCCTCTTGTTTTACAATTTTGCAATTGTAATATAAAACCTTATTGTTTGAATAATCAACTGTTTTAATTAGTTTCGCGGACGGTTTTTACCTACTCAAATTTAAGATGGACAAAAAGCATGAAAAGGATGAAGAATGCTCACTGGTACTTCGCCTTGTGTAAACATAAATATATGATGTGGTTCAGAATAAAATATTTAAAATGTTTGTTTATGCAAGAAAAGTCAATGCAAGATTAGTTAAGTGTCTTTTCTTGTCTCTCGCTTGTTTACCCTTAAGTGCTAAATGCAAACTGAAAGATGCTAAATTGAAATGAAGATGTAATGCTTGTTGACGATGATTACTATAATGCGGATGCCTGCTATCAGTACACGACGACTATAGATACGTATTTATAAATACGCACGTGACCACCTCAATTGGACACATTCTGTTTGAGACCCCACTGCATTCAGAAGACGTGTACTCAGCCGTAAAAAAGGTGATTGTTTCAAATGTGGTGTCAATATAAAGGGGGAAATAAATTAGATGTCCATTGATATGCATCACGATATATACTCTATGTCTCTGTTATACAGTGACGCCACTTCTACAAGTAGCAGTAAACCTGAAATATTCACCACCCATGATTTTCCAGTTAGTTTTAAGTGCTTTTGATATTAATCTAAATCATTGAACGAACCAAATAGGTAAATATTTAATAAAAAACCCGACAGTACGTGATGCACAGCATCAATTAATCCTTACAATGCTTAGTAATAGGACAGAAAATGTCAACATTATTTAATGCAAAAATTGCCTCTATTTTCATATTTGAAATTTATAAACATGATAAAAATCCGCATCGGTGATGGTAAAATAAAAGACATTTTATTAAAGATGGAAACTAAGTTGGCAGCTCCCCCCCCCCCCGAGTGAAGATAAGGTCAACAAAATTATTTGAATCATTTATGGTATTTTCCTAGTAAGGTATTTTTCGCCATATCTAAGACCATAAAGATCATCAGCATGATCCCCGTTCTGCATGGTCTTGTATTCTGCAAAGTCCAGAACATTTACTACAACCTGGCGAAAACGTTAAAGCCCATTGAATCCTGTTAACCTTGACCTATTTTGTAATGTTACCCAGGTAACAAAACACCAGAGATAGGGCAAACTATTCTTTGTTTAAAATGTTGTTCAAAGCCGATTCAAATCAATTTTGTTACCCATGTGGATAATGGTGGAGACCAACAATTGACATTTATGCCTGTTACTCAATAGCTATATATCATGTATATGTCAAACTATATATTTTTGAATTCTAATAATGAGAGAAATACATTGGGATGGGTTTTATCCAGAATCGACCAAATTGGTATGTGGGCCCTACATAAGTAGTCATTTTTGTTTGATGCAAATTAGCGTTTTCCCCTATTTCCCTTTTTCGGGTTTTTTTTTGTTGGGACTTCTCTTTAGAGTCATTTTACCACAAAAAACATTACTATTCTAAGACAAGACAATAAAACGAAAATAAGCAGGGCAGAATTTAATTAATAGAAATAAGAATTGTCATACATTTTGTTAAAAGGATGAAGTCACAAAGAATACTTTCAACCTGGGAACTTCTTTTCCGTTTTAAAGGTTTTTGAGTAAATTATAACTGCCCGTAGAAGCAACAAAAAAGCACCATGCAGCATTACGTCCATTAGGCCTTACATACGCCAAAAGCAAAGCTGTTAATTGCATTTGATAAAGGCCTAGGAATCTTTTTATTTTTTTAACATGGAATGCAATGAATACATTTACCTATTTGCAGACATGCGGTTAATAACATATTGGAGGGGAAGCGTTTGTTTGGTGCGTATAATATAAAGCAATAATTATACAGGACAACAATAAATAATCGAAATGACACACAAACACTTAAAACAAGTTTTCCGGATTTCTCCTGCATTTATCAATCATAAATATTAAACAATGACTTTTCCCACAGACCGAGAGACGTCCTTTTCAGTTAAAACTGATCATAATAAAAACTTTGAACCCCTTTTTTTATAAGCAAATCTGATCCCTTTGCTTTGGTGACACAAATTAATACTTTTCAAGTTTGATATGATACAGTCAGTAGAACTTTGCAAAGACTCACGCCATGTTAAGAAAATATCATGATTAGAATCTCGCGAGATCTCGTCAGGGATGTTGTACTTCAGAGGACAATATAATTATTATAATCAAAACATATTCAAAAGACTAGTTTGCGTCTGACATCATCTGTCAATCAAACTGACGCACGGCTTATTTACGAGTGAAGTGATGATTGGTTTTTTTTTTAACGCGGCGGTAAAACAGCGTGCCTTATCATGCTTATGGTTAATTTTGCACTTTCAAATATACAAACCGTCTCAAACATTAGGTTTTTTTAACATGAAACATATCCCTGAAGGCACCTTGTCAACAATGCCTAGAAAAGTTGCCTTTAACATTTAGTATCGTAAGTTTCGCCACTTTCTGCAATTCCTTTTCTCCGATCGGCACCAGATAAATCAACCTTCCATTCTTTTACGAGCTATTAACCAATCACGGGTGGTGGGCAATTTGATTGATTGAGTTAACATTGTGATTTCTATTACGAAGATATTGTGTGCCTTGTGTTGTACAACCATGTATCAGACCTAACATGCCTAATGAGTTTTATTATTAACATGATTTCTGTATCCCCTACTTACCCAGTACTTCAACACAAATAATAAATAAATACGCACTTAGTCCGTTACCTTGTCTGCACCCTCGTCCCACATTATTATTATCACTAGTGTTATTATTATTATTATTATTATTATTATTATTATTATTATTATTATTATTATTATTATTATTAGTAGTAGTAGTAGTAGTAGTAGTAGTAGTAGTAGTAGTAGTAATTAGTGTTATTATTATAATTATTATAATTATTATTATTATTATTTCTGTTGTTGTTGTTGTTGTTATTATTTATTATTATTATTATTATTATTATTATTATTATTATTATTATTATTATTATTATTATTATTATTATTATTATTATTATTATTATTATTATTATCATTATTATTATTATTATTATTATTATTATTATTATTATTATTATTATTATTATTATTGAAAAAAACATTTTTGTTTTCGATAAACAAATTCCATGCAAATAGATGTAGGCATGACCAGACATGCGTTTGTATCTGAATAAATCAACTATAAAACAAAATCATATTCCTGAAAGAATCTTGTTGAGAAAAATTATTACAAGACTGGACGCGTCGATTTTTTTATGTCCGAATCGAGTCCAAAGCTATCAAATAATTGCTTTTATAGCTTTTACAAGCACCAGTAATGGAAAATTTCAGCACTCGGATTTTTGTTATCTTAAGCTCAACAGGCAAATCCAGTGTGATCCACAACACTTATATACATGATAACATCAATTTTAATTGCTTTGATAAAACACTTACCAACCATTTCGAGGATGTGTTATGAAAATTGCTTAAACGATTATAACGGTTTAACAAAATGTGTATATAATAATGATTGTTTCGCAAAAATGCTTTCGTAATTTGACTATTGATTTTATTATTTATAAAATGTATATAATACAAATTTATTATAGAGTCCATCAGTGTGTGTCATAATTGATTCAGGGTTTGTAATAGCCGTTATCTCATGTCATCATTTATTATCCAGAAGTATTGTTGTTTATACGGCATATGATGGATAGTTGATCAAGATAAAGGTCTATATACGCTGGCGAAGTTACGTAATTAATCGGATTAATTACCATAGCAATAGGTGAAAACAATTTTGAACATATCGCGCTGCACTACAAGCAGGTTACACTCATAACCTGTGTATGTCTGCAATCATAGATTGAGTACCCACCACTCTTCGTCATACACACATTCTCCCAGCCACATTTCCCTAACATAATATGAAATTTAAAAAAAAAGGAAATTTAGTTAGGCAGAGGTGGGGCTCGAACCCACGCTGCACTGCGCCGCTATCATGTATACAGTATCGACATATCACCAGCGCCTAAGACCGCTCGGCCACAAGACTTGTTGGTGTCATCGTGAAAATTTAAACATATAATCGCAACTTCATTACTTCAACATACCACGTGACAAGCAAAGACAGAAAACGTATACCATATAAAGAGCTACCATTATTAATATTGTTGAATTCTCAAGCGCATACAGGCAATTAATACGAGGGTCATATTATAAATTACATACACAATACATAAATCGATTTTGATTTCGGCCACGTGCTCTGCGGGACATCGCGTCGGTTGCGAGGTATGGAGCCCAGTCAGCCTACCATTTTTCTCAGGCGGTGGTGGAAGCGATATCGCCATTTTTGATGTCGCCATTGGATTAACACATAATCATGAAATCTTCACAAACAATTCTAAATTTGTTATGTGGTGTCAAAAGCAAAATTATCTTACTCTAAAACCGTCGGGGTACGACAAAGTACCCCACTGCAAGTATGTTAATTTTCCATTTGTAATTGCTAACTGTGTATTTGGAATGGGGCTGTCAGCCCTGTATCTTCGCCAGCCTCGCACGTCACGTGTTGCGTGTCCTATGCCGCCTGATTTTTCTTGTAAGACGGTCTGAATTTTTGCAATTTATAGGAAAAGTCCACGTAGGTCCCAAAAGTTTCTTTCAGATATTAAAAGATTAGATTCCCATAAAGACGAAACAGTAATCTTTATTCGGGACCTACGTAAAATTTACATACAATTTTCACCATCAATTGAGTGTTAATTTTGACTAAATTCAGAAAATATTTTGTCGTATATAAAATTGAAATAAAATTCTCTGCCTCCTAAACCACATAAATTTTAGCACGATTGGGTATCACGAATCGTTATATATGATGTGTAGTTAATATTCATATATTCTTTTACAAGTAGGATGCTTCAGTTTTAACACAAAATATATTTCATTGAAAACCCTCCCACTCGGCGATTTCAAAAAGGTAAAAAAAGAATGTGCAATAAATTAAAAATTTCTTATTTTAGCAGCATTCTTGAAACTCTGGCGTATGGCGATCACTGCTGTAGATTGAGTAATACTGGTCTGTTCAAGATACTAATCTTACAGGTGCAAGTGATCAGCATGATACGGTTCAATGCATAGTTACCGCGTGGACGTAGTAGTGCAGCGCGATATAATCAAAAATTGTTTTCACCTATTGCTATGGTAGTTAATCCGAATATTACGTAACTTCCCCAGCGTATATATCTCTAGTTGGTTAATGCACTGTGCATGTAATCTACGGTCTGTTGTTCCAATCCGTCATTCATATTTCTTTACCCCACTGTGTAAATTATAATCATTTAAACCTTCGCAGAGAAATTGCTTTGCCAATCTATACATCATGTATTATGTAGATACAATCATGTAAACCTGGCACAGAAAATAATACCGATATTCAGTTTTTTAAACAGCCATTGGGCTATTTCACAAAATATTTTCTGGAACAGCCCATTGTTCGTAAGTCTTTCAATAGAACAAATTCAATCTGGCACACCATTGTGAAAATTTGAAAACTTATTTACACCTGGCACAAAAACTAACAACTCAGTTTTATAAACCACCATTATTCGTTAGTGGCTATGATAAACAAAATTCCGAAATACACAATTTGTAACGGAAAAAAATATTGCTTTCTTCGACACTCATATATATATTAAAACAAGGGAGATTTAGAGCCAGAAAGTCCATTATCATCTAAATCAAAAGTTGTACTTGATGAGATTAACAATGGGCATCATATCCATAGTTGCAGCAATAATTATTATGCAATCATTACCAGGAATCGAGTGCGGTGATAGCCATTCACAATCCCATCAAGTGCAACTTTTGATTTGGACGGTAAAGGAAGTTCTGGCCATAAATCCCCGTTGTTTCTTGCTCAATTTGAACAAATGAGATGACAAAGTAACAAATAATCTTCCGTTACAAATTGTATAAGTTGGAATTTTGTTTTATTGAGCCACTAGCGAACAATAGTGGTTTATAAAACTGAGTACAGTCCAACCTCTTTTATCCGGCCATGATGGGACCAAGCATTGTCCGGATAAGTGAAAAATCCGGATAAGTGAATTGCATGTAATTCTGTATTGGGCTATTCCAGAAAATAAGTGCACACCCCCTATAGAGGAGTGAATTTGAAATGAGAGAAAAACTCGGATTTCCAAGCTTATCACTGTACAAAAGTCTGGATTTCCGGTCACAAATAATCAAAGAAAAACCCGGATTTCCATATTCTTCATTAAAAAGTGAAAATAACCCGGAAATTTTAACCACTTTCATGTTGAAGTTTCGGAATTCCAACTTCATATTGTACAGAAGGGTATAGAGGAGTGGCATTAAATATGAGGAAAAATCCGGATTTTTAGTGACAAGTGGGTAAAAGTCCGGATTTCCAAGGGGTATAGAGGAGTGACATCAAATATGTTGAAAAATCCGGATTTCCAAGGGGTATAGAGGAGTGACATCAAATATGTTGAAAAATCCGGATTTTTAGTGCAAATGTAAAAAGTCCGGATTTCCAAGGGGTATAGAGGAATGACATTAAATATGTTGAAAAAGTCCGGATTTTTAATGACAAATGTCAAAATTCCGGATTTCCAAGGAGTATAATGGATGGCCTTAGATACGATGAAATGTCCTGATTTTTTAGCGACAAGTAGGAAATGTTCAGATTTCCAAGGGTTGTAGAGGAGTGGCATTCAATTTGATCAATAGTCTATTAGAAAAAAATATTTTGAGGTGATAGACATTAATTATGATAAAAGCAACAAAAATTAAAAAATTAAAAAATTTTGACTGTGAGTGTATGGGGGAACAATTTGAATACAGTATTTGTATTTTTAGCCACAGCCTACATGGTTGATTTTTACTGGTTTAAAAGTTTAGGACTTATAATTTCTCTTTTATATTTTTACATATTAAATAAATGTCATTTTATTTTTGACATGATTGTGAATTTAATTTACAGCTGTACAAATGTGTATGTTGTTTATTATTGAAGTTAATGGGCTACTAAAGTACTATTGAAAACTTTTGAAATTCCTTTCTTTTCAAGACAAATAAACCAACTGCATGATTTTTGAATCACACTTCTGATAGTAATCTGATATGCGTGTATTAGACTATGCTTTATCACAGACACAGGCAGAGCAGGGTTGTATATCTGATCTTTAACCTTGAGCCAACCACTATTTAACCTCTAGCTCTTTGATACTGCATGTAGCGGGGAAATTTGATTTTTTAAGGTGGAGTATTTGCACTGACATACAAATTGCATGTATATACTAAGTATACTAGTACATGTACTTTCTATGGCATTGGCATTAAATGCTTTTGGCATTTTGCATATATATAATACTTATTTACACCTATTAAATATGTCATATAATTAAATACACAAATTTGTTTGTAACAATTTCCATGAGGAGGTTTTTTTTGCAAAAGGGGTTTATGGAAGTTCCGAGGGAAGTTTATTGCTTGAAGGATAGGAGTCATAGGACTACTTCCAATTCCAGAATTTGGGATCATATTATCCTGTTTTGCCAACTTGCTAGTAACACAAACTATTATACTGAAAAGTCATATTTAATGTTTTATTGGTTATAGGTCTATATACCAAAAACATGTTTTATAGGGTGTTTTTGTATGCTGTGACAATCAACCCTATAGTAAATTGTACATATTCAGTAAATACCAGTCTATCATGAATCATGATATCAATATGTGACCTGCACTGACAAAACCAGGAACAAGTCGCATTTTTGACATTTCATAATTTGAATAAAAATGTAAACACAAGACAATAAGCTTTAAAATGATACCAAATTTATAAAATAGCATCAATACTTTTCAAGATGAATAATTTTGTAAATGATACCTTGATATTTTTGTCAAATTGCTATTCTGAGTAATGGGCCAATTAGTTTCATAGCATCAATACTTTTCAAGATATGGATAATTTTGTAAATGATACCTTGATATTTTTGCCAAATTGCAATTCTGAGTAATGGGCTAATTAGTTTTCTGCCTATTGAATAGGGATTATCATATTTCAACTGTTATTTATTGATTAAATAAACCTCTTTTTAATAAGTACTTTCAATGATTTGAAAGTCCACTTAGTCCCACAGGTTTATACCATGAAATTAAGAATTCCACAATTTAATTTCTTTATGGGAATGTAATCTTTAAAGGCCTATAACTCAAAAAAACATGTCTGGCGACTTGTTCCGGGTTTTGTTGGAGCTGGTCACATATGCAAAGGAGTGTTCAGAAATGGGGTTTGAAAATAATATTTTGTAATGAGTCGAAATGGAACGTAATGGAAATGGGTCCAACTATTTACCAATAATGGAAATAGGTCCAAAATGACCCAAAATAATAATATTAATAATAATTATGATGATAATGATGATTAAGTTTTGTAACCTTAGGCCAAGTAAAAATTGTTCATTTGTGGTAGGTAGGCCCCCTCTAATGATCACAAAACCTTCCAAAAGTGTTTCTTATATAAAGCATTTCAACTTCCTAGACATCTTTCAAAAAATGTTATAACTCAATTTCAAAAAACTTTGAAATTGAAGTTACCTCAAAAAAAGGAAGCGGTAGGGGATGAGAAACATGTTTTTTTACTTGGCCTTATACCGGTACTGACTGGTATAAAATGAACATTTTATTTTAAAAGTTGATTAGTTGAATATGAACCGACCACAGAGAAAAGGTCCATTGTCTACCCTGGGTGTTCCGGGAGAGAGGGGCACTCCCACTTTTGAGGTGACTTTTGCATGCTTTGCGTGCATTTTGGACTATTTTCATATTTTTAGCTTAAAGTTATTTTTCAGGGTCACTGACAGCCAATTTTTTGCACATGTGCATAATGAACCCAATTTTCTTGATGCCCTCTTTTTTCGACAAAACTGCCATAGACCCCTAGTGTTGTAAGGCACAGGTCACTTTCATATTTGAGTCCCCCCGGCTAAATCCTAATCCTTTAGTTAGTTTTAACTGGCAATAAAAGTCAAATTTCAATAGTTTTGCAATTTGAGGGAAAATTGGCTAAAAACATGCAATTTTGCATGATTTCTTACAATTGCAGTCACAATATTCAAAGCTCAATTCTATGTATTCAAAATTTTGAGTATAGGCTATGAGTTTGTTCATAAATTTAATATTTTATGTTAATTTTGAAAATTGAGAATAAAAGATATAATTTTTATTTAGAAATTGTGTTTTCTGAAAATTAGAATCCATAACCTGAAATTGGTTTTAGTACAAGGCTGGTCTTGATTGTCACGGCCAGGATTTAGCTAAGCCTATATTTTCATTTGCCAAAACAGGATAATATTTATTTTATTACAAAAAATTAGTATTGTATTTTTCTGGAGCCGGTGTAGTGTGAGCATCGGTATTATTGGGATTTTAGATGCAAAAATTTAACATGGACTGCAAAAAAGGTCTAGTGTATGGCAATTAAAGCCACAAGACGTTCTGAGAATTACTTGGGCAAAAAATGCAAATTTAAATGAATATAAACAGACTTATAGTATTGGGACTCGCCATAAGTACAGGTACGGGTTTTGGACCATGAGTACGGGTACGGGTCCCTGAGGCCATGGGTACGGGTATGGGTCCCAGTTCATGAGTACAGATACGGGTCCAAAGTCAAAATAGGGCATGAGTACGGGTACGGGCGCGAAGCCGTGGGTACGAGTACGGGTACGGGTACAGAAATTGGGACTTGAGTATGGGTACGGCTCCCAATATGGGTACGGGTACGGACCATGGGTAAAGGTGATGTAGCTTTCGAGTGTGGACTCGGACTCAAGATCACTTTTTGCTGGACTCGGTCGGATTCTGCAAAAAAGTACTTGGGTTCGAAGTCGACCCCCGAGTCCGATTCCAGTCCAATCAATCCATGTACAATGTGGAAAAATTATTTATCACAAAACATCAATTGGAATTACATTAATTGTCCACAATTTTCCAAGTAAGTGGAATCATTCATGCAGTTGACATGCACATCTACATCCTCCAGATTATCCATTAGCTTAATCATAATTATTATCATTAATTATGCACATCCAGTTTATTATATCCGTGTTTTATTAATACCGGTATTTAAAACCCCCTATAAATCTCCTATTAACCCCAAATTTCTGTATGGACCTCTGTATTCATTGACTCAGATCACAGACCCTCCTTCTAGGGTCTGTGCTCAGATGCACTAGTCCAAGCCTGGGCACAAAATACATGTGATGTGGCTAGCTGGCAGAAAATCTCACACCAGTCACATTATCATGTAATTCCACATGTGTGCAGCATACAAGTAGTGGAGTGTATTTGGATGGGGAATATCAAAATGATTAATAAACATAAAAGCTATATAATAATGATATTTTAACATGATAACTTGAAATTCCCCACAAAAGAACAAATCTTTTTGCTGGTTTTTTTCTGTATTAATTGATCAGTCATTGTGTGAATGAGACATGTAGCATATATGATACATGAATATGGGTGGCAAATGTGCACAGGCTGTTACAGTGTAGCAGCATTCATGACCATTTTGTGGAGCCAGGGCTGGGTTTATCTTTTTCAGGGCCATGGACCAAGCTTAAATAAAATTATTAAGGGCACTTGCTATAGCTTTCTATCGGGATCCATGTGTTACTCCCCAGTCCCCACCCAACACTGACACTCCTAGTCAGGACTTATGTCTGGCCTTGGAGGAATCTGCTTGTTTTTCACCTGCCGTGGTGTGAATTCACATACACTTGCACCAAAACTACATGATTTGGATGCATTTCTGTGTTATTAAGTTCATAATTACACCCACTTGGCACCACCAAGGGACTAAATTCTGTAATTGTAACTAATTATTATAATCATGATAATGTCAATTTTTACCAATACATATACCGTATTCGTTCCAATAAGCGCCCGTGCCCTAATAAGTGCCCACCCAGGAAATTTCCAATTTGCTATTGGGTACCATCAATGTTGAAGTGACAAATAGACGTCGATGATACGGTGACATGGCTGGAGGACTACAAGTCCTGTGTAAACTTGCAATACATTTTCTACATCAGAAAAGCTACTAGCTAGAACGTCTCAGGACTCTTTTAAAACATACGTAAATTTGTCTCTATTCAACACCTCTTACGAAAAAATTATGTAAACTAGGTAAAAAATAAGCGCCCACCCAAAATGACTTTGTTAAGCGCCCACGCTTATTGGAATGAATATACGCCGGTAGGTCCTATTGAAATTCAATTACAAAATTTGACCAAGCTGTATTACATTTCAATACTAGGCCTACATGCAGTAAGTTACACGGCAAATGAAATAAAGTGTCCAGCTTGTCCGAGTCCGAGCCGAGTCCTATTGTGTCCGAGTCTAGACTCGAGTCCAACTCGATCCGGGGTGCCCCAAGTCCGAGTCCAACAAAAATAAGACCTGAGTCCGGTGGACTCAGTCAGAGTCCATGCCGGGGTTTGGTGTTGGGAGTCATTTAACTTTATGTGACAGGTATCTGTCTACTGGCATTGCTTAGTAGGGGCCTATTTGTATAAAATGATGCTCTAAAAAGGGGTCACAGGGTATAACAAAATGAAAAAGGAGTAATTTGGTATAACATCTTGAAAAAATGGGTCATTTGGTAGAACATTTCCAAACAATGGAGAAAAATTCTAGATTTTGCTGAAATAAGAGAATTTGAAAGTTTCCTCTTTATATTTTATGGCATTTTGAAAATTATAGAAAGATAGCCAACCTCAAATGGAGCCTAGTGACAGACTCATAGTAGGGGAGAACGGGGCAAGTCCGCCCTTTGGGCAAGTCCGCCCTTTGGGCAAGTCCGCCCACCCCATGTTTCTGATCTCGTGACTGCTGGAAAAGTACAATGATGATGTAATAAGCTGGCACACGTCATAGCTAAGTACCCAAGAAAACAAGACAGTCCGACACATTTCGCCAGAGTAATATTATTATTATCGTCAAAAACATTTTTGAGTCGAGGAAGTTTACATTTTAAAAATTAGTAATATTGCAATAATCTCAAGACCTTACAGAGACGGTTTTGGTTCTTAAATTCAGTTGGAAGGTGAACGTTTTGCCAACATATTATGCAATTAAAAGATCAACATATTGTGTTTAGTCATGTTAGTAGGCGTACACATGGTAAAGAAAAAAAAGTACCGTTGGGGCAAGTTCGCCCTGTATGTGAAGGGGCAAGTCCGACCTGTGTTTTCCGCAGGCGGACTCCCGGGGCGGATTTGCCCCATCGGCGTATTATGCAAAATATTGATAATAATACCTTTAAGAACGGTAAAACTACATGCAAGCATATTTTTTTTTATTTAATTGGTATCAGTATTACTCATACCACCGTTTATGCTCTAAAACCATAAATGTCGAAGTTGTAAATAAAGGTTTGTTCATTTTGGTCCCCTACATTTATTAGCTTACATTATACCCCTCCATTAAATTTAGTAGACTCTTTGGAAGAGAGTGAGCGCCTAATATACCCTTTACTAAACGTTTGCATTAAATTTATAATTGTTTTGCAATATTATTTCTTTTTATCAGGGCGAACTCCCGCCACCATAGGGGCGGACTTGCCCCAGCACGGGGCAAGTCCGCCCTGTCATCATGATTTTTATTTACCCTTCTCCTGCCGTTACTGAAATGTGGTAGTATTTAGCTATAGTGTACAGCTTAAAAATGTAAAAACTATAGCCTTCTAACATGAGAATTGCCCTCTCTAGGCGAGATTGAAGAAAATAGGGCAGACACGCCCCGGTCTCCCCTACCTGTCACTTGTAAAGTTGAGTGCCCCTGCCAAATCCATGTCGAATATTAAGTTATAATGTTATAATTTTATAGCAAAGATTCCAATAGAGAATTTTGAACAAATTCCATAAATATATATGTACACTGTCACTGTAAACAATAGAGAATTAAGATTAATCAAGCTGCTGCACAGTAAGGGTCGGTTCATAGTGAATATTCGAAGGCGAATATTCGTTGTCGAATACTTTTTGTGACGTCAAAATATATACGGCAACGAATAAAATATGATGACACGCCGAGTTGAATCGGATTAAATATCGCGCAACTGATAGCGAGATACTATTGATTTATATGAAAGGCTCGAGGTCACCTGAATATCGTTCGACGAACGATGATTTCAAAAATCCCCAATGAAAATTAACCTGCACAGTTGTGCAAAATACGCCTGGATAGTTCAAAAATGGCTGATAACGAACTGGAAGAAAACGTTATTAGTGCGGTACAAGCGTATCCATTTTATATGACATAAGGGACTATATAAAGACGTCCAGAAAAGGAAAATGCCTGGCAGGCAATAGCATTACAATGCTGTAGTGATGGTAAGTTATGTTTTATGCAAATAATATGATATTTAGGCTTACAAACATAACCTACAAATGTACAAGTGAACGGTTCATTGTTTGCTAAATCCAAGTGAGATCACCCGAAAATCTAAGAGAAATTGCTACTGCTGCTGATGAAAAATCCTAGAATGTGTTTGGAGTTTTTTTCTGCACTTTACCAGTAGGCTAGTAATAAATTCATAAAAAAATAAAAATCAAATAAACATTTAGAGCGAATGTTTTTACTCACTGCTCATCTGATCCACTTTCCCAGGAAATATCGATACTCCTTAGTTTTTTCCCTGACTTTCCAGACATAATTATGAGTAAACATCAAAATTAATGTTTACAAAACGATCAAAAATAATATATACATTCGTTTGCATTTTGTACATTAATATTAATATTAATAATGTACAAATATTAAAAAGGGGGCCTAAGAGTATGTCTATTTTTAATCATATACTAATTCCGCCATGCCAAAACATATTTTATATATGAAATCGTGTAAAAACTGACCCCTTGTAAATCTATGGAACCCCTAATTCCAATCAAAAATAAAAACAACTTTGTTATCAAATACACTAGGACTATACATTGTATTACAGGAATTTAATTGATGGTGCATTTTAATAAATAAATATATTAACACGGGTAATGGACGAGAAATATTTGGCAATACCGGATTTACCACATAGGCAGTGAATAAAGAAATTAATAAAAATAAATATAAATTAAATGAGAAAATGAAAGCAAGGACATTTGGTGAAGTATTGTTTTAGAATGCGAAGGATACATGTTATCCTGGCCCAGGACACTGATTAATGTAAATTCGACCCATAGTTATTTTATCTACTTTTGCCAGCATTCAACCTGTTCAAGGTGATTAATGCCTATTTTAAATAAAATTCCGAAATCTGAAGTATCAACGTTGTATCGTGCACAAATTATGATCCGAGACTATTTCATTTGACACGGTTGTATGGATTTCAAAAGATCGGTCCTAGAATAGATATCGATTAGAGAATTACAGCAAGAGACTTTGAGGATGCCGTAATCCTCTTGACTATCAACCAATCAGATAGACATATTTCAGAAATATATTCGTAGAGTTGAAACTTGTTCAACTCTGGAAATATATATTTCAAGTAATCTCGTTTCACATTTAGCAGCACTTTTGTTTGCAATAAAGCCACGAAGGGGCGGTAATGCTAATATACGATTTCAGTCAAATATTGGTTCAAATGTACGACTTCGGTCAACTATTTGGCTATTCTTTGCCCAAAATTATGAAATGTATATCAGTAACAACTCTTAGGAGGGTTTTCGAGTAATTTTAACGAAACAATTTTGGACTTGACGCTTAACTGCGGTGTTCTAGGGGAATTAAAATATCACAATTTACATGTTTAATTCAAAATCGTTGTCCTACAAGCACCTGTTAAATGGCTCGATTCACATTAGGTATAAGTTGGGACATTATCAGATTGTGTGAATATTACAAATACAAACAATAAGGTTGAAAAACGAAAAGCCATTTAAAAATTTATTTAAAAGATCGTCTATTTGTAGCTTTATCACACTGAATGGACCAAATGTTTTCCATGCTGATTTGTTTTTGTAACAAGTATGTCATTTCATAAAGAAAAAAAAAAAAGGCGGATATTACTTTTTAAAAACTCAACGCATTACTATTAATAGGCCTATAATTATAATTATAATGTTATACTTGATTAGATAACAATTAGCCATGTATTTGATAATTACAGAAAATAAAATATGCAAAATTGCTTCTCAAAGCAAATTAAATTACATGGAATATGATTGTATGGTGTTAAAATATGCAGTTTGAAGTGAATTGTAAACAAAATGTGAAAAAAGAAATGGACCTCTTGGTCACTTATATTCAATTTGCTCCTCCTGATCATCCTCCACCCCGCAAATTATGCTAATTATATACCAATTATTCAAATGTTAATACTTTTTTACAACATTTATTATGCTTACTGTATTGGTCTCATCACAAGCTTTAGTTTGACACCAAATTTAACTACATAGGCTGTAGGCCTCCCTGGGGTAGGCCTATATTATGAACCCCAAAATGTTACATCTCCACTTAAAACGCATGGCCACTTATTGACTTATTTATTTCTTTATTAACTTATTAATTTATTAATTCATTTTTATTTTACAGACATTAAATCATGACAGTAGTTCAATATTGAGTTTACCTATTATTGTACTGTAATGACTACGTTAAAGAAATTCTCTAAATTTTGCTTACCTAGGTCAACGGGCAATACTTGTTAACAGTCGGGCAACGCTGTGAATTGTAGAAATATATCTTTCTCCGGTTCATAGTTTTATATTCGAAGCCGCATATATTTTGACGACCAAAAAGTATTCGAAGCCGAATATTCGCCTTCGAATATACACTTTGAACCAGCCTTAATGCTGTGGTCAGACTCTTCTCTGTTCTTTTACAATGAGACAACTATACCACCCCACACCACTTCCCCTATACACACCCACTGTCAAACCCCACCCCACACAAGTGTCAACAGTCATTTCCATACCCTAGGTAACTCCGAAGGTAAAAACTACATGTACGGTATCACATGTCAACAGTCCGCTGTGACCAAAGTATTCTAGTGTGACACACACTACATATAAGTGGCCAGGTACTAGAGAAGTGTCACTAGGTTACATGTGCAGCATACATTGTCATCATCATCAATCATCATCTTCATAATAATATTAATACTTATAGAAATTCACCGTTTCAGAAATATGTTTTGTGTGATATTAATCAATTATTCTAAACATCTTTTTTAAAATTCTTAAATTGGATAAATATCCCAGACAAATGTTCAGTGACTGCCCGTAAGTAGTGAACACAAACACTAGCCCTATGGATGGGGTGTACATGTCTGTGTGCATGTTTTCTCTCTTTCAAGAGTTTAGCGCCATGAAAGAAGTTTTAGATATTTTTATACAGTCAAAATGTTTATTAAATTCTGTATAATTATCAATTATTTCATTAAAGATAACAGTATTGATTCTGGGAAGTGACAGATAAATCTAAATAATTTGGTGGATATGTAGGATATTATGACAGATCACAGATTTGACAGCCCCAATTAATTAGGAAAATGGGCAAAAGTGAAGTCAACAATTTTGAATCAAATTTAAGATCTATTTTGACATTTTTAGATAATCATTTCACATTTTACATGGATTTAATTGGACATTTTGTGTCCAAGTTTGAGCCGAGCCGAGTCTGTTTTTGTCAGAGTCCAACAAAAAGTGGACTCGAGTCCGGACTTAGAAGTAGATTTCGCAACTCATTCATTTTACACTATTCAATATGCAAGCTACATTATGTTGAGAAAGGACTGGCATAAGGCAAAAAAAAAATTGTTGTGTTGCCCTCAACCGCCCGACCCTAAATCCTGAAAAATCAGGGTCGGCATTTTTTTTTTTTGAATGATGATTTTTACAGATTTGTTCAAAAAATCAATGTTTTTCACTTAAAATTAATATTTTATTGAAAGACTAGTCTTTACTTGATGTCTAACAGGTATCCAGAAGTCAAAATTGACAAATGTCCCTAATTGAAGAAGCATTATTTAATATTTGAGGGAATTAAAAAAAAAACTCAACACAACATTTTTTTTTTTTTTTGCCTAACTTCACTGTGTACCCGGGCTGTGCTTCACCCAGTATCAACAGGTATATTGAGAAGTTGATGCATATTTACAATTAAAAAAAAAAAAAAATTATAAATCAGCCGCTTGATAGCTTGATAAATGAAGAAATTAAACTTATTTGATTTTTTATATTCTGTATGATTTGTTTAAATTACAACCTCTTTACAAAAGAAATTTTGAACTCAATGATTTAAATTCATTAAAAGTAGCATTTCATCCAACCCTAAATTGTCAATCAATTTACAGCCGTTTTAGCCTAATTATATAAAAAAAAATTGAATTAATAATTTTGACCCCAAGTTTCCAAACCTGCCAACTTGATGCAAAAATTGTAACTTGAATCAATATCACATGTGGTTTGTTCAGGGACCTGTGGTATTGAAGTACACATACTAAAGCTGGAGCATCAGAGCTGCTGGGCTGGAGCACAGGGTGGCAGTTTGAACCAAAATCTGTGTACACTGCATGTGAAACAAATAATATTGTATTAAAACAAGTAAAATACCCCGTGTGGGGTTCTACCTGGTTGAAGGTATGTGGGGATATGCCATGATTTTGGGGTCCTTTTCAACGATTTTGGTATTCAGTGGAGACCAATATTTTGGGGGATGTGCCAAATTAGGGTAAATTTGGGTGCTTTTTGTGAAAACTTGGAATACTCATAGCCGAGTGGCGAAAGCAGCAAGAAGTAGGCACAATTTTTCAGCCTGATGTGTCAGCAGGCCCGTATGCAGGGGGTATACAAAAAGTATACAAAAAGTCCCAAAATGTCAGAATCTGCGAGCAAAAAATCAGGTTTTTTACGCTTTTTTGGTCAAAAGGTCCAAATTTGGGGAAGAAAGTCCACTTTTCACAAAATTGCCCCCCCCCCTTGTAAAAAAAGTCCACTTTTTCAAAATCAGCACCCCAAAAAAATCCTGCGTACGGGCCTGTGTGTCAGTGACGTAATGCGGCTGATCCATGCGCGCATCTATTGCGCGTCTTTAATCACGTGTGTGCGTATGCCAGCACTTTAAGCGTCCACCAGCTACATAAATAAATAAATAAATAAATAAATAAATAAATAAATAAAGCTGTGTAGCTGTGAAGCACATGAAGCTGTGTAATGAAATGCACACCGACATCACTGTTATATCAGGGTGAAAATGGTTTAGAGAAATGCCTGGCACATCCCTGTAATCAAAATTACACCCCCTCTGCGGGAATGCCTTTTCTTGTTTCGTTGGCGTTAATGTGTGTGTGGGGGGTCATATGATTTTCATGTAGCTCGGAGGGGGGGGTCATATGGTTTTTATTATCGGAGAAGGGGGGTCATATAGTTTTCGGCAGTGACTTTCTGTCTGCTCCCCCCTCCAGTAGAAATAATGAACGGTCCCTAAACTTTGTGAGAAGTTGAAGTGGGATATATCTAGGCAAAATATGTATTATGATTATAAATAAATATTCTGTTATTAATTGATAATATTATTACGATTCAACTATTGTGACAGATAAATCTAAATATAGACCCCTTGGCAAATAAGTGAAGCCAACCAATTTAGGATCAAATGATCAAATGACTCGGCTCCAAGTTTGAGTCATATTTTGGGTGGGGGTGGGGGAGGGGAGGTGGTCATCTCCTATCTCATAAAAAAGGGATACTAACCCTTTTTTTATTATTATATTTATGATCTTCTGGCTACTAGAAGATCATGGCCACTGTTTTTATAATCTTCCCTGTTTTGAGACCCACCCCCTGCAGATACCAGACATTTGTACGACCCTTCCAATTCACAGACACAAATACCCAGATATCTGTATTATTTTGTACATGTACATTGATTAAAAATTGTCTTCTTGATGGTAGTAAAAAACAGTGACCCACTGCCCCCCTCCCCTTTCCGAAGAAAATGACTGCCCCCTTGTGTCCGAGTGTGAGTATAGCCAAGTCTGTTTGTGTCGGAGTCCGAAAAAAAAAAAAAAGTCCGAGTCCAGACTCAAAAGATGAAAATCTGGATTTCCGGAGCTTGGATGAATAGAAAAGTCTGGATATCCGAACTCCTCTATAGGTCAAGCGTATGGCTATGTCTGAAAAGTCCGGATTTCCGGAGCTTGTATGCATAGAAAAAGTCTGGATATCCGAACTCCTCTATAGGTCGAGCGTATGGCTATGAGGGGAAAATGTCTGAAAAGTCCGGATTTCCGGAGCTTGTATGCATAAAAAAGACTGGATATCCGAACTCCTCTATAGGTCGAGCGCGGTACTATGTAGGGAAAATGTTTGAAAGTCCGGATTTCCGGAGCTTGGATGGATAGAAAAGTCTGGATATCCGAACTCCTCTATATGAAAAGTCCGGATATCCGGAGCTTGGATGGATAGAAAAAGTCCGGATATCCGAACTCCTCTATAGGGGGTGTGCGCTTATTTTCTGGAATAGCCCATTGAAAGTTCCAAGGACTGAAATTGTGACAACAAAAGATTGTGCTAATATGGGATAATAGCACTAAAAGATGGCTTTAGAGTGCTTTGTGCAATATAGATGTCATTCTAAGCATTCAGAGCATGGAATTAAGGTGTTAAATCATCAAAAACATGTTTTCCTCTGAAAATTTCACAGCCGGATAACAGAGAGATCCATGTAAAAGAGGTCCGGATAAGAGAAGTTGGTTTTTGTGCTGAGTGTAAATAAGTTCTTTATAATAAAATATGGCTAATTGCTTATATATAATTATATACATATTCACGTCTATCTGTTCAAGAATTGGGTAACTTCTCAAAAATCCACACTCTCCCTGTGGAAGATCTAGGAAATATCTTCCACAGAGGGAGTATGCTTTTCAAATGTTATTGGTCAGGGTTAATCATTTTAAAACACATACTCCACGTGTATTATGGCTTTACCTATATCTTCCACAACCGGAGTGAGTTTTTCAAATGGAAGTTACCCAATCGTCTATTGTATTCAAAACTCATACTCCCTCAATGGAAGACTTAAGCTAAATCTTACACAGGGGTAGTGTGGATTTCAAATGGAATGGCCTAATATCTCCAATGATAATTGAATTAAATCGAGACACTCATGTCCAATTTATGTACCGTTGACTTCAGAAATCTCAATAGCCATAATTTTATAGTATGTGTCTGCAATTGAATATAATTTAATATCAAAGTAATGGCCATTACGACTTCCAGTACCACATCTAGTCAGAAACAACAACTTTTTAACGCATTACTAAAACAAGAGGCCCTAATTAACTAGGCACTCGAAGCTCGTTAAGTGAAGTTCACAGGACGTAAATAGCCCGTTAAACTTAGCAATTGTCCTTTACTAGTACTAGAATCCCAAACATGCTCATCGTTCGCGTCGTAGTTCTTTAACCCCAATATGTTTGCACACTCCATATAATGAACTACATATTTTGGGTACAAAAACTCTTGCTCCATAACTTGAGGTCAACTTTTGATCTCTGATTGTTGAATGCGTGTTATATGACTTTACCACCGAGGATGATACCATTTGGTTCACGGTGTATTATTCACTAGACGCTGCTTTTAACAATTCAATAGAGTTGTCCAGAATATCAATCATGTAAATTAGGTTCTGCATAAATCCGTGTTTGATAAGCAAATAGCGAGGTGTTTTTGCATCAGTTGAAACGCAAGGAGCATTAGAATAACGTTTTAGGTTCACCACGCACTACGAGACAAGTACAACGCAATCGTCCAGCAGCAATACTGCAGTAACGTTCAAGCAAAAATATTCCACTACACCGCATTAAGCGTGTAGTAGAACATAATATAACCGTCAACCGCTCATTTTGGGCAATTAAGATTCCAAAAATCAAATGTTTTAATGCTATTTGCATATCAAGTATGAGTGGATTGCACTTTAAAACAATTCGTAGACGGAAGATGATCAAATAAATAGTGTTAGCTTTATTTGCATAGTATAAGAGCCCGGTACGGTATAAGAGGCACGGCGAGATATCGCCATTACCATGATCACAGCGCAATATTGCTCAAACATACTGAACATTACAATATAAATATTGAAACGTTTTGTCGGTTTATTTCCTTAAAAACGTATTTAATTTGATAATAAGGTTAAAAATCATCAAAATACTGACAGAGCATACAGCAATGTCAGTGAGATCTACAGTTTTTTTGCTAATAATAAATATGTCATATTTACCGGATCGATAGTAAAATTCGTTGACCTCTATTAGCAAAATCAACAAAGAATTTGTCATGTCACACATTTAGATTTTATGTCCCCTATCGATCTCCTGGTCCAATACCAGAGGAGATTGACAACAAAACAAAAAGTGCCCCTCTGACAAAAAGAAAAGATGAAGAGAAATCGGGAATGCAAAGAAAAGGAAAATAAGGGGCAAGGTGCCCTTTACCCATCAGAATTCCCCTCACTCAGGTGCCCAAATATCCCAATTAAGCCTTTTTTGGAAGCTTGACGACATGAACAGGCTCTCGAAAAAACGGTGTCTCAATCTTCCTCAATGGTCCATTAAATCTATTGACAAAAGCGGGTGCGTGATGTGTGATTCACAATTTCGTGATTCTACCTACACATATCCGTACTTATCACACATACACCAATGTACACCCCTCACCCTAACCTATTACGTAATGATGCACCCTATTGATCTCGAGTCCTGCTACTTGAAGTAACTGGAAGGTTAGAAAACATCAAGTACAAACTTAATCTCAATTGCTAAATAACTGATTAAACTTTGATTGCAATTCTTATCTATTTTTGTCACACATGGGATATTTCATTTACACTGTTTCATCAGCAGTTTCTCTATTTTGACTATTACCTGTAAATTATATTGAAGCTTCATGAACAAACTATGTAAATACGCACCACATTATCTTTCAAGTTGCATTAATTATGACAGCAAATAAGAGTCATGTGCTATGGATGCATGAGGATAGGTCTAATTACGAAAAAAAGTAGCTATAGGCATAGACCTATACAAACAGTTGATTTATTTAGGCCTAGACTTCATCATAGTCTTGCAAGTATAGCAGATTGTTTACAGAAAGGAAACAATGCATTACAGCCTAAACCTAAAATATAGCCTTCGGTAATGTTTTTCGTCTATTGACAGCACAAATTGCTTTCTTGACAGCTTTAGCTTATTAATGTAAATTTTATTAACGCTTCTTAGCCATTTTTCATGCGGATTTAGTTTTTGTTCGTCTGTCTACACCTTGTGCTAGAAACGAGAACGTTGTCCTCGGTTGACCCGCCAAATCCAGTCTGAAACGTCTGCTAACCGGTAGCTATATGTGTGTGTGCACACGGCCCAAATAGAACGCACAAATCTTTTAGCCAAGTCACTCGTCACATAGATACAGCTCGTTGTCAAGGCCACTCAACCCAATGGATTCATCCCAGTCTGACAAGAAAATATAGTTGAAACATTGAAACATTTAATACATTATTATAAATACAATAAATGTATTCCCTTTTCACAGAAAAAAAAAGTTCTTCTAAACGAACTTTCCATGCAGAAACGTGCCAGGCTCTCGATTCCATCCATAAAAAATTCTAACTTGTATTCGTAGGCTTTTTTTTCAAATCTAATCATGTCTATACCTGAAACACTCCAAATACATGTAAATCTGTATGCCCTATACTTCAAAATTATGATTAATCTGGTTCTTGGTGATAACAATAGGTTGAAGCAGATTATACATGTATTTAATACCAAGATTACCGAATGTTGGCTTATACCACAAAGAAAGTGGAAAAAATGGCCTTATGAATTCGAAGAAGCTCCTAGATTGTAACGCGCGAGATATTGCGAATTTCTACGTTAAAATCCCTCTACAATGTACTACTATTCTGCCATGTCTATAACTGAGAGTGGGCAAATGTGGCGTTATGAATTCGAATTCAGATTGTAATGCGTGAGATATTGCGAGTTTCTGCGTTAAAATCTCTCTACAATGTATGCTCGAAGAAGCTACCAGATTGTGAGATATTGCGAGTTTCTACGTTAAATTCCCTCTAATGTATTCGTCCATGTCTATAACTGATTTTCGAATGATTTAAATAGAATTGAATAGATTTGTAGAAGACAGTGGGAATCTTTATTGATGACGGCCTGCATGCTTACAAACTACCTTAATGCTCTTAATATTGTACCATTTATTATTTATTATTTATAAGGTATTTACAATTTTGTATTTAGAATTTGGTAAAAATATTGTGGTTCTATCCTGAAGCACCAGGCTAAATAATAATATGCTTCTAAACAAGTCAACCGTTTGTACACACGTTCATTACTTTTGAGCCAAGTCCCATAGTTGTAACAACAAATTAAGATTAAACCAAGATTTCTTTCCCATGTTTATTAAGCCATATTAACTAGGCCGCCATTGCTAATTTATTGTAATGATTACTAATTGGTAGGAATTGATTGGACAATGTCAAGGTTACACCAGAGGATATTTGGCTAATCTTATCATCGCACATACCACGAATACCCACCTATCAACTAAGGTGCTTCATAGATATTCCTAAAGTGTCAATTGATCTGCCCTTGATCTATTGGACTTGAATGATAGCTTGGGTCACGGAGGGATGGACACTGTGAGGCTATTCAAATTGTCGTATTTCCATGGCATAGTTCATTGGCCTCCATTTAACAGCCATTGGTCAAAATGTGACCTGATAGTTATGAGTATGAGTTTTTGTATCCAAGATATTCAAAGGTCATTCTATGAATGGGTCAGGATGTTGGGGTTAAATAACTGTGCCATGAGAGATTGTCATGTTTGGGTGATACCTTAAGTTCAGGTTGCCATGGTTATTATAATATTTTAGCCTAGCATATTCTAGAATACCATAGTTTAATTTTAAGTTGAGTTAAAAGGACATTATTCATATTTACCCACTTTAACTTAGGCTACTACTTTGTGTCCTAAGTATTACTACCATAAATTGTTTTTGAAACACGTTATTTGTTCATTTGTAATTTGGTTTTGTATGCTTGAGACTCCAAACTATTCTAGAATACTTTGAATTTGAGTTTGGTAAAAAGTGCATTATCTTTACACACCAAACTGCATGTACTATGTTGTGTCCCAAGATTACTATTGTGTTGTCATGCCGGTTTGAGCTTCCAAACTATTTGGGTATAATATGAATATCATACTGAACGGCACTATAATTTCTGTTCCATGACTAAATTTTGTTTCTGAAATATGTATCGTTTGTAATTTGTAATTAACTGTTTGAGTTTCCAAACTACTTTAGAATACTCTGAATTTAGGTTGGGTAACAGGACATCATCCTTAAACACGTAACTGGATGTACTAGTTTCTGTCAGAGTTGCACTCATTATGTTCCGAAACATGCAATTACATCGTGTTATAGTACTCGTATTTGTGTTTGTTTTTAAGCATATGAATGATGGCAGTTATGACCCGATAAAAACTGCATATTAGTAATAGTTTCCGTAATGTTTCAATACTTATACATAGAGAGTGGTCGTAACAAATATGGCAGTGAGGGGATATAGAGCTTGCGATTTCCAAGCAAACATTTCAAACGTCCGTGCATCTATTCAAAATCACTCTCACATTAGAGAATGAATTTGGAGAAAACCTTCTGATAATTACAAACACTTGCTGAGCAGCAAGACCTTCCCTCTAAGCTTTTAATCCGATAAGCTGATTATCTATTTGTTTTCATGAATTGGAAGACATTCTTTGATGTATTACTGAGCTCAATCATCTGAAATTACGGGAGCGTGAGCCACTCAGGCTGGTGGCTCAGCATAGTATTTTATTAACAGAAGGTTTTCTCCAACTTCGTTTCCTAATGCGTGACGGGATTTTGAATAGACGCACGAGCGTTTGAAATGTACGTTTAGAAATCGCAAGCTCTCTAATAATAAATTTTACCATGTTATTCGTAATGCGGACGTTAACTAGATATGCATTTATTATACATGGTTATCATGTTTTTGATACAGTATGTTTAATTGCAGATGCTGTGAATGACGACGAAGACGCTTTTCCACTCCCTGGAAGACATCGGAGCAATTACGTAATCACGTCACGTTTTAAAATGATATCGTATAATCATATCCTGCAAAAGAAATTAATATAATAATGCGCAGTGAACACATCTGCAGAAATCATTGGTACTTTATTCAGGTTGAAAATATTGGTGATATTTAATGGAACAATAAACACTTATAACAATAATAAGCATGTCACTGCAAAATTGCAGATTTCTTTACTTGCCTCAAGTTATTATCATGATTATCATGATCATGTAAAGGGTATAATTGTGGTTATATTTGACTTTTGAAGGAAAGATTTTACGAATATTGTCCACATATTTGTTCAGTCTATCATGTCCAGATGAACCTTGTTACCATTTTCTATTTGAGAATGTTACACAGTGTATCAAAAATGACAAGGGAAATCGGGAATATCACTTTTTGTTTTGATCTATGTCTTCCTCTGCTTTCCTTGCGTTATACTTCATTCATTAATCTACTCCTAAATTAACCCACAAGCGAACTGCCTCACTTGCTTGCTTTGCTATAAAACCATTACATTTGACCGGGTTATGACCATGTAGCCATTGGTTTGAGACTCAATGACGAAACTATCCAAATCAGTACTCCAGCTCAGTCGTGTTAACACTTGGTATAAAGATCATAATCCAGTAGTGACATCATTGCTCATATCGTTTCTTCTTCAATGATTTCCTCATTTGTAAAATCTGAAAATTTTCAATGGATTATATAAACTGTCAAAGGACCATTAATTTAATACCTAATATTGAGGGTTAGATAAGCTAGCCTTCTTCCAGATTGTGTCTACGTTTATCATATTTTTTTCGTGATTCCATCACCCATAAAACCATATCCCATACCGTGGAAGGTGCAGATTGATGTAGCAACTACTGTAGAAAGAACCAATCACAACAAAGCTACGATCATTACGGTTTTGCCTCCGTGTGCCCACAATCACCCCATTAGCTGAAGCATCTATATGATATGCAGTCCAACTTGAACAATGACCTTATTTTGACATGGTAATACTTAAAGATATAAAAAATATTTTTATGCAAATTTGAATGACATGTGAATATGTTGTTACCATGACACTCCAAACTTTGGAGTTTGATGGGTTACGTTGGAAACACAGTTGAACCTAAATGGGTTGATGGAAGTTTTTGTGAATAGACTATAGAGCATACCGACCTATTGCTCACCTGGTATGGGCGACTGGCAAATGAGCCACTCTTATAACACACATGATCCAAACGAATAGGATATTCCACTGGCAACACTTGTAAAAAGTTACATGCTCTTTCGAGTAGCGTTCATTACAGGTCATAGCTATACACGGTACGTGGAATCAGTGAGCCATCATTAGCCAGTACCGTCCCAACACATGACTTACTACGAAGAAGTAACTCAAGTTGTTAACCACGCTAGTACTTAGTTACCAACGTGCATACTAAAACACCAGAAAACTTCACTTCATCACCATATCGGCTACCAATGCAATTTTGTCAAATTTGCTTACCAGTGATTCGAATCTAGGCCTGAAAAGTTCACTGATTGCCAGTCTTGGTCTTTTAAGTTTTCGTCGCTATTTTCGACTACTTTCTGCTCCTTTTCTGCCTTTTTGGTCATAGTACGCACGGACGACACCGTCTGGTGGCACCATTATCAACCTGCGCTTTTCCTACAAGGGAAAAACCTGACTGGAATACTTAAAATGGGTAAGTTTATCGATAAGCTGTTCTTGTTTAAAACTTTTTAAGCGTCAGACGGGGCAGGTAATATGGATGCTATGCACAGTAAAAAGGGATGACGACCGTCGTGCGTGATCAGCATCAAAATATTGCCTTTTGGACGAGTTCAACTCGGCCAAACTAACCCGCCAATTGAATTGTCCCGTCGCAAACCCTAACCATACACGCAACGGTCGGACAATCCCATTAGCTTCTGTATAACTTAACACCAATTTTTTTACCGGGTAGAATTGAAATAAAATGACCTCCATCTGATGGTCAATGAAAAAAGCATTTTTTGTCTTGTCCGTGGAACAACGTTAAGAGCAGGATCCCCGCATTTTGAAGTGTCGCATGTGTGTGCATTTGGTGGGCACTACTCAAGTAGGTATGCTCTCCTTTCTTGCAGAGGCGCAGTCTTATCCAAGCGCAGTGTTCTTCATTGTAAATTTAGATATACTATGTACACAAATAATTGTCAGCCTGCACAAACATTATATAGGCAGGTTTACATCTTAACTTCATCTAAGACAAGCGTTAGAGCTACAAAGCGTGTGTTTGCTATTCAAACGCCAAACAAAAATCATCCCTCTTCAAAAAGTACAAAAATCGATCCTCCCTATATGAGCGGATTTTTACCCGATTTTTTCACCAAGTACAAATATTATTTTACCGTGTTCATTTACGCACGAGCTTCAAATAGCGATCAATAATTAATTTTAAAGCTATTTTCAAGTTGTTTTTGATGGCATATTATATGTATAAAATGCTAGAAGGCGGAATTTTTAGCCCGGTTTTATTATGTTGCTGCATACGGATGCGGGCTTTACTGAATGCGTAAGCCCGAGGCCTGTGCAGCACCGGAACAGCTCTGAAGTGCTTTAGACCAACTATTTGCATATGGACTTTACTCTGATGCACAATAATGCCGTATCATCATCAAAGTCAATCTTTCTGTGTTTAAAATGCTTATACATGTTGAAATTGCAGCTTCTATTTGTAATAGATACATAATTGTACTACTAAGAGATAAACACATTCTAAAGTTAACATGGCCTGTTACGGGTGTTAATTATTTCGCACTGTAATTATCTTTCAATTGAATAGTATTCCTTATGAACAGAACACAAAGTGTTTAAAGATACATTGAAATGTAAATGCATTTGTACATTTGTATTTGTATATTTATACAATTATACCAAAGTATTCACGTCAGTAAAACAATACAACACATGTTTAATGTATCGTAAGATGTAGAATGGATTATAATGCATTTATATAATTGGTATTGCAAATAACCTTATGTATTCTCTTAAAACAGAGCTACACTATTATAACGGTAACGTAAACAGTAATACTTTAATAAAAGTAATTATTTTGAACTTACAAAATAACTGAAGAGATAAAGAAAGAAAGGAAGCCAGGAAGCGTGAGAGACTTTATGTTTAAAAAAGTAAAAAAAATATTAGTATTATACTCGTAATTAATTATCATTCTCATAATCATTATATATACAATTATCTAAGTAGATTTTCAGTGTACAATAATTATTTTAGATAACTATGCATGAATTATAACTGTTGAATGTTGTTTTAAATAATGAGTAGTTGAAGAATATTAATCATAATAGTACACGCATTATGCATACGATTGTCGGAATGCCTTAACAATTTTATACATGTTATTTCTAAAAGAGTATAAACATAACAATACAAAAAGATGCACTTTCAAAACTGAAAATTTGTTGTGTCATTTTTCTACATTATTCAACTATCAAACCAGATGATCTCGATATTCCTTCATCATTGTCTTAATGTTAATGTAACAATCGTGTGAATGAAGGAGAATCGAGCAAGGTGTAACTTTTACTTCAAAATTTCAAGTCATATCAAGTCAAATGTTTTCTTTGAGATAATACGGGTTTGCTAAAAAGACAAAACGTATAATAATGTATTCAACTGTCATTTGGAATGATTTTAAAAGGGTATTTACATTTGAGCTAAAACTAGATCTTTTTGTCAAGATATTTTCCTTTTTTTGAAGATCAAAACATCGTAGGAATCTAGATATTTATCTCATTTTTGCAGGATAGATTTCAATGAATGATGTATGAAACGAAAACAATTTAAGATTTGAAAATGTATCTGTATTGTTACATGGTTTAATACTTGAAGTATAATTCTTACGTTTTCATACCTCTAAACGTTATGCAGAATGACTTTTGTCACAGAAAATATAAGAGCTCGAAATTGGGAATGATGTTTCTATGAACAAGACAGGTATCGACTGACTTCTACTACTACTACTTCCACAGCAACCAACATGACCAAGGATTCGTACTGTGGGTACTTTAAGGCATCAACCAAACATAACTAAATAACCGATATGGTCGAAGAATTTATCAGCTATCAAATACTTTTTGAATTTTGACAATTGACCTCTCCGTTTTTGAAATAAAAGAAGTTAAGAAATTATCTCATTTTCAATCCGTTCCACGGAGTCAAATATCTATCAATGACAATAGACGCTTCACGCGCTGATGATGCGCAGTGATTAGCACTCCAAAATACAGATCATCGATTGATTTGAATCCGTGGAAAGTTTTGAAAATGAGGGAGTTTCGTAAAGTTCATATTTTCAGGAACGGTGTGGTCAATTGTCAAAATTCAAAAAGCATATCATAGCTGCTTTTTTCCTCAACCACGTCAGTTGTTTAGTTATGTTTAGTTGTGGCGTTAAAATACCCAAACAATTAAGTTCCCGATGATACAGTTCTTTCAGGGACACCTTGGATATAAAATCGTTTGCTTTTGTAATACAATGTTTACAAGCCAAACATTAATGTTTATAATTTCTTTGACACCACTGATCAATTCATAAACACTATCCATAAAGTAGAATGTTTAGTAATTAAGTGAAAGTAAGAACGTGTTTAGGAAAGTGTTTGTAACAAAGGATTACCAGAATAATTGTAAAATAACTATCTTAAAAATGCATTGTTTGTAAGTCTGCACATCAATGTTTGTATTAAGGGTATCTGAGCTCACTCAAAAATAATTAGATTGCGCAAATTTAGATCAGACTTACTAAGTACTATAAGAATGCCGTACTTGCAATGAAATCAGTTCTTCGAGAAAGTAAGAACATATTTAGGAAAGCGTTTGTCACAAAGGATTAGCAGAATAATTATAAGTAAAATACATGAATGCATTGTTACTCTGCACATAAATATCTGAGCTCAAACCAAAACACTTATTTTACCTCTATTAGCAATTACATTATGCAAATTAATATCAGACTTAATAAGTACTAGTACCAACGATTATGTCGAAAAATGATCAGTTCTTTGACATGTTCATCCAGTATACCATACATTAAGTTAATAATGGCTGATGTTCTCCAATCTTTGCTAAAACCAGGTCACCATTGCCCTGTTACAAGTAGCAGCAGCACACTCAGCACATACTAATTGAAATTATCTCAAGTTTAAATGATATTATAATACTCATTTTTTCGCCTATCAATATCTTTTGTTGTTTGACATTATAAATCTGTGTGTTTGGCGCTGATATGGCATGTATGGAGGAGTCAAGCTCGTGCATAATTTGTACCCGTCGACCACCATACGTAAACCTACCTCTTAGATTCACTCTCAATCAAAGCCTTTGTTGTATAGGGTCATTAGCGGACATTGGTACGCACTATGCACCAAAATACTCTCACCTCTAATGACACATTTCTTTAACCTCCATTTAACAAACGTCGCAGCAAATTTGACCTTAAGTTGTGTAGTATGATATTTTGTACCCAGAATTTTAAAAGGTCATTCTTTGCGTGTACAAAACATAATAGGTTAAAGAACTGTGTCCTGATGTATGAGCCTGTTCAGAGATCCTACTGACGATGGGTCTAAGTTTACCCGCCCTATCACCTTCCTATATTCACGCCTAGCCTATGTACAGTAACCTTTCATCAATAATGGTAAACCCTTCATCAAAATATGCTGAGGCATTGCCATTTGACCAAGTTAATGAGGTCGCTTATTGCTTATAAATAGTTACCAATAATTCATCAAATTATCAACTTATCTCTGAAAATAATGATTACGACAATAGAGTCGATTTTTATCAAAAATTAATGCAAAAATAACACTCAAAGCTCCCATTTTTGTGGCATGTTCTTTTACTGTTACACGATTGACTTAGCAAAGTCATTTTAGCGTATAAAGTGTTAGCACATATTGTGGCGAGCATAACGACTAGGACATCAAGAGGGGATGGGATATTTTATCCCCATTTGTGCTATATGAAGAGGGCCGTGTCAGACGCTCAAGTATAACTCTAACACGTCGCGCTAATTGAACACACTATCAACACAATCCAACACTCATGGTGGTGCTTCTATGATTACACTGAAGGAGCTACAGCTAAAGAGTACAAGAGCTAGATTAAGAAAAAAGAGCCGGAGATACTATATATCTGTAATATGTTCATCTTTTAGACGCAGTTCGGTAAACCTTAATCTATTTGGACTTTGTAATGACCTGTGAATACACCACAACTTGAGGTTAAAATTTGAATCAAGATAAAAAAAACCACCCAAAAACAAAACAAACAAAAAAAACAAAAAACAAAAAAACAGGGGGCGAGATTATTGACCTATTATCATAATACAATCGTGTGCGAAAATCGTTGGGATAGTTGATGTTTTGAAGACCAAATTCCTGTGAATTGAACATGAGGCTGAAAATGCATGATACGTTTTCATAGCTCATGTTAATATAATCCGCCTCCCCCTGGAAACAATGTTGGATCGCTCAACCACTTTTTACCTTGCCTATTTTTCAGCAATCAACATAATTGAATAAGGGAGCGCAGATGCGTAAAATAAACAAAGTGTCCCAAGCTTTTTGCGCAAAATTGTAGGATATACCATTTTCACTAAGAGATATTGTTTACCATGTTTACTAATGGCTATGTAATTATGTAACCACATTTAACAACTTCCTATGATATAACGCAGCCTCAGAGAATAACATATTTCACGCATAATGAACATTATTTTAAAACATTATAGGGTCAGTCCATGTCAAAACAGACTGAGTGTACACCCACCCTCTTGGATTATGCTCTCCTTTGGCTCAGGGGTACCTTTCATGGACCCCTAGGTGAGGTCACAAGAAAAAATTCAAATTCAATTTCGTTTCCGAATGGCGGGCCATCTAAGTTTGGCGACCTTGACCAAAATTGGGAATTTAAGGTGTCCAAATGACAAAGCGCTCTCTTTGAGAGGCATTTTCTTCTTAATTAAATCAGTTGTGACCCTCTTTTTGAATGTGGTCACTCACTGGCTGTGTCTGAAATGCCTAATGCCAAAAAAGATTGATTTCGGAATTTCGTTGGGATTTCAGAGGGGGTCAAAATCAGCACTTCATACCGTTCAATCAAATTATCTTTGATTTTGAAGGACCCATGATAATGCCACAGTGCACTTATAGGTCCTAATTATGTTCAGAATGGATTAACCATGTGCCAATGTCTATGAGCAATTCAAAAAAAGAAATTTCTAGACCCCCTACAGAATTTTAGGCCCCCTAAAGTGGTTCAGCCACAAATGGCGCTTAAAATCGGCAAATTTTAACACCTAATAACTTTAGGTGTACACCAGATATGAATTTCTAGTCTTTTGCATCTGAAAGAATGTAGTATTATGTTACTAGGAACATAAGATTTGTTTTGTATTTTTTGTGTTTTGATCTTTTCAAAAAGGTCGTTGACCTATGCACATTTTTCGTCATAGCGCCCTCCTGAAAGGTCTGACACATAACAAACTATACATTTTTGGAATCCTCATGACCATACGAGTAATTTGATATATTACTTGACATAATTGGGATCATTCTGAAAATTTGACCCCCATAACCTGTACTTTGCATGTGCATCGTTGCCAGGAAGTGCATTTTGACCCCTTAAAAATCCATACAGAGGATTAGAAAGTAGTTTTTTCTTATTACTTGACTCAAGAGCAACTTGAAATATCAGGATAAATAATACAAATGGCTATAAAGTGATCAAAAATATAAAAAATATCATACTAAAATTGGCATTTTGTACCGTATCCTGTATGCATGGTATGTTAGGCAAAAATGACTATTTTTGAAAGCGTCAAATTAATACTAAAACACAAAAAATACAAAACAAATCTTATGTTCCTAGTAACATTAAACTACATTCTTTCAGATGCAAAAGACTAGAAATTCATATCTGGTGTACACCTAAAGTTATTAGGGGTTAAAATTTGCCGTCTTTAAGTGCCATTTGTGGCTGAACCACTTTAGGGGTGGCCTAAAATTCTGTAGGGGTCTAGAAATTTCTCTTTTTTTTGAATTGCTCATAGACATTGGCATATGGTTAATCCATTCTGAACATAATTAGGACCTATAAGTGCACTGTGACATTATCATGGGTCCTTCAAAATCAAGATAATTTGATTGAACAGTACGAAGTGCTGATTTTGACCCCCTCTGAAATCCCAACGAAATTCCGAAATCTATCTTTTTTGGCATTAGGTATTTTAGACACAGCCAGTGAGTGACCACATTCAAAAAGAGGATCACAACTGATTCAATTAAGAAGAAAGTGCCCCTCAAAGAGAGCACTTTGTCATTTGGACCCCTTAAATTCACAATTTTGGTCGAGGTCGCCAAACTTTGATTGCCCGCCATTCGCAAACGAAATGGAATTTGAATTTTTTTCTTGTGACCTCACCTAGGGATCCATGAAAGGTACCCCTGAGCCAAAGGAGAGCAAAATCCAAGAGGGTGGGTGTACACTCAATCTGTTTCGACATGGACTGACCCTATAACATTTATTTGTATCTGTATATTGTCTGTATGTGGTAAATCTGTCACAGAAGAAGTTTAAGTACAATGTACAATAACATGTATAACGAAAAGAGAGCATTACCGAGAGAGGAGAAGCAACGTCAGTGGTCAACGAATAAGACCTTCTTTCTTTATACTTTTCCCAATTATGCATCAAACCCCTACAAGCAATTTCAGAACAGCATCAGCCAATCTTGACGGCTTATAAGTCAAATTGTTTGCGCGTTTGAAGATATTTTCCTCCAGAGGTATGACGGGAAATTTGCCCTTTCCGTTTTATGTCAAATTCAATTTCAAATGATGCAATAATTACTGCAACTTGGTATTGTATAAAAAGCACGGTAGTTCAAAACTTACACTGAAAAACCTTACACTTTATTGGTATTATATATTAACGGTTATCATGGTTATTGTCTTTACTTAAAAGTTACTAATCTTGTTCCAAGGCTGTTTTACTTTATTTCGAATTTTTCAAACATTATGATATGAACTGCGATCCTTATTTGCATATTTTGAAAGCAAATTTTAAATGTTTTGAATGCAAATTTTAAATGAGCCTTATTTGCATATTTTGAAAGCAAATTTTAAATGGCATATAATATACATATATTTTAACGTAGAATTGTCATGCACATTGAAAGAACTCACCGTTCCAACGGTCTGTTAAATGCATGAACAATATCTTCCTGGTCAGAAAGTGAAGATTCCTCCGCGCATAGCATCTCAGGGGGCCCCACCCTTACGATACATACATCACGATTTCTATTGTTTAAACTTTTCATCTCTCATTTCCGACATCACAACAAGTTCAAACGTCTCTAAATGTGTACTAGTATTTCCCGCTATGGAGCAAACGATAACTGTTCCGTGAATATTGTCCGTGCCTTGAAAAGCTAAGTGTTAGGAGCATGATTTTGACTCATAAAGTTTCTAATTATTTCATGAAATTTGGCGATTAACCCTAAGACTTAAAATTTTGTGCCAAAAAAATGTAACATTCAAAATAAATATGTACTCATATTTATATTTTTCTGAATTCCATCACATTAAAAGCAAATGCAAATATTTCTTTATTAGCCAAAATAAAAGTTCACTTCTATTTAATACATTTATAACTCATCATATTCACAAAATCACACAACCTTATCATAAGTCCCATGTGTACTTCATCATTCAAACCTTGATTAAAACAGATAACACGACTCCGTCTCAGCGTCATGACAGTACCAAAAACTGCTCAGAAAATACCCTTATCTTAACCATTTCAACTGATCACATCCCCCTTATATTCTTGGCTGTAACCCCTTAAACGCCCTGCAGGTATATGGCGGTCCATCAGCCCGATGACGGCTATCAATTAACCGGCAATTTTATTAGCAGGGTGTTTGCGGGATAAAAACTAACTCTGACAGAGGGAGGATATGTTCATTTCGGATAACACATCCCCCTTTTCCTCAATTTTCATAAAACCGGAATCGCTCTACGCTGAGACGTCTATATTAATTTCCCTCCGTAGTCTAAGTACATTCATAATCAGGTAGACAACAAACCCGAGTGTGGCAGATGAGGGCATACTAAAGTATTTGTGAAAACTGAAACATTTAGATGAAATATTCGAGAATTTCATATTCCAATCAAATTGCACATAATGCATGCACGAATAAATTAATGAATCAATAAACAAACAAAAAAGAAATTCATCAATCAATCTTTAAAAGTTAAATTAATTAATTAACACTACAAAATAAAAGGGATAAACAAATTAATTTTCTGTTTTTAATTCAACTAGTCAAACCAATTTCTTACCTATTCTCCAAAAAAGTACACACGCATGATAAAGAGCATGTCACTTTAATCAACATGCTCTAATATCAATTTTGGAATAAATTATAGGATTATAATTGTTTCTTAGCTCAAGTACTTTGACTTAAAAACATTATTTCATGTGTTTATACTGATGAATGTTTTTTCTCTAAATTTCTAAAATCCTTCGAATTAAGCGCACGCTCTTGGTGATTTTTGACTGACTTACCCGGCTGACTTACTAAATCAACAAATGCATTGAACCCCCCCCTTTAAATGCCACAAGATAATTAATAAAATCAATTACACCAATAAATATTGACAGTTCAAACCGTAATCATAATAATTATTCAACAACGTGCATGACGACTACATTGTATTTCCATGTACAGTAGTCAATTGACCACGTCAAAGACCACGCCCCAATGTTCATAGCGCATATTGATCACAAAGACCCAGTATTTATAAATAAATAAATAAATAAATAAATAAATAAATAAATAAATAAATAAATAAATAAATAAATAAATAAATAAATGCACTTAATGTCTGTGGAATTAAACAAAATCACTTACAAAGGAACAAACAACTAAGGCATAAGCATAAGTTAAGACACAATTAACAAATTAATGTAAAAATTGTTATATATTTAATATATTTGATATATTTAATTTGATATATATATTTAATATAAAGCCTTAACATTTAATATCTAGACGTTTTTGAAATCATCAATTCGAAGGGAGTTTTAAATAATAAGACCGTTTGAAATGTTATAAGTAAATTGGCTGCTACCAAAAGTCCCCTATTTCAAAACAAATAAGAATAAAATAGTGTGATATTGTTTTGAGTCAAAAGTCTTCTAATTTATGTTTAATACGTTTCTCTGATCAAACCTTGTACAAATTAAGAGCACAGCCACATAGTATACCAAAATGTCAAATTTCTAAAATTCTCCTAATTAAGTGCACGCTCTTACTGACTTACCCGGCTGACTTACTAAACAAATGTATTGAAACCCCCCTTTAAAGGCCACCTGATAATTAACAAAATCAATTAGACCACTAAATATTGACAGTTCAAACATAATCATAATAATTATTCAACAACGTGCATGACGGCAACATTGTATTTGCATGTACAGTAGTCAATTGAGCACGCCAAAGACCACGCCCCAATGTTCATAGCACATATTGATCACAAAGACCCAGTATTTATATATTTAATTGAATTTGCTCAATCAATTAGCAATAAGCTTGTTCTCAAACACTGCTTAGCCAAGTCTTTACCTTGAGGCTACTGTGTATTATGTGTTTAAACCCAAGTGATTGTAATAGATTTTGAATTCAAGTGTTGTTAAACCAAATAGAGCCACCGGCATCGTCGCCGTCATTGTACAACGCATTTGCTCCATTGGAGCATTTAGGTGTTGATGAAGTCAAAGCCATTGATTTTCAAAATATTTAGTTTAAGCTTTTATAAAAAGTAGAGCATCTAGGTTTGCAATATGTAAATATTATCTTTGTAGAAGATTTGTTGAGCTGAAGAGATAAATGCACTTACATTTACTTAAAATACACTTAAAATTACAATTACATTACACTTAATTTTTAAAACACGGAACATCTAAAAATAGGAATCTTGGGGACCTAAATCATGCTAAGCCAATAATAGATAAGAGTGGTATCATTTGAAAGGAATTACATGTAATGTCCATCCAGCAGTATTATTCCGAATAATATTCAAGTTAAATAAATATTTATAGTATTATGTAAATGAGAGGGATTTCCGTGCGGAAACATGCTTGTGTCCTGATGGGACCAGGAATCAAACACAATGCTCAAACCAGGCTTTAAAAAGCCTAATACGCATTCTGGCTTATACCAGTGTGGGAAAAAATAGAAATACAGATTTGAAGTGTATCACACCTCTTCCGATTGTTAAACGTACATTAATCATTGCAAAGACAGGACATATATCTTCATGTACGATTGTTGACTTATTATACCCGCATTAGCGATTGGTCATGGCGATTTAACTGCCCATGCATTTTTCATGATGATGGCAGTTTAAAAAGATGATCTGAAAAGGAAAAAAAAATCTTGCGCGCTGTCTCCCTCATCCCACTTGTTGTTATCCCCTAGTATTCTGACACTTAAACATAACTTTAACATCGTTTTCATTTTGGGTCGACTTTCTAACACTTTGAGTGTTAATGTTTGTCAAAAACGGTATCACTATCGCTAATTTCCATCGAATAAGGCTCATTTACACCCATTCAATCTGCGTGTACTTGATTCTTCCCTTGATTTTCAAAGAGCTAACGGTTTAGATTTCTGTCCTATGAAAGCCCCAAATCAATGCGACAATTTTGAATAGCCTATAGTATATTGGAGCTAAATCGGAAATGTAATTCACGTTGTTCAAACACACCGCGAGCTGTCACTCTTTTAATGGCGCTCTCGATTGCCAGTCCCGCAGCAAAAGCGAGTTGATGTGCTTCGCGACGCCAGTCGGTAAGGTAAACCCTGGACAAGCGAGCGTATAGTCTTATTCTCTCTCACCAATGCTCTCTTTTCACGTTTCTAACAATATTAACTCAAAAGTGATGGCTTTTTACGGTATGTTCCCTACAGAGCAAACATTTGGAGAAGTGAACCAACTTGGTGGTGTGTTCGTCAATGGGAGACCGTTACCTAACGCAATCCGTCTACGAATCGTTGAATTAGCACAACTAGGGATTCGTCCCTGCGATATCAGCCGACAGTTGCGGGTGTCACATGGTTGCGTCAGCAAGATCTTAGCCCGTTATAACGAGACTGGATCCATTCTTCCAGGTGCCATTGGTGGAAGTAAACCAAGAGTCACTACCCCAAATGTGGTGAAGAAGATTCGTGATTACAAGCAGCGTGATCCAGGTATCTTCGCTTGGGAGATTCGTGATAAACTTTTGGCCGAAGGTGTCTGTGATAAATACAATGTGCCATCCGTTAGCTCCATCAGTCGGATTCTTCGCAACAAAATTGGAGGATCGACTTTGTCACATTTGCAGCATCCGTACGATCCTACCAAGGACTCACGACACATGTATAGCCCAATGTACGCGTACCCGTGTCCACCTACCGCAACTACAAAATCTGTCTCACAATGCGGCCCGATGAGGCACTGGCCTTCCTCTCATAGTGTCACAGACATCCTCGGGTTCCATCGTCACGCTATGGGCATGGGGATGACACCACAAGACCACAGTGCAGGTGAGTCCATACCGAAGACAAAATACAATGTCAAAGTATCAGAGATAGAGAGAATTCTTTACCAAATGCGAATTTAAAAAAATGAATATTTTGCCGTCATGTGTTTGATTAAGATAATTCAGATAATGCTGCACTCTGCTTACTTTCAATTCCATGTCATTTTTTCAAACACTACTGAAAAATAAAGCAAGAGACAAAAAAGCGGCTAATTGTTTTGCAAAATGAAAAAAGCATAAACAAGTTAATTTTCTGTTTTTATTTCAACTATGCAAACCAATTTCTTAGCTATTCTCCAAAAAAGTACATACGCATGACAGAGAGCGTTAATCAACATGCTCGACCTAATATCAATTTTGGAATAAATTATGGGATTATAATTATTTCTAAGCTCAAGCACTTTGACTAAAAACATTATTTCATTATGTTTATACTGATGTTTGTTATGTTCATAATTTTTCCACACATGCATGCTCAAGTACATTTTTCTTCCAATTCTTTCCCAAGTTCAAGTATTGCAGCATAAATTGGAGGAGACATCGTGATGCTCTGCACTATCAACAATTCGTCTTTGACCCCTATCATTATAGCATCTATACTTTTACAATCCCATAGAGTAAATACAAAATACTTGAGAATCGTAGAAATAACAATATTATTATCATTGAACTCATCGGAGAATAAATCTTTATAAGTGACATTTCTCCCCAATTGCGGCTAATGTCCAACGAATTATCATCGGCTTCTTTCAGCAGTCACTGTGGAGCAATTTACGGGTCATGGCTGGATGTGGCGTTTTCTTTGAGCGTTTTACCGGTATATGCAAACCGCTGAAGAAACCAATGTTTACATCAATTACTATTATTAGTCTTGGGCATACTTTGTGCAATTAAGGCGAGTTAACTTTAATGCTATAGGTAGATAGATACGTAGATAATATACTAAGGGAGCCACTGTATTTGCGGCAATACACAGAGTACCACAATATTGTGCAAAGTCATGAAAAAACACCCTTATTAACCATTTATAGCTCAATCAAAATACTCAACCGACCCCGGTCTTTGCCCTCGAAGTGACCAAGCGGACGACCACCTATTTTGGAGCTGTTCATAGGCCAAAATTACTTCCTATAAACACTTGTATATACCTATTTCGTACGTATACCTGCTAGACCTGTCTTTCAAGTGCTATTGAATAGTGTCCCATAGAGTTGCAACATTAAGGAAATCAGCATATCCGTCACGGTTCTTCTTATATCACTGGTATATTAAGTTCTAATTATGAGGACAATGTCCTGATATTTCAAGGTCTGGTATGAGAGTAATTAAAATAATTATAGGTTGTTGCAAATCTGTATCTATGTAGGTTAATATGTTAATGGAATTGGCAAGTTTCCTTTTTTGGGGATGGAAATCGCCGAGAGAAGTTATACCCGTGCGTACTAACAGGTTAATTTCTTAGATCCATTACTACTGCATGTACAAGCTTTATCAAAAAGATTAGTACCCATCAATTTTGATATATATTGGAAAGCATGCCTCAGCCAAATGCAACACTGGGTAATCTTTAATGTCCAGAATGTATAGTTTATGACTTGTTATACAGTTAATCTACAAATTATTTGGATTCCATCCTGAATTTTGGTTTGATGTGTTTTGTATCAATGAAAATTGATGTGTACCAATCTTTTTGATACAGCTTGTACTCATGATTATATAAATGAAAGTTAATCAAGACGTGTCTTATAGCAGGTATGCTCTAAGGTTGTAGAACCTAGAGGCGGCTGTATGTAGAACCTTAATAAGTGTTTCTTCTACAAAGAACCTTTTGGGTTATTTTAGTTTTCAAGAACCATTTCTCTTGCAGATTCATACACATTTTACAGGACAGCATGAAATGTATTATTCCATTCCATTCTATTCTATTTTATTCTATTCTATTCTACTCTGCTCTATATTCTTTTCTACTCTGCTCTATTCTATTCTATTCTATTCTACTCTGCTCTATTCTATTCTATTCTATTCTATTCTACTCTCTTATTTTCTATTCTATTCTATTCTATTCTATTCTATTCTAGTATAGTCTAGTTTTTTTTCAATTCTGTTCTATTTTATTCTATTCTATTCTATTCTATTATATTACATTCTGTTCTATTCTAGTCTATTCTTCTCTATTCTATTCTATTCTATTCTATTTTGTTCTTTTAATTTATTCTATTATTTTCTATTCTATTCTATTCTATTCTATTCTATTCTATTCTATTCTTCTATACATCACCAATTGTAAGTCAATCCGCTGATTGAAAATGAATGTTAAGGCTTCAGTGAATATCTCTTTGATCCGCTCATCTTAACCTTGCTATCAGAGAGTCAGGAGATAGACAAACGTTAACATACTAGTAATTGGGCTTTGTCAATGTTTTCTATTTTCATTGTCATCAATTTGATATCAGTGTGTATCAAGAAACGCTTTGGTTTGGTAGATGTACATTTATCGTCAAAAAATTGTAAGAATTTTATTTAAAATGTTGCACACATTTCAGTCTGCTGGATGTTCTTCTACTAAATAGTTTCATGATAAACAGTGATATAATGATGTCAGTGATACGATGAAATGTGCCCAAACCTCTAATTACCCTGATTACTAGTATTTTAACATTTGGCTATCCGCTGATTCTTTAAGAGCGCAGTTAAGACGAGTGGATCAAAAAGATATCCACTAAAGCCTTAACAATAATTCGCAATCAGCGGCTCTTACATGAGATTTACAATTGATGATGAAGCTATCACGGTGATTCAAACAGAGCTTGTTTTAGCTCCATTTATTTGTGTATTCTATAAACTTAGCATGTCAAAAATAACAAATTCATTCTCAACTAAGCTTTCAGCACTCTTTGCGGTGACTATTGGGCGGAAATTATTGGTTCAAACAAATCATAATAATGTCATTGAACAATTTCTTGAGTTATGAACTTGTGGAAGTTTGAAGCGTTGAAGTTTATATAGGACACTTAGGTCATTATTATTTTATTTGAATAATCATTATGATGGATTTCAAAATAATAGTATAAATTAAATTTCAGTCTGTATATGTTTGGCACATGTGTAACCCGCTATACTTGTATACATGAAGCTTTACATGCTCTACGTGTATGCAGAGAGTATGCTCTCCAAACCGATCAGTCTCCTTTCCATTCATGACAAAAACAACCTTCCAACCCTTGACCTGCATTTCAGGGCAAAACACCGCATCATCCAGTGATACAGTACTAGCTAGATCATCTAGGTAAAGAAAATTATAAAGTCGCATCATTGAATTGAAAATCAACTCAGGATTTTCAGCAAATTTAAATAGATAAGGAGTACTAGAAATCACAATTCCCTTAGCATTGATGGTCTGTGGCTTTGTTGCTTTGTGTTATAACAGCGTATCATCATGCCGTGGTCTTTCAGGGTGTCCCTTGCGAGCGGCTACATTGCTAACCATAACATCATCCAACAGCTTGGAGTCTGGTGGGAATTATTGGAAAGATTTTAGAGACTTTTCACGTATTGAATGATTGTAATTGTTACATTATTTTTTTAGGGATTTTTATCGCGTTTATTTAGTGCATTTTTTTTGTTCCGTAGGAACGATATGCTCAGATTGATCAAAACACCCAGTACCAGTTCTCATCATATCCTGTTTGTAAAACTTGCTTGAAGTGTGAATTATATGTATGAGAAAGAGACTGTAAAGAGGTAAAATGCTGCCTCTCGTACACTAGGTTGTCAAATAGTTGCTTGGTTTAATAGTCATGAAAGTGCATGGAGGCCAGGAGATGTAGCAGAGACAATCACCTCAGTTTAGTGTGTAACAAGGCATCTCATTGGGTCCACAAGCATCTAGGCATACTACTAGTAAACTGCATACATGCACTAGAGTATTTTTGTGAATGAAGATTGAAGTAAATATTCTAAAATACTTAGTTTGTAAATCATTTAAACCATGATATATCAAAAGTGTTTCATTAACAAAAGTTATACTGATTTCAAGTCTTCCACAAAATATATCAAATTTAATTCTACTAATTCTAAGCCAGCATTCAGCATAGACAGTTCTCTCTATGGTTCTCTCTACTGGATATGCATTCAGCTAAAAAGACCTCCTCAAGTTCATAAGGTCGTTGTCCGAACTGGGCTAGGTACGTTGTCATAGCAACTTATGGATTCTACCACTTGTTTGTTACGCCAGTGCACCGGTCCCACAACATGCCATTTAACAACTGTTGTATTGCGTGTTTCTACACCCCCATGCAAGTAGTTCAGCTAAATTATATCAATGTTAATCGTTTCCATGAGTCAAGAAAGAGTAGATTTTGATTTATTTTCAATACCAGTATGCCATAGCGGAACGTTGTCCTTTTTAAGGACTCTTCTTGTTTCTTAAGTCATCATGCTCGATACAGGGTGTCCCTGAAAGAACTGTATAGTCGGAAACTTAAATTTCTGGGTATTTAAATACCCGAACAAAACATGAAGTACTAAATACATGGTTGAGAACTAAAACAACTACATGTATTGCATTCTTTTATAAATTTGACCGCTCCGCTCTAGCAATTTTCAATTCTTCAGACTCAAATATCAATCAATTTCATGATTGGTGCTTCAGATACAAATCAATGATTGAATAAATCCGTGCAAGGGTTTAAAAATGAGGTATTTTCGTAAAAATGTTTACATTTTACATTTCAAGAGTATGTTATAGTTATTTTATTCCTCAACCACACCAATTATTCAGATGGGTTTGGGCATGCATTGCAATACCCAAGGCAATAGTGAAACACCTTTCTGTATTTCAGGAAATTAGATCTTGCTATAAAGAAAATATTTCTTCAGGGAAATTTTTTACAAAAAACAAAATGTTTTTACCAAACCTTTCATGGAACATTTGTTGGAACAAATTCAAGTTCAATATTTGATCATGTTATTTATATATATCTCTTCTGTATGATATTATACCTTAGAGATCTATATCTTTGGAAATACCAGCTATACCTTCATCTTCATCCTCAGTGAGTGCTGCTACAAATGCATGAAGATAGTCGCATGGGTGAATATAAAACAAAACCTTATGATGTTATGGTTAGCATGGTTAGCAATGTACCCGCTCGCAAGGGACACCCTGAAAGACCCCGGCATGATGATACGGTGTTATAACACAAAGCAACAAAGGCACATACCATCAATGCTAAAGGAATTATGTTTCTAGTACTCTTCATCTATTTTATTTTGCTGAAAACCCTGATTTTCAACTAATAACAAAACTTATTTATAGAGCAAACCCAATGAGCCAACATAGATGCGATATATGCGCGCTTCAAACGATTCCAAAAGACACCTTTTCTGTCCTCTCAGAAACATTTTTGGTTCTCTAAAACTAAAGTCACTTAGAATTTTTTTTGTTCTTTAAATAGTTCTAAATTTTTAAGAACCTTTGAATAGGGAGGTTTCCATTGAACGTTCAAATTAAAAAGAGGCTAGTCAAATTCTAAGAACCTTTATAAAATAAAGGTTCTACCTATGTTTCTGAGAGCCAAAAAAGTTCTTCCGAGGTCTTCTAAGATAATTGTATGGCTCTAAGTGCATGATGAGTGTGCATGTTTTGTAGTGAGGCTCACATCATCATGTGCCCATCATTAGAGAAGGCAAGATGCAAAAGTGACTGTCAAATTACCCGTATTGCCCCTGACATCCCCGAGTTAAACCCTGACCTGATAATTTCAGCATCCCATCAACGCGGTATCCTTAGTTCTAATATAAATAAACTCAATGTCAATGTCATACCAAACTTAGTTATTGTAGCGCCTTAACATCAAGTTTATCCCATGGCTTTGTGGCTTGGAAAAAATGGCATAATTTGTTCATATAATTCTATGCCCATGTTTAAATCAATGTGTACGGCATATTCAATCATAACGATCTTGTAAAAGCTTCACATCGAAAAGCTATATAGCAAAAAAGAAGAAAGTTCTTTGTATTCTGTCTTCGTTGACTTTGCTTGTTTTTGTTATTTGGTCAAGTTGTTTTGCCTTGCTTAAGCTTTGCTTTTTTACTGTTCTTTATTTGTTTTTGTTACCAATGTCAAGTGAGTATGAAGCAAGGTCGTAGTTGCCTGCATTAATTCCTGATTTGCATAAAATTTCTGTCAACTGTTGTAAACCAAATCTACTTCAAACCAAAGACTTGAATACATTTTAAGAAGATCTTCGTTCGTAAACTTACTCTCATCCAAATTATGCAGTTGGCTCCCCATAGCATGCTAATTTGATGAATTTGGATTTAAACTCATCGAGAGAGAAAGTTGATAATGTACGGCGTAATAGAGAGATGATTTCAGTATGTAGCCCGCGTAAGCTTTAAAAAATCACTTAGTTTGTACTAAAAACAAAATATCCAAAACACAAAACAGCTCGTTCTATCCGCTTTATAACATGCATTATTTTCTAATAATACTTCTGATGAAGTACTTGTCGATTTATTTGCTTGTTTAGTAACGGTCGATTAACAGTTTTAGATCTGGGAAACTCGGCGCAACCCGGGTATTGAGCATGATGTGAAGACTATACTCCCAGTCATCTTACCGTGTTTCTTGTGACTTGTGACTAGATCGCTGAGTGCGAATTCCCCGGTGACTGGTGAAGAGCAAGTCAAATACATTACTGTCTCACCATCGAAGACATTTCCCATATTCCTGGTTACCCAATGTCTGTTGAAGAGGGTTGACGAACAAGAGGTTTGACCCAAACGGTTAGATATCATTCAGGTCTATCATGCTAACTATATCGGAGGCCAATTTTTATTTTGTATACCTAATGTCAATTAGTCGAGTGTCTTTGTCATACGGAATCCTTGTGGAATTCAATCACCCCCTTGAAATGTTTTCTTTCATATCATGGTACAGTTTGAGCCCTTCTTGTGTGATGTACAAGGATAATTATTGTCTTCAACATGTGTGTAAGTTCGGAGACTTCCATTCATGTAAAATCTTGAATGCTGAAGCCTGAATGAAACTGTAACTGATCCAATGCTGGGCGTATTTGTACTCGTTCGAAGTTCGAACGCGTTATAGATTTTAAGCATGGCGATGGCAAATCACAACTTTAATAGTGACACTTGATATTGACAATGTTTTGTGTACTGAACCATCTGAACTTTGTTGTACATTTTTATCACGTTTAGGAATCAATTTTCAGGAGAAAATGATATTGTGTATATCTGGCAATATTTGAATACAAAGTGGAATTGTTATTATACAAATGGAGCGTCTTTGATATTTTTTTAACAATATTATGATGAAAATGGGTGCATCATACCCTATATGATTGTTGCATCTGATTTATACTGGGAATTCAAAATGGAAATTGTAGCTTTGGCGGCCATCGTGGAATAACACTCCAAATTGAGTCCAAATGTCATCCTAGTATTTGAGTTATTGTTAATCTATGTAGTTTTAATCAATCTACAAACTACCACATGTCAAAGAAAGCCAATGTGCAAATTACTTTATGGATGAAATGAAAATCATGTACATGTATTTCTAACTGTATTAGGTATAGGTATATTCAACTTATTTTTCATGTGACCATGCATAATTGTTGTTCAGCAACTGTATTAATATCTCTTTTCTTTTGATAATAATGAAAATTAAACAAAAATAAAAACAGTTCAGTCTTCAATTTATATAGTATTCCAATTAGACATGGTACAGATATGACATGGCCGAGATTTGTCATAAGTAATTAAGTATTCGAAATATTTTTTTATTTCACTGTTTCTTGAGCATAATGCATCCACATGGAAAACACACTTTAATGTGTAGAGTAGATACATGCTTAGGATTGGTTCTTGTAAGAAGGTATTTTACTTGACCTGAGGCATATTTCCGGTGCAAATGAATTAAATAATGACTACAACACTCACGTGAAGCACCAACACCCGACGAGACAGAACAATATCGATGAAGCATCCACATGGAAAAACACACTTTAATGAGTAGAAACATCACTATGGACTACCAAAGCCTCATCCCAATGGCATAGTCCAATAACCTCAATTACATAATCACAGTGCAAAATTTGACCTCAAGTTGCAGAGTATGAGTTTTTGTACCCACATTTTCAAAGGTCATTCAATGAATGTACAAATGTATTGGAGTTGAAGAACTGTCCCCTGATAGATGAGCATGTTGTGGATCCTAGTGTTATGATTGGTTCATGACGTATACTTAAAAATGTTTGGTTTTGGGAGGATTTTAAAGATTGACAATTTGAACGGTTAAGAATGAAGTCACTTTCAATCGAACTCCGCGGTCTGTTGAAACATGAGATTGGGTAATTTTCAAGTAATGGCTGGAATGCTTAGAAACAAAACATTCCCACTGAACTTGCAAGCACCTTAAGCCACCCAAGTGATAAGTGAACTGCTAGGCTGAAACACTCTTATGGATTGTATGCTTTGCATGCTTGCCAGAAGCTTCAATAAAAAAAGGCAATATATCAAGCGCTATCGCAAGAAACATTGATCCAAAACTGGGCTTGTTTGTACTAATTTAAATGCATTTTCATGCTGGCGCCAAATATGTACAATTGGTTTTGTTTAATTTTTAAAGGAAACGGGTAGCTTGTTGTCTGCAGTTGAGTTGACACATGCGTGGAGAGGAATAGGAATGTGATATTCACTCTGTTACAGAAAAATACCTCATTTTACGACAATCAAATACGATTATCAGTAATTATGAACAAATAAGAAATATTCTGTTACGTTTGATTTGAAAACAATGAGTTTAACCGAATACGTGTATTATAATATTAATAATGATAACACTAATAGTAATGATAATAATAATAATAATAATAATAAAATATTCAGTTATTTGTTAGTATTATTTTAGTTTTTGTTTTTTAACAAACAATCAAATTTGAGAATAAAGTGGCGATCACGAGACGTGCTTGACGCGGTCATTTTGGTTTAACAAAGCAACGAAAGGCGTGAAAAGATGGCGATAAACCAAAGCATAACGAAAACTGATACGCCCAGATCATATAACTTTTTTCTACAAAACGCACTTGACTTAAGTCTTATAAAGTTAACTAGCTGAAGATTGCTTTCGGCAGTTGTACTTAGGAATAAACTCCCAATAATGATTTGAACATTAGTAAGGAAGTATTTTACTTAGCAACCTGAGGCATATTTCCGTCGCAAATGAATTAAATATTGACTACAACACTCGCGTGAAGCACCAAACCCCCGACGGGTCAGAACAATATCGATGAAGCGCACATCACCAACTATGACATCTTTGAAATAAAAACAAGTTTTATTGATATTTTATGTAAATTTCAAGTTGTATTCCAGACTTTTGACATTATGTCATGATCAGTGAGCCTCACTGCGCGTAATACTTATACCCTCTATCCTTACATCTATAGATTTGCTCTTGTCGTGGTTTTAAGCATCGAAATATGACGTTCTCGCTTGAAGCATATTGGCAATAACTTAACCGTACAAGATGTATATGACTATATTCCTTACTATAGCGTGTTAAGTAAAGCGAGGATTTGTTTTCAGATGGACAGTATTTGTTGATCTGCTGCAGGCTTTACTCTGGACAGGTTCGAAGTGGTCAATAGGTACTATAAGGAAATCATTATCGCCATCATGATGCTATATGTATTATTAGGAAGATGCTTCAAGCTTTATAGTTAATATTGGGTCCACAACTTATACGTTCCCCCTAATACTTTTTTTAAATAAGTCGAAAAATATTTTACGAAATGTAAACATGTAAAAAGGAAGTTTAGCCCTATTTGGGGACCATGTGGACCAATTTATAGCGTCACACGTCATTGCATTCAGAGACGATGGTTAATTGTGTTAGAAAAGAGGCCGTTTTAAAAAATGCACCTGAGTCCATAGCAGTCAGGTTTTCTTTAACAAACACGTGGATATATCTGGCCTATTGTATTGTTTGAGTGTTGACTCCTATGGACTTAGACTTAACACTGTTTAAAACGGCCTCTTACATGTTCCACATAATGAACCATTGTGACTGAACGCAATGACGTGTGACGCTATACTTATGGATCAAATTATAGCGTCACACGTCATGTCATGTATGTCATACGTGTCATGTATGTGTAAAACAATAGGCTATAATGTACCCTAATACCTTTTTACGCGTTTGCATTTCCTCATATTTTTCGATTTATTATAAAAAGTATTTTGGGGGAAAATTATAAGTTGTGGACCAGCTAAATATCTACACTGGAACTACAGTTGTTGTCAGAAATGTTGAATCCGATAATTTAAGATATATTAAAGATATTAAGTACAGTTAAATTCTTTGCTATACTTGTGCTCTTGAGTCAACATCAACACAAACTCTGCGCGATAGTCATAGCATAATGTATTGCTTAAACCCCGTTAGTCTTAATCCTGGTTATCTCATGTCCTAAATACATGCCAATAACCCCAGTCTTTACGGACTTGAACTTTTTGATCTCATGTATTCCCTTTAGAGTCTATGAAATAACCTCAGTAACATAACATTAAATGTCGTCAGAAATTTATAGCATGTATACCCTGTCAAAGGCATAGTAATTTTCCGGTTATTAATACGTCCACATATTTTTTTCTTGTGTAATTTATGATTCGTTCTTAGACCAAATTAATTCAACTTGTAAATCTGAATTTATACTCAACCGCTTCTGCAGAATAGTTAATCGCGCGCATGCTCAGTGCAAAAACGACGCAATTTATACATACTGAGCATGCGTGCGATTCGCCTTTGTGCAAAAGCGATAAAGTATAAATCCGACTTGTAACTGGATACATTTTCTTATCATAATAGAAAATTGTAAAACTTTATTTATAGCTACATCTTCGTACATGCGCCATGGTTGTATTGTTGTATAGTGTACATTGTTTTGGCTATTGATGAACAGGAATATTTCCACGAATCTAAAGTGAAACAGAAGTGTAAATCCAATACTTTTAATATGCCAGACTTGTCTCAAGCGATATAGAAGTTTTAAACAATTATTTTTCAATTATAGCTTTATCTTTGATATTATTTTGAAATCAATCATTAAGAAGTAATTTGAGTACAAATTCGTTCAACAGAAATTGTTTCTATGGGAAGAATGTAAAATCACCACTAACATTTGAAAACTTGGTATAAATTACCAAGTCATAATAATCCCTTTAAATTGAAAAAAGTAAAAAAGTTGCAGTACCTTTCACATAGGTATATAGGTGATGGACAACAGACAGGTGCTGATGAATATAAAATCATTTTTGCAGGTTATTTTATTCGTAGTATTCATGGTTTCAGCTATTGTTTTTAATCATTATCATTATTTTTTATTTTTTGTAAAATGTGGAAACAAGTCGCCAATAAACCTTCCGATTTGTTGACGTCGATTTACTCTTTAAACTTACTGAATGTCACTACTTTTAATTGCATACTCTGAATGTATTTCACTCGTAAGGATGAAATTAACTCAATTTTCATTCTTGTCATTCAATTCCATTTGGAGTGATCAATGTAGGCATCTGGTTTATTCTTTACATTTAGAAAACGTCTCTAATTCATGTATAATAATAAATAGTTCGGTTGGAATGTGCCACAATAGCTATTGTCAATGAGACAATGCCAAATTTCATTGATATGTGATCCATTCTATATACGTGTTTTGTCTTGTAAAATAATTGGTAAATTAACCTCACTCAACCCCACTCAATTAACACCTATTCAAATTTAATAAATATAATTCCCCGTTGGTCTTGTACATGTCAAATTTAATAACACTTTCAGCATAATTTGTTAACCATGGTATCCGAGAGATCTTATTGCCTGTGTTACTAATTTTACGCCTGATCGGGTGTAAATGTTGTAAGTGTTGCCAGATGTAATTAAGGCTTAGTAGTACACGTCATGTTATTTATGTTCGATCACATGATCACATTGGTTCAATTATTATGTTAAAAAAACGTTTTTAAAGTTGTATCTGAGTCCATAGGAATCAGCTCTTAAACGATACTGCAGGCCAGGCCTGTTCATGTGTTTGTTAATAAAAGATGAATCCTATGGACTTAGGTGTAACTTTTTAAACGGCCTCATTTTTACATAATGAGCCATTGTGACCAAACGCAATGATGTGTGACGCTATAATTTGGTCTAGATGTGTAAACCAAATAAAGATACACATACCTTTTTACATTTTAACATTTAATACGTAACATATTTTTCCCATTTACTTCAAAAAGCGTTAAAGAAACATTTGAGAAGCCAAATTTATCTTGCCAACACATCTTCACGGCAATGACCGCGAGGACACTTTATTTTCCCTAAATAAACACAACAAAACTTCAGGAACGTTTGTCAGTGTTCTGATGGTACCAATATCTAAAAAGAGAAGGTACATATCTAGGCCTTTATACCAGTTGCTAAGGACGTCCGATTGTTGTTTACTTGCGATTGTCTCATTCTATTATTTCCTATTATTCTTTGCTTATTTCATATTCCCACGGAATTATATATAGTGGTTTCCTATGTAGCTCACTACTTGGTTTCCTAAGGGAGCGATCGTTATTTATGCCAGGGGGGGGGGGGAATGGGTAAATTTAGGGGGGAACACGAAATTTTTTGTGGTCTTGAGGGGGGAACCTGAAATTTTTAGTTGAACCTGGAGGGGTGATTGTTAAATTTTAAATGGAGAAAATTGGGAAAACAAGGGTGAACGCGAAAATTTTGAGCGGACGCGAGGGGGGAACGCGAAATTTTTTGTCGATATTTTTGCCAAAACACCCATTCCCCCCCCTGCCGTAAATAACGATCGGTCCCTAATAACAGGTCTTTTCGTGTTCTCGGGTTAGCTGATCCATATATACATCTTTACTATTAGTATTAGGCATGGTTTACTAGTATGGCCCAAGAAATTAATTTTGAGATTTTCATTAAATATGAAGATTTAAACAATTATTGTAAATGCCTACATGATTAAAAATTGGTCACAAAATAAATGTTAGCTTTCCAGACTATGACGAATCATGTCAAATTGATGTTACGTGACATCACCATGATCATACGGTCATACCCCGGCATCATACATGGTGACGTCATCGTCATGTGATGAAAACGTATTTCAATAAGGACTAACAGTCCCAGTATTGGTTTAGTTGCTCCTTGGTGTTGACAATTTGGATATACAGTGTCAAATAGGGAGTCAAGGTAAGGCCTAGTCTGTCATGGCACCATCACGTCTGGGTACACCTGATTCAACGAAATTAGACGGACCATACCGCACACCAGACGGATGACCTGTCATGGTGGTGTGGCGTAACAGACAACCTTGGTGGTTTGAACGTGAACTAGAAATATTTGTTGGCATTCTCATCGAGTAAATCCTATTCTGTACATGTATTCCGTACAAACATCATAAAGAGATAACAATTAATGTATCTCCCAATATATTTGTATATTGATGCATACTTTAGCGAAAACAAGAAATGTCTTTTAAAAAGGTGACTCGGGTCTTAGACTTACATGACAAAGGATGATGTATCAAGTCAAGGGCACCATACATCATTCAAAGGTGGTAATTATTTTTTTAAATCTGATCAGTACCATGAAACTTGATGAACATAACTTTTATATTGCAATGAATCTGTCATCGTAGGTCATAGGTCATTCAAAGGATATATGTAGTGTAAATAGATGCCGCGGTAAAATTTAATCTGAAGATGAAATTGCAATGTTCATGTTTCACTAAAGGTTGCTATACCGTTCACAAAATACGGTCAAAGAGCGATGGGCAATAACCATTCATATGAACCAATAAATGCAATTTAATGTTTAATTATGGCTATAATGTCTTCCAATCTAATAGTTGTTTCTTAGATTAATGAATTTAGGCATCTCTTTTGAAATAATACTATTAGAATAATGCTAACACAATTATGGAGATGCCTACATATCCGTGTATCATTCGAGCCATTCATAAATATTTTTATCGGAGGTTACTCGTAGCATCAAAGATTGTCGTCAAACAGTCAGTATTTGCACTTTCACTCATGAAAGCACTTCAGTATAATTGAATCATCGTGATTTTAGATATCAAGATGATGCTTCATGCTCTTCGGGAAAATTTTCACCTAATAATTATTATGTTTGTCTCAATATTCACACTAGGATCCACAACATGCTCATCTATCAGGGGCACAGTTCATTAACCCAATACATTTGTACATTCATTGAATGACCTTTGAAGATTTGGGTGCAAAAACTCATACTCTGCATCTTGATGTCAAATTTTGCACTATGATTGTTTAATTGAGGTTATAGAACTATGTCATTTGGATGAGGTCATTGTGGTCCATAGTGTCAGTAACCTTGACAGAATATTAATAATTATAACATTGCAAACAATGGAACCCTGTATAATGCAGCCAACATGTTCCAAATAAGAGGAGACTCAAACTAAGGGAAACAATGAGGATTAATAAACAGTAACAAGATGTTCATATTTGCACTCATAAAAATGATAGGTAATTACCGGATACACATTAAGGAACAAATAAACATGGAATAGCAGCCGTCTTTGTTCTGCCTTATTACAGTTGACACTGATCATAGAGTAAAAGTATAAAGTTCTAAAAACATCCTACATCATCATTTTCATAATTTGGTAAAATATCTTGAAAATGTCCAAGGGTATTTCATATCCTACAGAATTCTGTCGGTGCTGGATGTGGGCGGTTGTTAGTGGGTAACACATTTCGATTAATTGGGTTATTTAGTATACAGATACGTAATAGTCCTACTTCGCCTTGTACCATACACATTTGCATCACTTAGCTTTGTTTCTATTATTGTCTATTATCGACATCTCTATGAAAGGCGGTGTCCCAACATCCGCCATTTTTACCATATCGAAACTTTTAATAACTGATAAATAGAACTATTGACGTCAAATGTCATCAAAATATAGCTTTGCCATCCAATACTAACTACGATAGTACAACAACTCTGATTGGTCAGTAAAAATGTAGCGTTGCCAAGTATTAGCATAATCGGTTCAGTACGAGCGTCGTGATTGGTAGTTCATACAGACAGACAACGAATAATGATATCCAGTTTTGTTTCACTTCAGCTGTGTGCATGCATAGCAATGTATTGAAAGCTTTCTAAAATTAGGCCATAGCCCGGTCAATGACTCGTAGAATCATATGGGCGGGTGTGAGGCTAGGCCTGTTCGCCGTAGCCTCTCGAGGTGCTGACAGTTGCGTTCGACAATCCCCTTAGGGGTTGCCCCTTAATGCAAGGCATTGCAATTCATTGAGATGACGCGCGGGCCCACCTCCGTGTACAAACTGTTGCTATTACATGAGGTCTTAAAGAATTTGGGACCTTCCTTCCCGGCGCATGATCCCCATCCATATTACCTAAAGGGGGTTAAGAACTCAAAGACGTACACATGCTAATATGCCTGTGCTGAAATAAGTCTGTTATAGATAAGGCTTGACCATTTTGACCCTAACTCAAGTAACAACGTTATGTTGAAAGTTGTCGGAAGGACTTTAAATGACAGCAGCTTGTCCGCATCTGTACTGCTAACATACTTATAGAATGTTCGGGTTTCATTTATAAAGGAGATAACACATGCTTTATTGCGACTAGTACTTGACATGATTTTGTTCAAGTCAAAACATTCCTAGTCAAAAACTTGATATATCTCATGCTACTGTCACTACACGTAGCTACATCTGTGGTAAGCTTACTGTATAAAACCCTTTAGACTTTCAACAGCGTGTGGAACGTCATGGTATACCTGGCTGACAATCGGCTTACACTGAATCGCCCTCAAGCAGGCAGACAGTATCGCGCGGTTCGTTTGCATATACTTCATTAACTTTTCCGGACTTTGCTGAAGTCTTTATATCATGTTCCATCAGATTCTACCCCCAAAGTTGAGAATCAAAGACAACTGTCTCCAAGGGCTTTCCTGTGAAGTGTTATCTTTGTTAAAAATATAGTAAAACGTCTTATAAATACGTATTTAGACTTTTTTCTTTATCGTAACGCAGCGATGAAATCGTCATGCTTGCCTGTTAATATGTGTCCAGGTACACATAGAATAGCTATAGGGGTTTATAGTTTGTTAAAATATAATTGCTTTTATTTAGCAAATTTTTGTCACTGGAAAAAAGGAAAATAAGTAAACTGATTTTGTTTGAAATATATGTAACCTATCAAAGGAAATGAAATATGAGGGTACAACATGACAAAAAAGAGACACATAATTTACATGAGTCAGGTATGTTTCTCCCAGCTATATGATCCTTGTTAAATTTCCAGTTCGAGTGCTTTGCAGAACTGATTTTGATAATAACCAGCTTCAAGCAGAAAGGTAGGGTAATGCCAATGGGAGACAGTATAACGTTATGATTTGAAATGTTTATATTTACTTAGTATGACCAACTTTGCATACCAAAATGGAATCGAATGAGCATGCAGCAATGACCTTAGTTTAGGTTCAGTAAGTTTTTGGAATACAATTCAAATCTGAAGATAAAATTGGCTTTATGGAACTTCTGCCGAGTGTAGCGAGACCTGGATATGCATCTCTTGATTCATTATCCTACCTAATATATCATCCATTACGAGCAAATTTTTGAAGCACCTTCCCCGAGCCACCTTCCCTTTCTCTTCTGTGTTTCATGGTAGTGCCATTTCGCCACGAAGTTCTTCCAGCATGGCCTCTGGCTTGTCTGTAGTCTACCTAGTCTCCAATTCCCAGGCGTATAACAAACTGGGACGAAGACTCTGGGTTTCCATAGTGATTTCAATAACCGTAAGAAGTGTCTTATCTCCTTAAAATGTATTGCATTGCTTCATTGTGGGTATATAGATCTTAAACTGCGGCATGTGGGTGACGATTTAGCGGCTGGTGGCAGCGGTGGGATGATCCGCTTCGTCTGTGCTAGGACCGGTCCATGGCAACTCGGAACGCTTGACTGGTGTCTGAAAGATGATCCTAGCATAAAGGATAGGTGCGGTCATTGGACATTGATAACTCAATTGAAATATGTCAGCAGATGATCATATACACTCATCATGCTTACACTGAATAACTATAAATAACGACAGATTAGTTTCTTGTTCTGACATATTTTGATAGGTCCAAAATTTGAGAATTGAGAACACGGTGAAGATTGGGTAAGAGTGGGCAGGGCGAAGATGATGATAATGGTGATGGTGATGAAAGATGTTGATGATGATGACGAAGATGATCTGGTAGTGATGCTGCTGCTGCTGCTAATGAGGAGGAGGAGGATGCTGATGATTATGATGATGGTGCATGGGTTTTTTATGCTTCCTTTAGTTGCATTGTTTGTGGTTCTCTCCATTTTCCCTGCTTCCTCTACCATGTCTACATTGTCTCCCATCTCTGCTTTTAGTACAGGATGTCCCTGAAAAAACTGTATCCTCAGAAACTGATTTTTTTAATAGTATTTTAACGCATAAACCAAACGTAACTAAATAAACTGAGGTATAGTTGATGAATATATCAGCTATCACATACTTTTGAATTTTGACAATTGACCGCTCCGTTTTTGAAATAAAAGAAGTTTACGTAACTACCTAATTTTCAGCCCGTTCCACGGAGTCAAATATCTATTAATGACAATAGACATAGACGCCTCATGTGCATGCTGATGATGTACAGTGATTTAGGACTCCGTTATACAGATCATCGATTGATATTTGAATCCCTGGAAAGGTTCGAAAATGAGTCAGTTTAGTAAAATTCTTATATTTCACGAACGGTTTGGTCAATTGTCAAAATTCCTCAACCACACCAGTTATTTAGTTATGTTTAATTATGGCGTTAAAATACCCAAACAAAAAAAGTATCTGACGATACAGTTCTTTCAGGGACACCATGTATCATTATCTTACCAACATTTTAAAAACATCATACCATTAATTTTTCAGTTGCATTATTTATTCTCATATTGACATTACACTCATCTTGACATTACGCGTCGCTCATCATAATATCACGTATATATACAACAAGAATACGCGGTGTTTTCATTAATCAGTCACGTGATCACATCATTGCTTGGCCTTGTATTCCTAGGCCATCTGGAGAGTTAAGATGAAAGAAACGAGCCTCCTAGGTCTGATGGCAGGACATATGTAGGTCGTAGGTCCATCGACAACCATTATGAGTTGCAATTTGGGGTTTCTGGGGTCATCGCACGCTGGATGGGACTGAACTCAAGTAAACTTTCCCCCGCATTCCCTATGAGCCAAATTAGCCTCCTCACCAATGGCAAAGTTTCACAACTCTACTTCAATCTTAATTTAAAACTTGACCACAAGTTGTGAAGGATGATATTGTTGTACCCAATCCGGTCAAAGGTCATTATATGTCTACATACAAGAAAATTGGAGAACAGAACTGTGCATGAACAGTAACAGATTGGTATCAAAAAACCACTACCTGACTTTGTGAAGTCGGAAATTGTGAACTGTTGCAGTCACTCCATGAGCAGTGAACATGATGAATGCCGTCATCTAATATAAACGAGGTATCAGTCCATTAATCGACTTACATTGAGACGGGAATGTTATGTGGGAAAACGTACAAAGGAAGAAGCGAGAAATCAACAATATTTAGAAGGAAAAGAGTAGAAAGGGGGAAGGCAAAACAAATAAGATCCTAATTCCTGATTGTCGATATATATAATTGTGTTTTTATTTTGTTAAATTCTCAGTGAATAGTAGCTAATGGTACCTAATTTTGCGGACCTCACAATCTTTGCTTGGGCAATATCATGCACAATTGAATTGCCAAAGATGCAACATAACACACTTGATTTCCTATTTAGACCACGTAGATTACCACTGCTCTAAATACAAACATGCTTGTGCTTTGGTTGTTCTTCAGATCTGCCTATTTATCAGGGGACAAACTTAACCAATACTTTACCTATGTTAACACTGATGAACAGTAACGGTAGATTAAACCTACAACCATTAAATTTTGTTTTCTAAAACAAACCTTAACAATACAGTGGGCAGAACTGACACTCCCTTAGCGGAAACTAGACCGGAGAATTACACGCGTCGCTTCCCGTCGATAACCAACGATAACCCCGTTGAGAGTCTGTGATGGGAATAGCTGGGTGTTGATGTCTTGTCAAAGAGATGGATTGATGGATGAGTGATATGCTAATAATATCATATCTCGGGACTCAGTTCATTGACCTAATGATTTTTAAACAGATATTGGATATTAGGTTTTGATCGAATAGTGCGACTTGTTGTATTCATCCTTCAAATGTCAAGATGGAAGCATGCAATAGGTCTAGGCCTAGGTCACATGTATCATCAGAAACTATTCACTATAGACATGATAAAGCATGATGAGCCAAAATAATATTACTTCCAACAGCAAATTTAGATTATTCATTTAGCAACCATAGCTCCAAATTTGATCAACTGTGGAGTAAGACTTATGAGTTGTATACCCAAAATATACATTTCCCATGTTCGATTTGATGGAATAAAAATAGAATATTTTGCCACTCTTGTACAACACTGTTCATCCGTGTTAACATAGGTAAAGTCTTGGTTAAGTTTGTCCCCTGAAAAATAGGCAGATCTGAAGAACAACCCACGCACAAGCATGTTTGTATACAGAGCAGTGGTAATCTACATAGGAAATCAAGTGTGTTATGGTGCACTTAAAATCGTTGCATGATATTGCTCAAGCAAAGATTGTGAGGTCTAAAAATTAGGTACCATTAGCTACTATTCACTGAGAATTTAACAAAATCAGAACACAATTATTTACTACCGTAGTACATATCGACAATCAGGTATTACTTAGGATCTTATTTGTTTCTAAACATTAACCTGTTTTTCCGAGATCCAGATACACATGTACACCGGTATTGACATCAATTATATCATGCTATAGTACCCTACTAACTGAAGTTAAACAAAGTAGTTACATTGAAAATGGAATTCTTGTACAAGGTTCCTTATTGGGCAAGGCACTTTAGTTTCTATTTCGGCTGTATAGAATGGAAAATATCAGTATTGTGATTTTACTCCAATGATATTATGCAATTGTATTTTTGAAAGTTACAACAGAATAATAGAAGTTCGAGGAAACCACTCGAATGACAGAATGAAGTCAAGCTAAGTCGAGTCAAGTTTCTAAAACATTAACCTGTTATTTCGAGATGCAAATACACCAGTCTTGACATCAATACTATCATGCTACAGTAATACTCTACTAACTGAAGACTATAGTTTTAAACAAAATAATAACACTGAAAATGGAATGCACAAGAAATTTAACCGTTTAAAGTTTTATAACCTGTATAATGGAAGTGGAAATTTCTGAATCATAAGGTTAAGAAACACACACCTTGCACAAATTCTCATCGTAAAAGTATGTTGCTTACATTCCTCCCATAGGTTTCTGTCATTAGGTATACCCCTTTCGTTTCTTCTTTAACCCTTGATGTTGCAGTTAATAGGCTAAGTGCTCCCACGGCCATTTTGCTTACAGATACACAACTGGGTTGTCACTTACGGAATCAAAGGGCTTTGGTACCTTGATGATGTGTTGAGAGTTCTAATGTAACTGTAATGCGTTTCTGAGTATTAAATATGTGCGCCTGAGCTTTGAGAATTGGATTGAGCTTTTTCAATAGTAATGTTCTGTTGATAGATACATTAGTTAAATAATGCACTAAATTCTTGATAAAGAAAATAGAGAAACTTTGACATATTTTATGAGGGATTGATAATGATATTTTGGAAACCTGTAAACCACCATAAACAACACGTTGCATGTAGATATTTAGCCCAAATCACACATTAAAACACGGACTTATGCAAGTGTCTACCCGTACAAGTATCTACATACCGTGTTACATATTAATCAGCCAACCCCATAGACCCATCACACCACATCCAAACCCACCCACCACACCCACACATCACAACTCATGATCTCACTCTAAAAGCCCGCGTATTTGATTAATACAAGATACGCGTATGTGGCACTAAACGTTCGTGAGATCTCTGACTGAGAAAGGGGAGTACGTAAAGGGAGGAATGGGAACGGAGATGTGAGAAAGAGAGGAAGGGGAAGAAGAGAATTAAGGAAGAGAGATATGATGTGGAAGATGATGAGAGCGATCATCCCACACACTGCTCCTACCATGGAAAATCTTACTAAGCACGGTTACTCAATCAGCATGTCTTGAAATCAATAATACAACAAGCAAATCACTTTGTACCACGTGATCACCAATTGAAACAGAAAAATCATTAAAGGTATCACCATCTTCATCCATATTTGCAGAACATCGTAAGTGGCGACAAAAGAGGGATCAACTTTGAGTGGGCCTGAGCGAAAATTATCAGTTAATTTGTCTCTATGCTCCTGGTGTCATCGGATCATCTTTCTACCGACAAATAGCTTGGTAACAATAGATGGCTTTCGTTGCGTTAACCTTTTGCTCACGTGACCATATAAATAGAATTATTTTGTATCAAAGATCAAGCAAAATATGTAATTTTGAAAAGCACACAGGTATAAAAATAACATTTGTACGCAAATCAAAAAGTATGTGCTTTTTTATACTTTGACATGTCTCCGAAGCAATTATTCAATCTTTGTGATATATTTATCGTTGTAAAATACCGTCAAAATTCACCGAATCATGAATGCTCCTTTTTTGTCAGACACAATCAGGAACGCCAAGCATTAAGTTACAAGCTATATACATGCAGTAAAAGGCGACACATATGTAGAATGTACATCGAGTGATAGAGATTTCGCGCGGTTTATCTAGGTGTCTTTAGCAGCTCAAATAACGGGATCGTATTCAGGTTTTCCGGTTATTGTCGAAGCAACATTAAAGATATATACGTGATCCAAATGGTGTATAGCTAGACGCGTTAATGTGTTCCACATTCAATACGCCACTCCATGTACTCTATTCTTATTTCGTACTGTGGGTTTTCTTTTCGGTGTCTACTTTTGTTGCAAGTATTATGGTTGTATTTTACGCTTTTAGAAGTCGCAATTACCTAATTTTGATAAGAAGTAATATAGCCTTAATGCTGTTAAAGTGTCGCTTTTCCGTCCAATTGTTGTGCACATTATGATACGCTTTCATGGTCCATATTGAAATATGATTTTGCACATAGAAGAACGCACTTTTTTATAATCGGTAAGATAAAAGCCAGCTCAATGGGTGTTGCTGCTATACCATCATGACCATTTAGAAATTAATGTCTTCTCTTTTATACAGTGCTCGAGTGTCCAAAAAGTATTCGTAGCAGATTATATTCAATAATTATTTTACTACTCTCAGGAAAGAAGCGCCTCACTCTTGGTTTTCTGATAGATGAAGTTAATTTGGAATACGACATTTTCTCAAATATACCAATAAGAGGAGTCCCGTAATTTCTGGCGATTATAAACTTAATTTGTTTTGCGCTAAATGCATCATGTACATTGTGATGATTGTGGTATTTGATGCCCACGATCAAGAGACATGATCAGGCGGTCGCTTAAAGTTGTATATTAATCATGTTAATTGTATGATTTTTTGTCACATCCTTTTGTCCAAAGAGCAAGAAAAATGATCTTGTCACGAGAATTATGCAATTTGTCTATATATTTTCTAGTACCAAGAGTGCAAGACAAGTGCTTGTATACAGAAAGTCATAGTAACAATGATAACAATGGTAGTTGATACAAAGACGTTTAAACAAAAAGCTTGATGTAAGCCTTAAGTAATAAGAATTTGTAATGAATTTCAAATTACGTTTTTTAATTGATATATATATTTCTCAAACGTCCCGCTTATTTGAATGAAACTATAATAATAATTAAGTAGGGTAGATTGTGAGAGTTTGCTGCTTATTTGTTCCTAATTGAAGCACCAAATTGATCGTTGACCACTGCATAAGTAAACATTACATTTGACCTGGTTCTGTGGGTAGAATCTACTCCGCTGCATATAAATTAATATTTCAAAATAACAGAAGTACTTCTTCTCTCTTCTTAATTGAAATAGAAAAAATCTAGGTTACATGTCATATTTCACTCGTCCATGATATTGCATGTTTTAATCGAGATAGTACCGTCTTATAATATATGGTACTTCAGGGAACTGAGTATCATTTGTAAAGTAAACGTGCAGTGTGCGCAACAGTAAATCATGGTGTCTTTTATATGATGAATTGCTCTTAAAGCTACTGTCACAATACATGCAAACTGGAGACATGTGGCTATGTATTACCTTTTAAATTAGGCGCTTCTTTGAGACAAACTATGCCATTTATCATGCTATCTCTAGCGGAGGATTGAGATTAATAGTCCAACATGTTTTTGTTAGGGTTATTTGATCGCGTCTGTGTTGTTTTACAGATAGTCGTAAATATAAAGAGTGTTCTTGTGGACGAGCACTTCTTCTTATAAAAAATATATAGCCCAAATGTAAGACGTGGTAAGTGTGCTTCTTTAATTAAATCTAATTGGTTAAAACTATTTAACCAATTTGAGAGTACGGATTGACAAAGGATACAGCAGAATGCTGATTTATAGCGCCGCACGTTACAGAGCGGAAGATTTTTAAATCAGTTAAAGATATTGGTATCAAGTTTAGAGAAACACATTCTTAACATAGCCATTAACTCTCTTCTGTAAAAATCGTGAATTAGACATATGTTTGTACATAATATAATAAAGGTTTTAACAATATAATAACAGGTTTTAACATAACATGTGGATATGATGAAAAAGAATCACATGTATTAAAAATCACTAACCATCATGACCATCCAGGATCTGAACCTGGGACCTTCGGATGACATGTCTTGCGTGGAAATATATTATACTCCCTTCTGGCGTGCACTTAAAATTTAAATCGAATCTGTCGAATTGGCTACTTCAGACTTTTCCTTCAAATTTTTTAGTTAGAATCGTGATCATGTTAATTGTTAATTGAGCTATAAGCAATTTAATTGAAATGGTGAATGTAGGACTTTGGTGTTTTATATAACCATGCGCTACACCATATAAAAATTCCCTTCTTCAAAAACGTCCTGTCACGGAGAGCAATCAACCTTTCAGACACTAAAGACAAAATGTCACAACTCTCGTCAAGGAATCATCAAATTAAAAGCCCACAGCCATGTCTCCATGCAGGATAAGTCTGATATTGTGAGACATGTCTTCTTGTCATCATTATCATGAGAAAGCCGTTATCAACTAAATTGATATAAAGGGCGTTGGCTTTCATTAAAGTGGTTCCTTGTTATGCAAATGAGACAGTTTGCGCTCCGTAGCTTTTACACTGAAATTTAGGGGCTTGCTTTTTGTTATTTTCCTATTTCTCGTGCTCTTTCTTTACAGGTGAATAAGCATGAAAAGGGTATACCGCACGACTATACGGTGCGTACTAAATGTCACATTAGCAGTCAGAATTAATAGGTAAATTTTCACGGGAAAACTTTCTGGACACGTGACACCCATGGGCGCAGACATATTAGCATTATGGAATGTGACCCCGAGCACAGCGTATTTGAATAGGAAGAATAACTCATTTGATGCAAAATAAGTTACTTGCCGCAAGTTAATAATATTATGGCAAGAGTTTCCGTAGATAAATATTTTTTTCCGTAGATAGATATTTTTGAAATGACATTTTGATGATATTGTGAAGAAATTAACATAACATAATATTCAATAAATTTGCAATGCACAAATTTCTATCAATATAGCGGTCAAAAATACTATTCCAATTCAAAATTACTAAGACTTGAATAGCGAGGTCACCACCGGGGGTCAGAGATCAGGCTCGAGGTTACATTCACATTGATGCGCATTGGTCACGTGTCCAGAAAATTTTCCCGTGAAAATTTACCTATTAATTCTGACTGATTAGTGTATTCAGGGAATGCAATGTTCGGCAATGTTCAGTATCGATTGCTGGAAGACATTTGTCTTCAGCAAAGCTTTTAAAGGCGTAGGTTATTCTATTTTTTCTATTGTTAAAATACATATTGCCACAAAAAGCACAGCCCATTTTGTAGTGTTCCATGTTAATAATACTGCATATGACGAATTTGTCATAATGTGCGTCATGTACTTTGTTATTTTAAAAACTGGAAGAAGAATGGGAAACAAGAGGCCAGCTTTCAGAATGTTAACCAAATTTTGGACAATGCCTGAGCAAAGCATGTCCAATGTGGCCATCCATGCCGCGTCCTTACATTGCATTATCTATTAAAGTTTATAGTTTTGTCATCAGTGGAAAGAACATGTAATCATTTAGGAGCATTTAGTTTTAACTCTTCCCGTGTTTTGATAAGCACAAGCATGATCAAATGGCCGTCCCCACTTCGTCACATATGTGAGAGATTTTCCATCGCGGCGCGGGCGGGCAAATGCTTTGGTCGGTATCGGGGACTTTCGTGTTTTCACAACTCATGGAGGCATCCATTCATCATGATGCTGATTTGCGTTTGTTTTATTTAAATGTTATTCATATTTTTGAAATATGACATTATGAATGGAGCGTAAAAATAGGCGTGTTATGATGTTTGATCGCGGCGGTATTCTCTTTGATCTACGTTGGGTATAGGCAATATGCTCTCGTTATATAAAAACATATTGGCCATGCAGTATGTCTTTGTTTTTGCTTGTTTTAACATGTTTAATGCCTGGGGTTCAATGCTATTACAGCTATAGACAAATGTGCATTATTGTATTAGGTACATGTACAGGGTTGTGCTACTTTTGTACGTCCATGCATTTAAGATAAAATAAAAATAGTTTGGTTTCAGATAAAAGGAGGAAACATTCAAATACGCTCGGCATGCCTTTTGATACGGTATGCGTGATGCAGAAAATAAATCGTCAAAGTTACGGATAATCAACAAACAACTTTTAAAGTACCTTATACTTGTGCCAATGCCATACTAAATACTTGTACCATGACATATCGGTCAGTTGCAAATCCTACAACCAGAAAAAATGCGCATCGCTGTTGAATTCGGCAGCCGAGCTCATAGCACATAAGTAGGCCTATAAACGGTGTGCAAATTAAACTAAATTGCTGGTCACTGAGAAACTGTAGGAAAACTAACGAACCAATCAACTATTATGTATCATTCACCACCTTCTGTCCGAAAAAAAAGAACTTTCATTTTGGATTCATCATGTTCATTGGGGAATCTGTCTCCGGAATGGATATGTCTTTCACTTAAGGGTCTTCCATCATGCAATACATATGCTGAGAAAGTACGCTAACGGCACCATAACCATGATAACACAATGGATAATTTGCGAAATGCATTTTATTTCAGAAGATTTTCCATTCAAGACCACTCTACTGTGAAATGGTGAAACACCCTACAACGAATGACCAATGCATGGTGAACGAAGAGGCAAATGTGGTACGGCATTTCGCAAACTCTCAAATGTCCTGAGCATTGTAAAGGTCCAACTTACATGACTTAGCTGACACTTTAGATGTTATAATAAATCTTAAGCGCAAATCTCGGGTGCAAATCAAGCCAATCTTAGTATTATGACATTCATTGGCACACCATACCGCTATGGATTTAGCTTCTAACTCTACCGTGAAGGTGCGGCCGCCATTATGGGGTTTAGTCACACCGGCATGTACCCTACAGGTATAATTCAATCAGCTCCTCTTCTACACAAACTCGCTTAGTTTAATTCTAGCTAGACAGTTTCACCAGGTGACCCGAACAAACCTCGGGGATTCCCTTTGTAAGTTTACTTTCAATACAAGGGATAAACCTTTTTGTAGTGGGTTTTAAGGAAGAGTGTTAAATGAAGAGGTTGCTGCACTGAGCCACAAGAGCAATGGCGTTTGATGATAGTTGTTCTAGCTGCTTTCAGATGTCATAGCGGAGAGAAGAGATGATTGCCTTCGGGGCGAAAAGGGGCATTAAACATAAGCTTACTCACATGGAAAGTCTTAAGGTGGCGATAAACCCATTCGAACTTGACTTTAAGGGATACTAAGACTGATACGCTTATACTGTATATCCATTAAACCTCAACCTTTCAAACTCTCAATTCAACAAGTGCAAGCGTCAGTAATTTATGCAGAATGTTTTGGGCTTTGTTGCAGATTAGCTTCATTGCGTAATTAATCGTAACACGCATGGATACTGCAAAATACTACATTATGCACTGCGAGTGCGTGTATCTCACATGATGTAATGACGTAATCACCCTAAGTGAGTATAACACGCTTTAGTTAGCCCTGCCAGCGAAAGACCCGTGGCTAAGTGTCGCCGACCTAGTGCTTGGTATGCGAGAGGTCTCGGGTTCGAATCCCACCCAGAGCAGACAACTTCTTTGTTTGTTTTCTCTCTTTCGGGCGTTAGGGTAAGGAAGAAGGGAAATCATCGTATTGTCTGTCTGGGAACGAAATGGGATTCTCTGGTTTATTTCTCTTCAACGGAGAATTTCTCTTCTGGACCAATTCAGTCTCAACTTGCTCGACCATTTTGGGTATAGAGGTCCTATTGGAAACACTGATTGGCACAAAACATTGGACTAGCTGGATAGAACTTGCACATTTAATAGTTTCAATTGCGCACGCCATTGTAAAGAGTCGTCTTTGTCAAATACAATGGTTGTATTAATTGCAATAATACGACATGTGTAAACACGTAAAATCATTTGGTATCTTTTGTTTCCTTCATCGAAAGTTTGTTGAAGCAACAAAGAAGCAATGGTACGCCAGCTTATCTTAAATACTTCCAAAACATGTCCAAATAACTCCAAAACATGTCAATTTTCAACATGTCACAACGAAAGTATCCCCTTCAAAAACCATAACTTACCGTCATCGAAATGCATAAAATATCATTTCTGAAGTACTATTCAAAATAATTGTAAATAAACATTAGGATATCATTATTGCAACAAGCGTGACCAGCTGACGATACAATGTAACAATTGATAGTATTTTACTATTTTGCATATGCAATGGTTTCAAAGTAGCGAATTGATACACTTAAGAGACTTTTGCAGTGATTGTCTTGCTTATACAGGCAATCTCGTGCTACTTAAGTTTTGAATTTGAAAACGTTTTGTTCCATAAAATGACATGAATTGACGCAAACTGACACGGGAAAAACTTCATTGTAAGTCAAGATACACTCGAAACAAAATCTTTGTTTTGAATTTTGAAACCAATTGAAAGCGGTGTGTAAGTGTTGTAATAACCCTTAGTACTTGACCTAAAATATTACCTACAATGATTGATAAAATAAATAAATAAATAAATAAATAAATAAAAATTTGGTGAAATGAAGAGTTTCTGAACAACAATAGCTTTTTGGTACTTATGTGCTCAGTATCTCATATAGATTCAAACTTTGTGAACAATTTTAAATTTTGCGCAAACTTATTAGACAAGTAACTAAATTTAGTCGGACTGATTATATTGAAATTTTTAGGTAATGCATAAATGTATTTGAAAAACAAATAGTTATGATTATGAAATCAAATTCTTCAAGTGTACTTGTTGAGTAAAATATTTTATCTTCCTATTAGGCCTACGCATTTGTCATGGAATCATGTTAAGTAATCCTCGATAAACAATGTTAATACAAGTTCAAATATCAAACCCGTCACCGATTTGTAATAAATTACACGGTGTTGAACGCAACCTTGTAATTATCTTCAAAAAATGTCACTTTTGCTCATAAGTGTTGATTTTATTGTTTTTCTTAAATACTAATGATTCATTTCATTGCTGTCCAAGTTGTGAGCTGTACAGCCTTTATGTCTCCATTTTGACTGCTATCTATTCATCTTCTATCTCTTGCAAAATCGGTTACACTAGGATCCACAACATGCTCATCTATCAGGGCACAGTTCTTTAATCCCAATTTATATGTACATTCATTGAATGACCTTTGACAATTTGGGTACAAAAACTCATACTCTGAAACTTGAGGTCAAATTTTGCACTATGATTGTTTAATTGAGGTTATTGAATTGTGCAATTGGGATGATGCCATTGTGGTTACTTAGGCCTGCAAATTTCCTACATTGACGCGAAGCCTCCGGGCGAAACAGGTCACCATCCTCTGATGCTTCATCGCGCCTACTGATAATGGCGTCATCAAAATGGTTTTGGCGCTTTTACAAGTATACCTGCATTTGCTGTGCGGTTATCCTCATCCAACGCAAAGTGACGCAAAAGTTGGATGGCCAATTTGGGACTGGACGGTTCTGTAAATACAATATCATTAACAGTGGCTTCAATTTCAATGTGAGGGACCGGAAATGAGGAACGAACTGGTCACTGAGTTCGTTCCTCTTGTTGTAGTGTCTGTTCACCCTTTACATAAAGTTCAGAAGCTTTTCTTGCTCAATGTAAAATAGAATATATAATTTTTATCTCAATCTTAAAATTTGTCAAATATTTACAAAGTTAAAAGATAATAGCTCTATTTATGTTAAGTGTTGATATTGTTGTACTTTTACCAGTACACGCTGACACCTAAAATCTTCCACTTAAAGGTCATTCGATGTCACCTACGACAATTTTGAACAAACTATAGTCCCACTTACCGCGCTTGTCATCATTTCAAAATTTAAAACAGGACAAAACTGTGACAGTAATTAATTTGCTTTGTGGTACCTTGTGTCAAATCTGTCTCCACCCGGCAAGCAATTCTTTTGCTCTGACCCTTACAACAAATTGTTATATACCTGAAAAATTCTCGTTCCGCCAATGAAATTTGATTGACGTGAGGGCAATGTGCTTGTTACTTAGATACTGAAGTTAACTTAGTGGATAAAGCCGTGGGGCTTACTGGATTGGAAGATAAACTCGTTCATCATTGCGCCATACGCTAAAGACCTACAGGTGCATTCCCGTCATTCATTCAGCTCCGTTATTGTACACTACACGGATTTTAATATGGTTATGTTGATAAAGCGAAACGGAAATGGTTGACCAGCGAAGACGCATTTGTTGGGGTTAAAGGTTACATGTTACTCGAGAAAACCTCATCCTGATGACTTGACCCCGGGGTCTGATCGTTAATGATGAGTGGGGGGTAAAACATTATGATACCCATATGCGATCAACCTTAGCAATGATAGACGAACTGATTTAAAATAGAATTACATCGCACATATTTCAAACATTAGGCATATATAAATGTGTACGGCCTGTTAAAAAAAAAGCTTCGAAGCTTTTTCAAGTTTATCTCCCAATGAAATCCCATAACAACATGCTGAAAGGATTTTTATAATATTTATTATGAGCAAATCTCAGCCCTTGACTTTTTTTCTCATTTATTTAAGACGAGGTAGAGAAGCTTTCTAAAATATACTCAAGAGCAACAAAAAAAAAGTGTTATTTAAAAGACATGGTAGAGAAGTTTTCTGAAACATACCCAAGAGCAAAAAAAAAGGTATTATTTACGACATAGTAGAGAAGTTTTCTGAAATATAGTCAAGAGCAAAAAAAAAAAAAAAAAAAATAAAATAAACGGTATTATTTAAGACATGGTAGAGGAGTTGTCTAAAATATACTCAAGAGCAAAAAGAAAATTAACGGTAAAAGATTGTGCGAACATGCGACCGCACTGTGATCCGATATAGCTTCTTTCCGAGACATGTGATGAAAACCTTCAGCAATTTCGCATGTAACATTAACAGTAGTACATCCAACGCTCGGGCCAACGCTTACCTGAAAAAAGAAAGGGATGTTCTTCTCAGAACATTAAGGATCACGACCTCAAACTTTAAAATGAATAAAAGAAATTCCAGTTCCCTTCTGACCAATACTTGGATGGTGTATTCTATTCCTCCTCGGGGATAAGGCTTACCGTATGGTTACACTTACTGTGCTTACGTGTGAGTATTGGTTTGTCTGCTATAGGCCATTGCCCTCGTCAATGAGATGCTAGTAGCCGTATTGATGCTTCGAGGTTTAGAAAACTCTCCGAACGGGTATGCGTACGTGTGCGTGTGACGCCATTAACACGTTAAGTCATACGCAAAGTTGGTTCATTGTGTTCTGGAGAAAGATGGTGTTTAAATAAGTTCATCATTTAAATATTAAAACTGATAAAAAAGGACGTTCATAAAACATCAGCTTCTAAGAAATAATGATAAGCATTATATGTTGGTGTCATCTGCTAGTAAATGAAGACAATTTTTTTGTATTAGGCATGGCTTCATAGAAGCATATACACAGATAGTGGCGGCGGGGTGCATGGGAAGTGAATTTACGGCGGCAAAATCAAAACATTTTGCGCAAAATGCTACAAAAAGTGACATTTTCGTATTTTTTGGTTTTCACTAAGGAGGGGGTGGGGGAAACTAGGGGAAGAGTCCTGCCACCCCAACCCCAACCCCCGTTGCACCGGCACTGTGCTCAGAGCTTACAGCTTAATAATCGGTAAATGAAGTCGTGACAATAGGCTAATTTCGTGTATGCTTCACATTTCTGTAGGGCTCTTCCTAATATCACTGAATATCAACATACAGCTGAAGTAACACTGACCCTATTAGTTACTTAATTTTGCAATTAACATCGTTAATTTGTCGAATTCAACACAGAGAATTAAGTGTGGAAATATCTGGATGTTTTTCATAGCGATAAATAATTTACGGGTTATCTGTACAATTCCTCTACAAGCATGAAAAAGCGCTGTCGGTAAAATACTTGAACTCTCGCGAGATTTTAAACTCTCATCATCGCAAGCTTCGGTCACAAAAAGGCTATTAAGATTATTAACTTAGATAAACACGAGATTAACCCGGTGATAATCAAATCAGTCGGAGCTGTGATGAAAATATGGTTTGCAATAGCTACTAACATTGGATTCTTACAGTTGAAGTCCATACCCCCTAGATATTACCTTATTCCACACAGGGAGTATGAATTCTAAATGGGGTTCCCGGATGCGTAATTTTTTTCTGCAACCATAACGGGACGCAAAATTTTATTAAATCCTAACCCTAACCCTAACTTGAACCCTAACCCTAACCCTAAACCTTTCCTATGTGTTCCTATGGGTTATAAAATTTTTGCGTCCCGTTGCAGAAACAAAAGTTAAGCTTCCCGGATGGGTGACTCCATTTAAACCCTATACCCCTGTGAAAAATTAAGGCCATGTAGCATGCATGGGAAGAAGCGAACCAAGCTTCCGGTCCATACAACAACTCCACTTGCTTTATAATGATAAAACATATAATTACAAACATGGTAAAATGTTGTAAACATATTAAACGAACTTTTTTTTGACAAGTCAATGCACTATTTGAACCATCTCATCACCATGGTTACGGGTATCCTCATCCAACATCATCCACCCATCCATCATGTCCATCCGCCTTTGTTTCCCCTCCTCTTTCTTCTCTTTGCACAAACACGATTTACTCATACAAGATAAATCTAAATATTATTCTAGACATATTTGTATATTTAGAGACGGAAATTTGACTTGAAACCGAAGCTTGATCGATATGATGGGTATACTTATTAAAAACGCACATCTTGAGAATGCATCTTGGACGAGTCTGTCAACAATCTGCATCAGTTTAGAACAATAGTTCAAACATGTTTCAAGCTTTTATATCGTAATCTATTATTACACTCATGCGATATCATTCAATGTACAACAACTATTTTCTAAACTTTTCAAAGAATTCTCAGGCAATTTTGAAAAGTCTTTTTCTTCAAGCCGCATCGAAATGACACTAATTCTCGGTCATTTGTGCAGCCTTTTTATGTTCCCGCCTTTAACTCGATGTAGTCTGCAACTTGCATCTAAATAGCGCTAAATTTGTCAAGTTTACATATGTGGTTATCTTAATAGGTAGCCCTGAACTTGGGTAATTACTAGTCTTTTATGTCTTCGGTACCCGTGTTTTGTGAGATGTTATAATTTAATTGAGCTCGTGCGACACTAAACAGATTGGTTAATCGGGAAAGTACAATTCAATTAACTATGATTAGGAGGACATGTGACTGCTTGCTTTCTACGGTAGATAGCAACCAGTAATGTATGGTCACTTTGAGAGACAACATTTATAAACGGTCTTCAAAAGATACAGAGAAATAAATGGAAGAAAGAAAGGAAGAAAGAAAGAAAGAAAGAAAGAAGGAAGGAAGGAAGGAAGGAAGGAAGGAAGGAAGGAAGGAAGGAAGGAAGGAAGGAAGGAAGGAAGGAAGGAAGGAAGGAAGGAAGGAAGGAAGAAAGAAAGAAAGAAAGAAAGAAAGAAAGAAAGAAAGAAAGAAAGAAAGAAAGAAAGAAAGAAAGAAAGAAAGAAAGAAAGAAAGAAAGAAAGAAAGAAAGAAAGAAAGAAAGAAAGAATGAAAGAAGAAAGTATATGCCTAAGTTATGACATGGGTAGTGTAAGGAAATTTATAACGAAATGGGAGAAGCACATTGATCATGTTGATCTATTACTTTAGGAATCTTACCATTAACTTTTTACTGCTCGTCACTCGACCCCAACAAAACAATCTCGGAAAATAATATTTTGTTGAGCAAGGGAAAATATTTGTTACATGTTTTCACAGTATTCTTTTGCACTTCTATGTTACTTAGGGAGATACGGGCCATAATGTTTAGGATGCTCACGCCGACAGCACAGTCAACACGATGCACACCATTTACATGTCTGCAATTTGATATAGGCCTAACATAGAAAAAGATGCAAAGTCATTAACCGTGCTGCATTGATGTTTTCATGTCGCACAGGTAATAATTAATTATCATGTCAAATGAATCGGTCGAGTATTCAGATTTCGGTCAGATTTAAGAAGCCTCACCACCCTCCCTACTTGAACTATTGACGCTTCTATCATGTCTATTTGTTAAAAAATAATCCCACATAACGGATAAAGTAAATCACAAATAAAAGATCAGTCAGCGAATTGTCATAGATGAAGATGAAGTATACAAGATCAGCCAGTGAACTTGTAAATGAAAAGCTCATTTCAATTTGGGGTACTTTTGTTCAATATTATATTCATAAATATCCTTAGCATTAATAATGTAACATTATTTTTTTTTATATCATGTGATCATCAGGATAAGGCTAATAACGTAACAGCCCTGTATAATCATGGTAAATAAATCATCACAGAGTGTTCCCGTGGGCAATGTTCAATCCACACCTAGTTAATCTTCATTCAAACGCCATTGTAGATCCTTCAGACATAAGAAAGGCAAAATGATCTCAAGCCTAAATACACAGTCCAAAAACACCTATTCAATATGGATATCTCAAACGTTACATCAAGTTCAAAGTATGAGTTTTTATGCTCATCACATTTCAAAGGTCATTCTATGAATGTACAAATATATTGGGTTTAACAAACTGTGTCTCGGCGGATGAGCATATTCAGAGATCGTACGTAAGAGTCACTCTAACAATAGAGAATATCACGGATTTAAGGCAAGAATGTCCTATCTGCAATAGCTGCCCTATAGCCATTGTGTCAATATATTGCATTCTACATAGTACAAACTTCATAACATGATTCATGGCAGCTATTGCAGATAGGGGCTTATTGCCCCCAAACCCTCGATATTCATAGGAAAGTCTTTAGGTGAAAAGTCGATTAAATTTCACTAGCTTCTGGCTAGTAACCTTTATAGCGCTCGGATGCAGAGCGTCAGACAAAGGTTCAAATAATGTAACAAAATGTCAACTATTTATACGGAATTGAAAATTTCTTGTGACTTAATTTGAGATGCACGTGAAATATGTATAATGTCGTCTATATAGTAAGTTTGTTTACTAATCACATCAGTAGACCGATATGATGATGAATAGTCAGATATATGAAAAAAGGTTAAAATAGGCCTATTATGTGAAATTATCCACAGAATTCAATATTTTTTTTGCTTAATTTGTACACTTGTTCAAATTGTACTGATGAAATTTGTACTCGATTTGGAAGGCCTATAATTATTGTGATTTGGAAGAAATTGTTTATAATTTTGCAAATGATATCATATTATATGTACTAAAATGTATGTGATATACGTGATACGTGATATTGATTTAAGATATTGTTCACTATAGGCGACAATATTAATTAATCTTCGTGACCCAAAGAATTACGAAGTGCCAATATGTACCTCGAAATTTGTTCCATTGATTCTGACATGAACATTGAATTTTGCTCAAAGTGTTGTAATCCCAAAATAGGTCTTGCGATAATTTAAATAAAAAGCCCGACGAAATGGTACGGTAGATTCCATTAATAAGTCCATGTCGCGTTGAAAGATTACGCACCGGACAGGTTCAATGACCATGCGTTCTCAGCACCAATACAACCTCAGTATTGAGGCTATAATCCTATGCTTGTGTGTATGGTTTATAACGTATTGTTACCAAGGCATAACAATCTAAGCGTGATTTATGTTCATTTCTTTCCTCCGTAACCTATGAGTGGAGAAGCACGCCGTCAAATCTAATTACAGGGGTCATTAGGGAGATTAACTCTACTTACCGGCAGCCCAGGCTCCCCTCATCTGGTGGTCCGGGTTTTGGCACCCAAAGTCCTGCGTGTGATATTATAGTTTTAGAAGTCGAACACGACTGAATACATGAATCATACCAGCGGAGATGCTTTAACATCAAACAAATGTTGCTGGTTTCTGCGATATTCCAGGTACCAAATGACCTTTGACATTATGTGCGCGCCATGAATAAATCATAAGGAGACTTTTGAATGATAAAAAGTTTTTGATAAATTATTGGATTTGAAATATTCGTTGAATTACAATGTGATCATGAAGGCAGGTGCTTATCAGAAACTGTATAAACGACTGGGTTTCGTAGGCTACGCTATGAACATGATAAATAAATAGTAGCCTAATACATTTAATAATAGAGTTTTTAATACTGAAGAATTGGAAAGAAATATCGGTAGGCATAATTTAAAAGCTGGAAACACGAATAGATACACATACAATTGTTATTAGTGCTCAAAATTCCATGTAAGTTTCACTTCACATAATCTTAATAGTTGACTTAAACAAATTCCTCACAGCATTTAAATTTTACTCATTAGCTTTTACAACAACTTTCTCCACCCAGTAGAGTCAATGAGCTCATTGTAAGAGCTTCCAAATACGCGATGAAAACACAGACAATGACAGATGATAACCGTTTTTTAAAAACCTGCCAATCTACCCAGTTGTGACATTTTGTCAAGTGATAATATATCAGGTTTGATTTGTTATTTTAACGTTGTTATGCATGCGAGTTGTAGGGGAAAGTGGGGTAATCCCGGGCACCTTTCGTTTAAGGCTACATAGGTACAAGATTAAATAAAGTTCATCAGTGAAAATCATACCAATGCAAAGTAGGAGTAATGTTCTAACTAGTAACAAGTTTTTAATAACTCAACATCTATAGTTAATAAGTTATAATTAAAAAACAAAATGGAAAAAAATGATGGGGTAATGCCGGACACGGGGTAATCCCGGACACATGATTGTTGCTAAGAGGGAAAGTGGAGTAGGGTGATAATCCCCTGAATGTATTAGGTACTTCTGTTACCTCAAGCATGCAACTATGGGGGCTGTTGTTGTTGTCTATATTTTCGAAATAACAAGCGTCCGGCATTACCCCATCTGTATAGAGACGCATGTGTGTCCGGGATTACCCCTCACGGTCTCGATTTATTTTGTCAGTGCTTGTTCTACTAATCCATTTTTAAGATACCAGAATTCATACATCCAGCTAACAATCAAGTATCAAACATAATTTTCAGCCATACTTAATCTGTGTCCCTTGTCGCTTTAACTGTCACCCAGCTAATAAATCACTGTTCAGATAAAAGTCAAAATGACAATTTCTGTTTTTTCGTAATTTTCACAAAGAAAGACGAGACCCAAAGCGCTGGTAGTAGTACACGTGAGGTACACCTTGAGGTAGCTAATACCCTAAGGTAGTATAATAGTGCCACCCTTCTCCGTTTAGCTGCAATCGACGTGTCCGGGATTCCCCACAGTCCGGCATTACCCCACTTTCCCCTAGTCCTGGCTCTGGCGCGTGGCGTCCGGACACTGTCTACATGCTTTGAATCGCCTCCACGCATCTTACCGGCTAGTTGTTTATGAAAATTAACTTAGCCGTATCATGTGTATTTTGCGCTCAAAACGGAGAAAAATGTATCACGGGCATTCACTCTCCCCCTTTCTTTATAGATTAATGTGTGATTTGATGACGCTGTGTTTATATTGAAGTAAAGCGAAGCGAAAAAGCAGCATGGCGTATTTGGAAATCGTTCGTGCTCAGTTTATGGTTTGCCAAACTAGTGAGTGGGTTACCAAAAATGCTCAGCCCGAATCACGCAGCAAATCATCAAAAAGTCGCCCAATGTTATCATAATGATTGGTGTCTATAGCTAAGGATAGCAACCTACCGTAGTTGCGAGCCATTGTTGAAAAACGGCAATTTTGTTGTCTCTATAAAATCATCGGTTTGTTTGTAACAATAATGATCACTAAATCGACGGGCAAATGCATGAAAAGTCGCCCGATTGGGCTTTCAAATCTAAGAGTTAGCAACTCTCCTTTCCAATTCAAATGTCATATCCTCGGTTGTTATTAATGCATAGGGTATCAAATTGCCTCCAATAATACTCAAGTACTTTGCATTGTATAGGATGATGCTTTTGCGCATTTGTCGAACAGAAATAGAGCACCGTTTCTTGTATAGCACAGATTGTATAATTGCTTAAGATTTTACCTTCAAATTTTGCATTGAAGCATTCAAAAGCATCAAAATGCTTAAACATCCTGGGTATAGTGATTGCATTATTTTCTTCCGTGTATATCATCTTCTATAATAAACCCCGATGTGATTTACAAAAGGCTTTTGACACAGAAGATCACTTAATGCGCAAATGACAAAAGCTGACGCATAGGTACAAAAAGCTTTTTATACCAAAATATATATAACTTCGCCCGTCCCACCCCCAGATATACATCCTGACACCCCACCCAATCCCTCCCACCCCCACCAAACATTATGATCGTAAATGAGGGACAAATTATTTGAGAAAGTGCGTTTCTATACACGATAATTATCATGATTATGCTGTCCAGGCATAAACAGAAGAGAAAGGGAAAGAAAGGGAAATGATGATCTTTAACTTCATCATTATTTCCAAATTGTCATCTAATAAATCGCATCTTTAATATAGATGAAACACTATTAGGACAGAGAAACATCAATTTGACAGATATGTTTCGCCTGATCAATCACATCCCCAAATGAGCGATTCCAGTTGAAATACACCCAAGACATGGCCTTAATCTTCCACATAGAGTGTGAATGGGTTACCTGCGGTGTGACGTCATTTGAAATTTACACTCCCTGTGTGGGATATTCATGTCATGTCTTCCAGAGGGGGTGTAAGGTTTTGAACTAGAATAGCCCAATATCGAACAGGACATGCAGGAAGGACGTCGTATTTTGTGCCTCTTTTACTCAATCTTGACAATAGCAGAGAAAACATGCATTTGGTGAGATGCATTAGCAACTTTTGTAGCCCTTTGATATCAGCGTAAAAAAGCGAGCGAAAAAAAGTCATGCTTTCCCGCCAAATATCCTCGTCAAAACCATGACAACCACACGTGTATGGTATCATGTTCATGGCAGAAGATGGGTTCGTCTTTACCCGGTTGTTTCTGCACGAATGCAACTGATGGATAGTGATCAGTGGCGGATGACGAGCCAGCATTTGGCGTAAATTGTTACGAATACGGTGTCGTATTCCCGCCATTTTATCTTCATTTACATTATAACACATTGATCATGTTGATTAAGGCAAAGACGCATTAAGAGCGATAGAGATATTTTAAGAAAACTAATGCAAATGATTATCAAATACTCGGATTCTAAATAGGCATGCAGTGTCATTGTTTTAGCTTTTATTTTGTCTCTTTATGTATTTCTTGTTTCTTTCTCTACCTTTTGCAAACTGCGATGGTCGTAACGTAACACACACTGTTTATATGCATTGATCAATCGACCAATACCTAGCTGAAAGCAAGACGATGTTCCATATGGTTCAACTTCAAATGTTCTCAACCTCTAAGAATTCTAGATAAACATATACATTTTTTTTATTCGAGTTCGACTTTCTGGGAATCGTTATTTTCCTCCAAATATGTGATACATTTTTATTCATTTTACTATATATATAACAAAACGCATTTTTACATAGGCCTAAGTTAGGAACATCATTATAATGCATATTATAAATTATACTTTTGTACAATATCGTGAAATTAATTACCATTGGAGTGGAGGATAAATCGGAATACTTCAACAAATACTATTATCTAAAGGCGGCATGAGCAATATTTTTTTTCCAGTTTTAGCCATTTACCTCATAACTGTAGTGCACTTCTTAACCTTTATAGAGCACTACCATTCCTCTTGTGTGTCAGCTTTATTTTTCTCAATATTTGAGTTTGTCATGCTCTCTTCTGACCCACCTGAACATTATTATAAATCTATTATAAATTTATTTTATTTTCAGAAAGAATGATTGAAATAATATAAATTTGCAAAACAGCTTAACTTAAGAGACTAGAATTGCAAATCATATCTAGGGCAGGAACAAAAACTCTAATATCTAAAATCTATGAACCAAGTTAAATGTCTTGACAAAGCGGATTTAGAGTCCTATATATTCAATCTAAGAGCAACTACAGGCGTGAAACACAAATGCAATGCGTTGAAACCATTAAAATGAAATCAAGACTCAATTTAGAAGCTCTTTCTTTTTAAGTGGTCTTTCAAAATATTCACGTATACTAATAGTAGAGTTGTCCTGAACAATTTACGCCTTATGTTGGGCAGTTCACGTTATCACCATAAATCGGGCAAAATATTCAATTTTCAACATATCAATTCTATCAGTGATATGAATACATTATACAGGCTATAAGCCACCAGTTGCTATACCGTCTGCAACCCGCCACTATACAATATTGCCCCGCCTCATCTATTAACTTGAACCCATTTAGAAGCGTGTTTACAATCACAAAGAATATTTTCCAGTGAATAACAATTGAATATCACGGACATAAGACTGGCCAACGTCCACCTATATCGGATGTACTATAAAACGTGTTTAGCTAAAACACACTGGTAGTTATTGGGGGTGTCACTTACAAAACCATGAATGGAGTCAGTAGGTTAAATAGAAAACCCCCTCATTTGAAACGAATGTATGTCGCGGATTTTAAGGTCACAACGCGTTTAAAAACTACAAATACAATGGATTTATTCTGTTACACTGATAAAGCATGTATAGGATAAATATATTTTACATCTGTTATTTATATGCATATTTATTTATTTATTTATTTATTTATTTATTTATTTATTTATTTATTTATTTATTTATTTATTTATTTATTTATTTATTTATTTATTTATTTAAAATGTGCAGACAGTCAAATGTATAATATTATTATGCCTTTGACTTATTTTTAAAAACTTTTATAACATTGTATAAATGTTATTGCTTTCTGGCTTTTTAATTGTGAAAGTAGTGTAAAAGCCTACAATTGCATTAAAGCACCAAAAGTTCCCTTTATCATCATTACACTTGTGTACAACAGCCATGACATCCACTGCTACCTTTCTGATAAGTAACTTGTTGACCTAATATTCCGACCGATGCTTCATACTTCAAAATCCGTGTTAAAATTAGGGCGGTTCATCGTTAAATGGATCAACAGCTTTCCATTGTTTCGAGGCGCAAGAGAGTAAACGCCGAACGTACGCATCCAATAGCGCACGGTCTGTGGAGCGCATCGTCGCGCAGATTGATAACAGATTGCTATATGAATCCCCAAACACAAAGCCGTTCATGTTTCAAGTCAACTAGCCCAGACCGTACGCTATTTTGACCTGTTTAATACAGACCTATGTACATTATCTCAACCTTTGTGGAAATTGGAGTCTATTATAGTCAACATTAATTATTTTTATATTTTTTGTATAACATGGCTCTTGATTGGAACAAGATTCAATCCATAATGAGTATACTAATGGGCTTCTAATCGGGCTCCCTATCCAACGTAATCCTTTACATGCTATACAGTCTTCACAGCGCCCATTTGAATAGGTCTAGAGGAAAAAAATAAAAAGGTTCCAAATTCGGCACCGTTCTGCCATATTGAGATTTAAATAAGCTTATAAGTTACGTTTGATTGAATAACTGTTAGTACATCACTGCTTGTTTCAAAACATCTATGATGAAGGTTAATCTAAGCATTAACATAAATTAAGTCTCTCTTTTAAAAAAAAGCTACAGATTGGTTAGTAGGCTATTTATGTGTGTCTTCTTTCAATATGCTCAATGCCTGCACTATGGACCACAATGGCCTCATCCCAATGACATAGTTCAATAACCCTAATAAAACAATCATAGTACAAAATTTGACCTCAAGTTGCAAAGTATGAGATTATGTACCCAAATTTTCAAAGGTCATTCAATTAATGTACAAATGTATTGGAGTTAAAGAACTGTACCCGAATATATGAACATGTTGTGGATCCCAGTGCTGTATATCAGTAATGTGAGCCATAAGAATCAGTAAGTGCAGCCCCCGATCGCAAAAACATCGCTTCTCTGAAGGAGGAAGAGACTTATTGGGCTATTCCAGTTGAAATCCATACACCCCCTATAGAAGACATGACCTTAATCTCCCACACAGTGGGTGTAGATTTTAAAAGTTGCTTACACATTAAAGTAACCCCATTTGAAATTTACACTCCCTGTGTAGAAGATTAAGGTCATGTCTTCCATAGGGGGTGTATGGATTTCAACTGGAATAGCCCATTGGATCGCATTTAACTATGAATTTCCCTCGTCGTTCTATTAGACATCCACTCCAATGAAATGCCCATAATACAGTACATTAAGGCGCAGAATCCATTTAGCAACGTCTCGAAGTAATCATTTGCCCTTTAAATGTCCATTTCTGAAACTTCTGACATCACGCACCTCGGCATGCTTTAAACCCATTTAGTTGAATCACACAAATGCATAATTTAAGTACTACTTTGTATGTTGATAATTCGTACATATTTAAAACTCGAGCTCCAGAAGTATAAAACACATTTTGATGAGGTGCATTTAAAAATGCGGTGCTTAGGGAATTTGCCGGCTAGCGTGAATCCCTTAAGTCGCCGCCTATAGGAATTCTTTCACGGTTTTGAGTAACTCGGCTTTCACGCGTAACTTTGAAGTACCATGATTATTCTTAGGTTGGCAACACTATAAAACAAGAAGAAATGACAATGATAAGACGATACTAAAGCGTGAAATTGATGCGCCTTAATACGACATTATATTATCAGTTTAAATTATTTACCCTTTTTGAGGAAACTTGTTCTTCTTTCTTTCTTTCTTTCTTTCTTTCTTTCGTTCTTTCTTTCTTTTCTTTCTTTCTTTCTTTCTTTCTTTCTTTCTTTCTTTCTTTCTTTCTTTCTTTCTTTCTTTCTTTCTTTCTTTCTTTCTTTCTTTCTTTCTTTCTTTCTTTCTTTCTTTCTTTCTTTCTTTCTTTCTTTCTTTCTTTCTTTCTTCCATTTATTTCTCTGTTGAAGACCGTTTATAAATGCTGTCTCTCAAAATGACCATACATTACTGGTTGCTATCTACCGTAGAAAGCAAGCAGTCACATGTCCTCCTAATCATAGTTAATTGAATTGTACTTTCCCAATTAACCAATCTCCATTGGTTATGTTGGTGCCCCTTGCGATGCTACCACCAATTCTTATGCTTTCGTAAACCATTGTGAACGATGACCATGATGACCCAATGTAAAGTCATATAATAGACTCAAACTCGTAACTCGCAAGTAAAAAAAAAAATGAAAAGATAAAACGAATAACAAACCCATTATTGGAATGATTGAAGTTATGGCATAGCTGAAATGTTTGCATAATTCAACTTATCTCGAAAAAGATATATTTTAATAATCATGAAGTGGAGTTATTGAATTTGTGTGACTTAAATGCTCCTTCTCACACACATTAAACATGTTGACTCTCGACAAACGTGCCCATGTAAAATAAAGTTGCCCAACGTTTAACTCTACATGTGATGATTATAAGCAAATCACAGTTTCAAGGTCATTAATACTATAGAAAATATTGCAATGAAAAACCTGTCTAGTGTTGGTTCAATAAATTTGATCGGCACATACTATAGATATGTGAAGGGAAACAATTAGGCCTAATTGTAGACCCAAATCAATAAATCTCAAAGTTACAACTTGAACACAAGTGAAGCAAACGGTAAAATTCTACACCCAGTTGAGGCAATAAATGGCGTTTCGTTACAAAGCCATGTGGTAGTCACACATTTATAGTGACAAGTATATTAAATTTAAGTGTTTGCATGGGCCATTATTGGCCCAATTTAACATTGTTAAATACAATCTCGATATGCGTATACATGCCTCTCAACCTCTTCAGCACAAAATTCACAAATCTACTTAAGTGCGCCTGCGCGTGTCTCGCCCTGAAAAAATAAAATGATTGACAGATTTCGCAGCTTGTCAACTTAACTGTTTTACAAACAACATTACTTACTTTTGACAATGTTTGATAAAACATATTTCTATAGTTGTTTGTTCAATTGAAGAGTTGTCTGTATATTTGTACTCATTATTGCGACAGTATAATGCTATTATATAATAGCAAAGATCAAACCCAAATGCCTGTTTTCAAATAATTGAATAATTATTTTGAGCGCATCTCCACATGGTGTGTATGTAATGCTGCAGGGTGACACAATAACATTCTTTATATAAAATGATCTCTTCTTAATTAAACTGCATTCATTTTATATGCTTTGAAGAACAATAATATTCTTTATCAATTATATTTATTAAATTATTTTACATTAGTTAGGAAACCGAATGACAATGAAATGAAATTATTATTTAAAACTTGAAACAAGTATTAAATAAAACAAGGAAAGTTATGTAAAAAATGTTTCGTTAAGCCCATTCAAGGTAAAAAGTAAAACTATTATATTTAAAATGTTCTAACATGTTAAGAAGAAAATCTTTCACCCTTAAGTTTTGCATTACCATAACACACTAAATCCAGACCTCTAAGTCTAAGGCCACTTAGAGCTTTGTTAAAGTGGTCAAAAGTCACATTGGCCAGCAAAAGTGGCTCAATGAAATCTAATGACAAGTCAAATGTTATTTCATTGCATTAAAATCGACATAGATATGTGTGTCGAACAGCTTTAGCAAACATTTACAAAAGCGCTCTTACCCATGCACATAACCCCATTGTGACAGGCTAACGTCTGTCCCTGCACGCGCCACTCGCCTTAATAGCGATATAATTAAAGCATGGCGTTGTAGGCAACATTTACATTGTGTTCACAAATTGGTCTTTAATTTTGATCAATATTTACTCTGAAAAGGTGATAAATTTACCGTGTTTGAGGGCGGGTAGACAAGCAGACATGCGTGTCCAAATGCATAGGACATGCAATGTCATGCATCACGCTCGTCAATTCATTTGTTCAACTTCATCCAAACATATCAGCTCTTGTTTTATTCTTCAGACTCATCATTCATACCATCAAATTGTGATACTGCTGACCATAAGGCGGCAATCTGTTTTAGTCCTGTATTTATTTGCTCGTCATTGATGACAAATCATGTTTAAGGTGTCACTGCTAGTTTGAGGTATGATTTCTTGAACGTGTCTAAATCGTCGTACATTGTACGACGGCTCAACGCAAACGCACCCCCCTCACCAAACACACCCCACACCCCCACCAAACGCACCCCACACCCCCAGATCATATAATGTGACAAAGTAAGACTGATTCAGCTTTTTACAATGAATTAGTTATAAAGTCACCTTAACATCTCAAAGTTTCAGATTAACAGCATCAAAATGTGGAAGATAAAAAAAAAGCTTCAATTGTAGAAGCGACAAGTACAAATAATCGCCAAATGATAAATGATATTTCACTTCGATACTTTGTTTATTTCTGCTTTCTCAAACACTGACATTTTAGGCTGTTTCATTTTGAGGTGATGACGCGACGGCATTTAAAGGCACTATTATAGCGAGGTCTATGCTCCAAATACCAGCAACACTGAAGAAGAAATGGACGAGTTCTATGAAGATCTACAAAGAACTATAAATGAAGCCCCATCCCAAGACATGTTGATAGTGATGGGAGACTTCAATTCCAAAGTAGGCAAGGATTGGGAACCATGGAATGGTATACTCGGGAAATTTGGCTGTGGTGAAAGAAATCAAAGAGGAGAAAAACTCCTAAACTTTTGCGCTACCAACAACCTCTGCATATCAAACACCAAATTCAATCAATCAAAGTTTAGCCGTGAGTGGACCTGGGAATCCCCAGATGGTACAACAAGGAACAAAATTGACTTCATTCTCATTCAACAAAAATGGAATAGCAGCATATCAAACTCACGGAGCTACCCTAGCGCCGATATTGGATCAGACCATCAGATGGTCCTTGCTGATCTAAAACTCAAGCTGAAAGTGAAACCAAAGGCAAACAGACTTCCTCGCTACGAGGTTACAAAACTCAAATCGGAAGAGATTAGAGAGTCATATGAAGTGACAATAGGTGGTAGATTCAAACCCCTATTAAACATCCCAGATACTGATGTCGGGATTGAAGACCTATGGAATGACATCAGAAATACAATCAATGAAACTTCTGATAAACTTCTTGGAAAGAAAAAACCACAACAACAGAAGCCATGGATAAGTACTGAGGTCCTAGAGTTAAGCAGACAGAGAAGTAAAGTGAAACTGCAGCGCTTAGGAGGACCCTACTCTGAAACCCAAGTACAACTTTCTAAATAGGGAAATAAAACGGAAGTCGAAAGAGTGTAAAGACAACTGGCTACGTGAACTGTGCAAAGATGTGGATGATGCGCATGAAGCAAAGAAAACCAAGCAGATCTATGCCACCATAAAAACAATCACAGGGACTCGCTCAACATCAATGTCAAGTGTCAAAGACAAAAATGGCAAAGTGCTAACTGAAGATAAGGAAGTCAAGGATAGATGGAAAGAAAGTTTTGAAGAATTATTCAACAAAGACAGTCCTGATGACACCTCCATCCTCCAAACAATTCCAACCATTCCTGAAGAAGGGGAGGAAGCAAACATCCTGATAGACGAAGTTCGAGCAGCCATCAGTCATCTCAAAACAGGCAAATCCCCTGGTTTTGATGGGATCTCAGCAGAGGAACTGAAAGCTACAGGAGAACCAGGTGTCAGGATTATACACAAACTGTGCAACAGAATATGGGACACAGGTGAAATTCCAGAAGACTGGGGAAGAGCTGTTATTGTTCCAATTTATAAGAAAAAGGACAAGTTAGACTGCTCCAATTACATAGGGATCAGCAGCCTTAGCCTTGCAGGAAAAGTATTCTGTAGCATACTCCATAAAAGAATGCAAACCCGAACAGAGGAAATACTTGCTGAATCCCAAGCAGGCTTCCGACCGGGAAGGAGCACCATAGACCAACTCTTCACCCTAAGACAACTGGCTGAAAAGTACAACGAAAAACGGAAACCATTGTACTGCTGTTATATAGACTACCAGAAGGCCTTCGACACTGTATGGCAAGAGGGTCTGTGGCAAGCCATGCGACACCTGGGATACCCGTCAAAGACCGTCAATCTTCTAAGAGCACTCTATGGAACATCTCAAAGCACTGTAAGAGTCAATGGAGAGCTTACACCTTGGTTTACCACTAGGACAGGAGTACGTCAAGGATGCATACTGTCTCCACAACTTTTCAACATTCTGCTGGAACTAGTGTTAAGGTTGGCTATCCAAGACGAACAGATAGGTGCAAAAGTGCAAGGGCAGTACATCAACAACCTCCGCTTCGCAGACGATATTGTCCTCCTGGCTGAAACTAAAGAAGACCTACAGTTTCTGGTTACAAGAGTTGATACTTTCAGCAAGAAGTTTGGACTTACTATTAATATCAGCAAAACTGAAGTCCAGGTCATCAACAGAGAAAAAGTGAAACTTGATATTCTGATTGGCGGGGAACCCCTCAAGCAGGTGGAGGATTTCGTATACCTGGGAGGGGTAATATCAGAAACCCCCAGCAATGAAAACGATATCAAACGTAGGATTGGTCTTGCTATGGGGTCCATGCAGAAGCTGAACCCCATTTGGAAGTCGAGAGACATCAAATATTCAACCAAACTTGAATTATACCGAGTACTGGTCCTATCCATCATCACATATAGTGCCGAAACCTGGACACTCAAGAAATCAGAGGAACAGAGACTGCAAGTATTTGAAATGGCGTGCTTGAGGAAAATATTAGGAGTCACACGTAGAGACAGAATCCGAAATACTAGCATCAGGGAGCGGCTACATTACTACAAAGAACTGACTGCAACTATCATGACCAAAAAACTCAAATATTTTGGTCATGTGAAAAGAATGAACAACACCCGATATCCAAAAATCCTGCTTGAAGGTCACATAGAAGGCAACAGACCCAGAGGAAGACCGGGAAAAAAGTGGCTCGAGGACATCAAGCACTTCTGTTCAGAGACGGGAATACCATCAATTGCAGCGGCAGGACATCTGGCCACCAACAGACAGCTGTGGAGACTCAAACTTGTTCGGAAGCCATCTCCGAGACCTACCTCAGGAGGACGGCTTTAAGTCAAGTAAGTCATAGCGAGATACTAACTCAGATTTACTTAAGTGATCAAGAACCAGAAAGTTGCATTTTTGTAAGAAACCTAGCATATTAATAGGTGTTTTAATATAAGTAATACGACCAATAAGAACACTTGCAGCAATATTCACGAATTACAAGCCGACGACGGATGTCGGCTTGTTCTGTCTCTTCTTAATTCTTCTTCTTCTTCTTCTTCTGGCAACTCGTGACATTTTGCGTGACTTGCCACGTTTCGCCCTAGCTCTCTTATGCTTCGACAGATTTCAACCATAGTTGAGCCAAATGACCACTGGACTAGGCCAAACCTTCCATTTGACTTTGACCTTGCTGTGACCTTTGACCTAGCTATAATGGTCAAAAGTGTGATTTCACAAAAAATGCTACTCCTTCCACAAATTTCATGCAATGATCATGTGACTCATGCATATGAATCAACATGTGGCAGTGCTTAAAACTTCCTAAAAAGAATTGAGGTCAAAGGTCATTAAGGGGGTCATTTCCGGTCTGAAAGCTAAAAATATTCAAAAAATCACTGTCTTTACAAAAATATATAGCAGAGAGTCGCCATTAGCACACATGCATTGCTACTAGCCAGGGTCTTTAGGATGCCTACAGGTTTGGGGTCAAAGGTCATTAAGGGGTTACTTCGGTCAAAAACCAAAAATGTTCAAAAAAATTGTATCTCAAAATGTAAACAGACCAGAATAATATAACCAACATACATGAATTAGTGTTCCCTGATGTATGCATGGTATTTTTATTTTGGGGTCAAAGGTCATTAAGGGTCACTTCCTGTTTTTAGCTGAATAACTTCAAGAATTTTTATCTCAAGAACTGAACATGTTAGAATTTTTTAATTAAAATTGGAACAATGCATTTTGTCGGTGTACATAAGGTTTTTTTTTACATTGAGGTCAAAGGTCATTAAAGGGGTCAAAAGGTCAATCAAAAATTTTCAAAAAATCAAAATCCATGTATAAGTTCCGATTAAGCTGAAATTCACCAGGAATATTTCTTATGACATCCTAAGCACAGTGTAAGAGCAGTTGACCCCATCCGTAACCCAGGGGTCAAGTTATAGGGTCAAATCGCGGCTTGTATTCAGCGTCTGTTGACTCTAGTTTGAATTATTTTAGGCAATATTTCCTTAATGATAATCATGATAAATTGATAATATTGTATAGACTGTAATTTTATTCAAATGATTTTTGCGCTTTCGCCGAAATTACAGACAGTGCATTTAAAGGAATTTATATTGGGTATTCCAGTTGAAATCCATACACCCCCTATGGAAGACATGACCTTAATCTCCAACACAGAGAGTATGAATTGCAAAAGGAGTCACCCATTCAGTTAACCCCATTTGAATTTCACACTCGTTGTATCGAGGATTATCTTATATAGGGGGTGTATGGATTCCAACTGGAAGAGTCCATGTAGAGAATGATTGCAATGGCGTATAAATGGTAGATTTCATATTAGTCACCACGTTGTCAAAATTTGTAATATGAGAAGCATTAATCATTCATTCTAGTCTAACGTCATCATCAAAGGTCAAATGTCATTCATATTTGCATTCCAAAGTTACTTTTCTGTGACAAATATCTTCCGTGTAAATTTTATCACCCAACACTAAAAGGTAGCGTGCCATTAAATGTATCACCCAACACTAAAAGGTATCGTGCCATATTTATATGATGTTGTGTACAACAACTGATCACTGTTGATCAAAATAGTCGACAGTTACGTCTCTATCAACGGAGGCAACTTGACTCATTTTTTCTTCGAGATCAAATTAAATTGTTACATATTCTGCTAATTACTACCACCTCCACTGCTGATTCTTTTGCTACTTATAAATGGGAAAAGAAACGTAAAAATGTAAAATGGTATATTTAGCCTCACTGTGATTTAGCCTTATTTGTTTTATATATCTGGACCAATTTATAGCGTCAAAAATCATTGCAGTTGGGCACAATGGTTCATTATATAAAAAGAGGCCGTTTTAAAATTTGCATCCGAGTCCATTGGAGTCAACTCTCAAACCACACAATAGGCCATGCCTATTCAGGTGTTTGTTAAAGAAAGTTGCTTCCTATGGAGTCAGGTACAACTTTTGAAATGGCCTCTTTGTTTTACATAATGATCCATTGTGACCAAGCGCAATGATGTGACGCTATAAATTGGTACATAACAAAGTAGGCTACACACACCTCTTATAAGTTGTGGATCGTAGATAGAATACCGTAGTTCTATATACGTCTACTTCCAGTACTACTTCCTTACCCCCACTATGAACACATGTACAAAATAACAAATTACCCAGAAAACATGTATTAGTTAGTTATTATCATCAAAAAACGCTACATTACTGTTGTTTTTAAAATGTTACTGTAAATACTTTTTTGAAATAACAGTACAGACTACATATGTTTTGTGACAACATTTGATTTTTTTTCAAAAATTCACGTTCTTAAAACGTTTTATAACCTTTATAACCCAATATTGAAACATTTTCTAACCTGTGAGCCCCATTTCAAAATGGTAAGGAAAACGTTTGTGAGTGTATCCTGCACGAGTACATGTACATACATGTACAATTCCGTACATTAAAACAAAGGTTTTATACAATCATGTATCATTCTTAACTCTGCACTTAAGTTGAACACCAGGTGACGACATAGAAAAAGTGCCGCTGTTAAAAATGAAATATGATTTCTCCTCAAGCAACATAATAAAATGGATTGAGTTTTTGATTCGCGCGGGAATTGTTCAGATCTATTGATCTAGGCAAAACTGATGATACATGTCTCTCTTTCGAGTAAAATATCTGTTAACTCAATGCAGACAAGAGCAGACGTCAGACCTAAATTTTTGCAAAAATTGTTAAACAAATCAGAAGATCCTATTTTTAGTTCTCATACATGTTATTTATGTGACAACATGATCAAACAGTACTAACATGCCTAGTGATGTTTCAGTGACTCTTGATATGGCTCTTGGAATTTGAGAGTAAAAATAGAAAAGTGGTTGGTTTTGTAGAGTACGCATAGAGGAAAATCATTGCCGCGTGCAAAATTAACTCTATGTATACGCGGGAAATTGTAAGCAGACGACACAAAAAATAAATTCTGCAAAATGTTATTAAAAATATGCTATTTCCTAAATTTTTTCCAAAATGTGTGTACAATATTGGTTGTTTAGGGTCAGTTGTATTGGTAAAAATATTCCATATTTTCTGGAATTTGCTTTTGTGAAGTTGTGAAAATTTTAACTACCACGCAAAGTATAGTGGCTTCACAACGCCATACAGAAACCTCGTGACTGAACAAAATGATTAAACTCAGGATGCTGTGTGATACGCCTCTGACACAGATAATTCTTGGGCCATAATTTATTGCTTTCGTGAAAGATGTAGCTTAGTCAGTGTCTTGCCGAACTCGGGATATGATATACATGTTATAAAGTGGCTTTTAAAGAAAATACCTAAAATTAAAGGTATATAACACACGTGGTAGATAGAATTTTTTACTTCCGTACAGAGCTTGTTTGTTACGTCGTCTGCTCAGACATAGATATGGGGGCAGACACCTTCTCACGATTCCTCGAGGCATCTCGCTTGCCCTTCAGCTTCCGACTTGTCTTGATCCAAAACGCCTTTCCGCCATCCTGGCCTACATATTTATGCGCAATCGTCTGCGAACTATTTCATTTATTAGTCTTATATTGACCTGTTTTGAACTCTGTAAAAGGATATTTTAAACTCCAAAATGTTGGCATGGTTGAATTTCATGAGTTAATGATGATTTAGCCAGATGTTTTATGTTTTGTTTAGAATAACGAATGTGGAAAGTTAAAATTCAACTCTGGCTTTGATGATATTGACGGTTATAAGGGCTAGGCTTAAGGGGCTTACGCCTTGAACCTTAGTTGCTAAAAGCACTGCGATGTTTTTGAGCTTTCGGCACTACTATGTAGTTACTAACCATCTCGATTGGTTATACGATATAGCATTTCGTGAACAAACAAATATGGTAGCTATTGAAAGATTTGGATGTGATATGTAGTTGAATTATTCGGTTCTTGACATGAGACACCAACCAACACTATGCACAACATGCTCATCTATCAGGGCACAGTTCTTTAATCCCAATACATTTGTACATTCATTGAATGACCTTTGAAAATTTGGATACAAAACTCATACTCTGCAACTTGAGGTCAAATGTTGCATTTCCAGTGTTAAATTGAGGTTGTTGAACTATGCCATTGGGATGAGGCCATTGTGGTCCATAGTGCCATTCACTGTGTGGATTTTACCTTCCGTTATTTTGTCACAAATGTAAGCTTTGTGAAGAGGGAAATTCCTGCAAAAGCAAAACGAAGTTTTATCAGCTTTATTCATTTAAATCTTTTTATAATAAACTGAGGGTAAAGTGGCAACACTAAATGTTTTGTATTGCAGTAATGGCTCCCTAAAACGCAAAAACATCCATTGTGCAAAGTAAAGGAAATTAAAACAAAGCCCTTTGTTGGATAATGTTTTGATTAATCGGCATATACTTGTCATTTTGTGAAATGAAATGAATCTGTCCAAGTATCGCTGTAATCATCAGGAATCATTATTGCATAAGACTATAGTCGCTGGTCACGTTGGGCTATTCCAGTCAAAATCCACACTACCCCTGTGGAAGATTTTGGAAATATCTGCCACAGAGGGAGTATGAATTTCAAATGGATTAACACATTAGCAGCTCCATTTGAAACTCACCCTCCCTCAGGGGATGGTTCAGGTTGAATCTTTCTCAGAGGATGTATGGAATTCAAATGGAGCTAATTTACTCATTCCATTTTAAATTTACACTCCCCTGTAGCAAATATTTCCAAAATCCTCCACAGGGACAGTGTGGATTTTGACTTAAATAGCCCAGTACAATCCTGCATTTTGTATTTGTTCAGTCTATTTTCGTATTATTACTATTATAATTTTTTTTTTGGAGTGAGTATGATGTATTTTGTTTAAAATAATAATGATAATAATAATATTGTCGTTAGTTTTACATGCCTACTTGGCAGATGCCTTTGCCGTACAGCGAAAGAAGTTTGTATGCATGCAGCTCCTATAACGCGCTTTGTTGAGGATGCTAGAAAAAGCGACAGGGATGAATCTTTATTACCTGAGAAAATAGCTGCTTGTTGCTTTGCTTTGTTTAAAAAGAAAATGGATCGGTATAAGAACTTAAATTAAACAACAAAAAACATTACATATTTGGTTGAAGACACATGACAAGACACACATAGGAAAATTGAGACACACTGAGACATGTCTTCAGCAAAGACGTGTCAAGTCAGAAGCCACAAACTCAAGACATGTCTTAAAAATTGGCTTCAATAGACACATCTTACATTTTAGATGCATGTTTGCGAGACATATCTTGCATGGAGACATTTTGCGAGACGTGTCTTGTATAGGCACGTAAATAAGTGTCTTACCAAGCTTACTAGAGAGTAGAGACATGTCTCAAAACTGGCTTCACGGAACATGTCTTAGCTTGTGTCTTCAGCCAAATATTTATCGTTACATTGTAGTGACAAATTGACTTTTGCACATGATGCTGTCTTTGTGTTTGGATTGTTTATACAGAAAAAAAAAAACTTATCAGGCAGCTATTTCCAATGGCATCTTTACAAGTATGGTTTACATGAAGTTTTCCACGGCCTGTTAATTCCGACCACGTATTACTGTCTTACTGATAATGGCTATCCGTATCTACCCCTTATCCCTCGCCCCGTCTTCAAGTCCCTTCTTATTCCAATCTTCCTCTACTCTTGGCGTTCTCGCTCGTTTTGCATCGACCAACCGTGACATCAGCTTTTGGAGATCTCAACGCACCATGGATGAAATTTTGGAATTGTGCGAGTTGAAGTTCCGGTAACATCGCGTGCTGAATACCATAATAGTGCAGATCTTTTTTGATCTCATCATGCGCATCACAAACGTGTCGTCCGTGTAGCGTCATCATCGTTATGGTCCTTCTATAACAAGGAGAGGATCGCTAGCTTGTGATTATTTCTAGTTTTTGTTCTTGAGTGAGCACAGAAGACGACGACGAACTCGAAGCAAGGCAGTTGCCCTTGCTAACAAGTTTACATTCTCCTTAACATGTGCCGTTGCCCTAACTCAAGTGCATTCTCACGGGAGAGATGCTCGATGGACCGCGTAGAATATCCACAAACTTTTAAGACATTGCATACGGACATCCGAATTTAAATGCAGATATTTCCCATTTCCATGCATTCCTTGCTTAAGGAATACAGAGTTACTCAGACATTAAGAACATTTAAATTCAATTCTATACATGATTTACTAATTCCATGCTATGTGGTTGTTTCAAATTATGAACCACGTGTTTTAAATATCTATTTAAAAATAACGGTCGTTTTATACACGTTATAGTATTCTCACCATGCGTTTGAGCAGCTAAGGGGTTAGCCAAGTTAGCGGTAGGATGCGCGTCAGCCTAGCGCACACCTCTCGCGGTCGTCACCCGTGTACTCAAGTCATCTAGAGATTCAATTTTCACGTTTTTCGTATTCAGGATATCCCATGATTTATCCGAATAGAATACAAATCAAACGGTTGTTAAACTCAAAACATTTCACTTTAGTTTGACTGCTGACTCAACAAAGTGCTTCTAGAATAAATAAGATAAGTCAATATTGGAAGAAAATCACTACGCATACAAAATATTTGCATGAAGAAAGCCATTTTGTCATTTTTTAATATCATATGACTCGTTGTGTTAGCTGAATAAAAAGAGTCAGTAAATTATTGAGTCTTGTATTTCAATCGCAGAATAATTTTGCGGTAATAAAGAGATTCAATATAGTGAATGGTTTTAATAATTGCCACATTGTAAAATGCTAAAACCCAGATATCTCCAAAGTCTGAAATTATTTTACGAAAGCTCCAGACTACTATTGGTAAAAATGAACATAATGGTCAAGTGTTCCAATGTTTTTGCTTCTTCAGCATGTTGTGATTGGGGGTGTGTATGTTAAAGTCGTAGGGCTGGGGCTAGGAATTTGTTCTTTAATGTTCTTTGTGCTTTAATCTTTCTATCCCATCTCTCTTGAAACTTGTACCAGGGCCTTTCTCTTCGCCTTTTCGATGTATACTATCGCCAATAGTTTACGTTCTTGACGTTTTGGTGGGTTTTACACAGCAATATTACTGATCCTTATCTCCAGTAGCTTTCAAAATATTCGGCATCGTCTCATGGATCTACACTAACATGACTATTGGCTGCTGCGTCATATCACAATTACATTAGAGTGTTTTGTCCCACGGTCGTGATGGTACGCATGCACGTTGGACTTTTCACATAAAATTTAGGAGCATGGACATTTAGAATGATGCAAATAAATTAAAAAACAGCTTAAAAGATATTAACAATTCTAAACTTCTTAATGTTTGTTTTGTATTTTTCAGCTTTTCCCGGTATCTATGCAACATCAACAGGTATGACAGCGGAGAACACAGCTCTTGCACATGCGCACTCAGTATCATTAGATTACAGAAGAAATGGGACTTCACTAAAGGATCAAGTTACGTGTAATAGTAGCAATCTGGACCACATAGAAAATAACAAGGTATGATGATGCAACTAATTAGTTTAATTGGCAACTCTTGTTCTTCTACTGTTACTGGTTACTTCTTACATTTGGTGGGCTATAGTCCTAACTCGAGAATGTGCGTAGAGCGTGACTGACGTTCTTGTGTGGAGATCACTCTAGGTGTAATATACGCTGGCGAAGTTACGTAATTAATCGGATTAATTACCATAGCAATAGGTGAAACAATTTTGAACATATCGCGCTGCACTACAAGCAGGTTACACTCATCACCTGTGTATGTCTGCAATCATAGATTGAATACAATACTGGTCTTTTCAAAGATACTAATCTTACAGGTGCAAGTAATCAGCATGATATGTTTTTAAATCACTTAACGGGCTCTGTCCTCAGTACATTGATGCGTGCCTAAAAATAAGATCGCGGCCGGACTCTATGCGTACTCGTTCATCATCCTGTATCACATTGGAAATTCCATCATCCAGAAAACAAGCTGGGGACAGAGCTTTTTCCATTGCTGCTGCTCAATCTTGGAATAGGCTTCCTGTCACAATCAGAAATGCTCAAAACATAAACAGTTTCAAAACAGCTCTCAAATCTCATCTTTATCCGCAGTAACTTTTTTTGTTTTCCATAAACTCTTTTGTACTTCTCATGATACATGTATGTCGCCATTGTTATATTCAATTATTGCTTAATGTTTATATTTTTATCTTTTGTGTTTTGCTTACCAGCGCTTTGAAACTTTCTTGAAAAGGCGCTTTATAAATGTTGTAGTATAGTAGTATAGTATAGTATATGGTTCAATGAAGAGGTACCGCGTGAACGTATCAGTGCAGCGCGGTATATTCAAAAATTGTTTTCACCTATTGATATGGTAGTTAATCCATTATTACGTAACTTCGCCAGCGCATTCGTTTCTGTTTCCTGAAGCCGGTTTTGTTGTTAATTGGAATTTAGATGTGATATCATCGATTACATCAAATAAAATCAATACATACTGTACAAGTTTATTTTTAAATTAAGTTTAGATACAAAAATGATAGCGGCCCATTGTACGCGGGAAGGCTGTCTATACGTTATATTTCATTCACTCCGATCCGCCACCACTAAGGAGCAACGACCCCAGTGATTTAGTGGGCGTGTACAAGAATGTCACACGTCCTCTATCTCGTCTCATCCCTTTGACCTCCTCTCTCATCATTACCTCCTTGCCGAAACCTCTCTGCTCTCTACAAAATACACACGCCATGTTCACACAGGAGGATGATACTAAGTAGTTCAGAACCTTTGATGATTCAGTCAGATGTTCAGGTGGTGCAAACACACTTAAATGTTTGACACTCCAAGTGGCGTTTAACCCCAAGCTATTTAGGGCGTTTAGCTGAACCTCCGGGTAAACGTAGAGGAAATTGGAGGTATAGTCGCGTTGAAGGGTTTCAGCATTTGTTTAGAATTCCAATGTTTGATTGGCTAAATTCCGTTTCTCGTACAATTTTCACCCCAAATACCATTGACTAGGGGGTGTTAGCTGGCAAACCTGTAATACATATGTGAATTCTGTATTTTGGAAGTTTAACTCCTAGGTTGATAGTCGTCTGAACAGAGCTTCTACTGATGGTTAGCGCAAAGGTGAAAAGAAGACTTCTTACTGTGGAATTGAATACCTCTCAATTTGTCATCACTTTATTAAATCTACGAACTCTTGGGTGTTAACTCAAGATTTTAGAAATATCTGGCCAATGACCTAGTCTATAGTGAATATTGCAGGCACTATTATTGTCTTATATTGTCTTGTCCTTCTGGCGGGGGTACTTTAACCATCTACCTGAGATAATCATAAAATCTATGCTGAAATATAACTGTTAAAAAACATAATTTCAAGGAGATAATAGAGGATAGAAAAGAAAATTGAAAATACATTTTCTTTAGTACATGAATGAAATACATGTATAGCTTTTTGCCAATAGGGTCCACCTCGTGTTTGTTGCAAATCGCGGGCAAACTCGTACCGTAAACATATTTTTAAACGAGATCGTTCAGATTTCTGAAAAAAGAAGGGCTCCATTTTGTTTCTGACAGATAATTTCGTCACTAGGTAAAAGAATGTGGTTAATAATTGCTATACAGCCAATTAAAATAAACACAATGCATGAATATGTGAAGGACAATGGAGTGCTTTAATATAAGAAGATTAACCTCTTCGGTAAATCCCACAAGTCGTTGCGTTCGGATCATATGTCGTCACTCTAATGCGCACATTGCTACTGCGCACTTAACGGCATTAAAATGCGCAGTAACGATGTTCGCTAAACGATGTGCACATTGTCGTGACGTCAGGTGATGACATCAGGTAGCCTCTAATAGGTAAAAGTTTTAATATACATCGGCGCGAATGGAGATAGTAGAAATTAAAGAGACTAAAACTTGGAGTTGATGCTTTTTTAATGTAATTTCTACAAACATGACAAATGCCTTTTGTCATTGGTCATTTTTTTGTATTGAACCTTTTGCAAAACAATATATACTATACTACTATAGTAATCGAACTATGAAAACAAACAGAAACTAAACTAAATTCTAGAATTATCTCTTTTGCAAAATTTATGGAGATGTACGAGATGAACGTTCTCATTGTAGTGACTTTTTAGATGGTGGAAGCTATTCGCCTTAATGCATTCAAAAGACAAAATATCGGCTTCAAACAATATTGTTTTCGTTTATAAAGAATAAAACCTTGTCATTCAAGACTTATCGTCAAGAAACTTGTCTAGCTATATGTTCTTTTATACAATGACATTTCATTGCACTTTCCCGAAGAACAAGTTTAAAATTCCAATCGGCACTTTAAAACGTCATTAGCCTAGTTTAAAATCAACATGTTAAAATGGAAGACGTTTTTCTCTCTCCCATTAGATGTCATAAGAACCCTTAACCTTCTCGTCCCGGAGAATCGGAACTCCCATAGATGGTCGTGTTAAAACAAACATTTGTTCAGTAATTTGAATAATATAATTCAAGGACAACTGGGATTCATGTTGTATTTTGATATGGTATATTCCACTGCGTACTCTTATTTAAAAGCACCGGTCGCCGCCTGTTGATAAGCGACAGGTTTCAAGCAGGAACGATCTCGAGGAAATCCCTTGTCGATTACAAAGTATAGCGTTTAGAAATACGTCTTGTCTAAGTTGTCTTGTATATAAAAAGACATAAGATGATATTCGTTATTGCACAACATAACAATGTACAGTGTTGCTACTTATTTGATATTCATGGCGGGATATTCCTTCTCATTCGGGAGCACCACTTAGCATATTAAACATGACATCTCGGCGGTACTTCAAATTTCAACAACGTCGGCAATACATTAAAATCCCGCGTGATTGCGCGGGATCTAAAGAGAGTTTTTTTAGCATGGTATCAATATTAATTAGTTTCCCGAGGGTGATTAGTGATATATGTTGGTTTGTGGCCTTCGATTGAATGATATTTTTATGAGACAGCGTCACATCGTCACAATGTCGGATCACCAAAAGACTCCGACACGGCCAAAAGAAAAATATATTTGTTTATGTATCCCTCAACCAAATTGTTCTAATATCCACATATTTATAGTACAGTCATAAATAGGTCTTTTAATTATTGAGAAACTTCTGTCCTAGTAATCCTGTGAGTCCTTTGAATTTGAAATCCTATAGGGTGTGTGGAGGGCTTTTTATGATAACAAGAGTACAATCTTGGGACAAAGACACACTAGAAGTCTGGCCATATGCATTGGGACATACGCTTTCTTCAACAAATATAAATTCAAGGGATCCTGGACCCTGGATGAGATAGACCGCGTGAATACAACGACGCATTGCCAAGAGAGTTGAGGTTATAGTGGAATGACTTTATGCAATTTGATAAAAAGTCTCGCGGGTTTTATGTGTCGTTGAATTGTTTAAATGTTCAAGAAGAACATGAAAATGGTAACATGAATAAATATCGGTTAGTAAAACAAAGTAAAAAACAAAGGCTCTAAAATCACTTGCCAAACGTACGTACTCCTTAGCATGTATTATTACAAAATAATTGCAACCAAGCGATTCACAAGACCAGCAAATAGCAATCACACAAACAAACATAACAAACAAACACACATAATGAACGTTGCTTTGGCTACTCGTGTGTATATGCATTGCAAGGGATTAGTCCAAGCATGCCTATCTGCAATAGCTCCCTTTTTACATTTGACAAAAGAATTGCATTCTATATTGTACAAATCTAAATAATACGACACCTAGCAGCTATTGGAGATATTATCTTATTGCACTAACCACTTGATATTATTGTATCCTGTATAATCATAATTTTTCCGCTTCTGACCGTGAGATATTTCTGTATTAATTTTGTTCAGTTTCGATGCCACTCCATTTCCCTCCAGCTTCAAGTATTACGTCCGTTTCTCATGTATTTTTATATTTTAATTGCAAGGTTGACGACCGCTCTTATTTAACACTCTTCAATCAATAGACTTCTGTCAATTATTAGATATTAATTAAAAGTCTTTTGTTCTGTACTTGACTTTCTACAGTTCCGCCATACGCATTGAAAGCACACTGAACCAAAGAGCAACCCATACTTTTACACAAAGCCAAATACACTGGCATATTTAAAAATATTTAAAATAGTGACGAAAAGATGCGGCTAGTGTGCCTCACGCTAAGCAGCGCGTAAGACAATACGAGACACAACTAATATATGTGAGGATCGGAAATAATATGATGCAAGCCAAGGATATTTTGATTTAAATCCTTATGAAGCATATACCAACTGATATACAGCAAAGGAATTGAGGTACCTTTTGTTGTCACCCGTGTATTTCCTAAACAAAAAAGTCTAAGATATGTCATAGTTTGAACCAGCAGCCAATAGCTGCATCTTTTAGCTCGGATTTAAGACCTTATTCGTTCAAAATAAAGACACGATTTGCTCCATTGCATAGTCTATTGATTTGTATAACCCCGTGGTTTCCATTGATTAGAATATTAAAGAGCAACTTTTGATTTCGTTCCTTGCTTGGGTTTTAGATCATCGTTTCTTTAATTCTCAACCGAATGAGGTCTTAAATGAGAGCTAAAGGGCACAGGTATCGGCTGCTGGTCTTACTGCGTATTAATATCATAGTTACATACCTAGTACAGTGTTTAGAGAGATAATAAACTTCATTCTATTTATGATTTCAATTACATCAACCTAACAGTATCTGTATTTGTTTTTTATGTAATTGCAGGACCATACATCTGTTGGTAATTTCGTCGTGACGTCACATTCATTATCAGCCGCCTATCCACACCCTGCACCTGCCTACGTCCCCGCCTATGGAACCACCGCTATGCCCACAAGCCTTTCCCACCCAATGTGGCCACCAAATGGAGCCATGAACTGTGCAGCTGGCGATACGGCTAATGTTCTCGAAGGCGGGAATGTCTTGAGACCGTCACCCCTTGCATACAAATCTGTGGTACACGGAACATCATGTAATTCTGGCGCAGGTGAGCTACGGCAAATGATTTGCTGAGAATTATAGCACCGTGGCACGGCAGAATGTGTCACTGGAGCTTCTTGAATCTTCTTGATAAAATCAAGTTAGTACTTATAGTAGTAACTAATTTTGTACTATACTATTTAAGGTATTAAAGGTCCATACAGACTCCGAGGATTCGACGTAGAATATTCGATGTAACATGTATTCGATATTTAATCGATTCCCATTCTATTTCCAGTAGTGTTTAACTTCTAACGAATGTTTCATGACGTAAAATCGATAATATGCTATGTCGATTATCTTGTGGAAAATATAATCGATTCTACGTATTCAAACATTTGTAGTGGAAATAGAATGGGAATAAATTAAATAACGAAGACACGTTACATCGAATATTCTACATCCATGAGGATGTACACAAAATGATGTATGAGGATATTTCTAGATATTAGGAAATTAGCTAAGTTGCATAAATGCTAATTAAATATGCAAATATGCAAATTAGAGGGCGGCTAGACTATATAATACATTAGAACACAGTGTAGCAGATCTAGCAAATAAGTGTATAGGAATCAATTTGTAATGCATTAGAACATAATTATTAGAAACACTTTAACCAAGTTTCAAGGCACAAGTATGCAAAATAAAAGTAACGTAAACATAAAGGGGTGGATTCTTAGCAAAATATTGTCAAGAAATTGCATATTAATGAGTTTTACCAGTATGTTGAAAACTGTATGTCTGAATAGCTTCAAACACAGAGCATATTGATAAGCCTGATAAGTGTCGCAATAATATTACATATTAATGAGTTTTTCCAGTCATTTTACCTCATTAACTTTATTTCTTATTGATAAAAAAAAAAGATTTAGATACAAAGACTGTATATTATTAATGTATTTTTAAAACTTAAAACCGTATGTCCGAATTTCTTCAAACACAAAACAGGACACAGTTCTTTAACCCCAACGTGTTTGTACACACACAGAATGACCTTTGAATATTGGCTAATGTACTGTGCCACTGGTTATGGTGTGGCTCATATTGCTAGTTTATAATAGTCCATTTCTTGTCTTATCTTTTCAGTTTCTGATATCACAGCAAAGAACCCCAGCTCTCCAGTCGGTGCAATGCGAATCGTACAGAGTTCATGAAATTAATGAACGATGGTGTATTAATAACATGTGGAAGCATTGAACTCTACTGATTCTTGCGAACAATGTGTATAGAAGTCTGGAATCGGTCTATGCCTTCTTCATGTATAAAAGCCGTGTTCCCAGAATTTACTTTATCATGAAGACAAGATGTTTATTATAAAAGGACATTGATGCTGCAAGGATGTACTTAATACTTCCAGAGATACTTCGAAGAAGTAAACCGAACACGAGGGAACGACGGCAGCACTAAATGCATCTTGGGAACGACATATTTGTTGAACGATTGAGAAAACACGACAATAAACAGTAAAACTGACCAAAACTTTTGTCGATGTAAATATCTTGACATTATAATTATTTTGCATTTATGCAATATGAACATGCACGATGACCATGGTTCAATACTTTGGGACCAGAGAACTGTCCAGATACTTATTCTGAAGGAGGTAACAATGGATTGGTACAGTGTTTTGGTGTTCTTCAGCGAACGAATACATTGAAGTTCATTCTGGCACGAGAACACAAAACAAAGATGATGGAAATTTATTCGCTTTTGTGTTATTGAAAAGTGAAAAAGAGAAAAGATTGTTTTAATAATTATCGTCAGATTCAGAGTTGGTGTTCAAGAATTTTCTTAGCCAGAAATTTATTAACGTAGGTATCACGTCTAGTTTGGTCCTATTGTACAGAGCATAATAATTTAGAATTAGCATATTGTTATTGTTTTGTATTAAATATAAAAAAACAAAAGCACTATGCAAATTAATGTTCAGGATACGGTAGACATGGTAGACACAGCCATCGGTTCCTATCGGGTGTCCGATGGCAATATATGATCAAAGTGTGCGTGGTGCCTTAATGAAGCTCGACAGGTGATAAAACCCGGAAGTAATTCTCTTTCGTTTAAGAATCTTCTTGAACCTGACCTTTAATCTTAGAGAAGAGCAACTTTTATATGATGTAAAATGTAAATCAATACTTTTTTTACATGTGGTATGCATGTAAAAATGGCTGAAAATGTAAATATGATTATTAATGTCATCCCCTTAAAACTTCAATGTTCATATTTATTATTGTAGTTGTTAATCACGGGTTATTATTTTGATTATTGTGTTTATTATCTTGTTTTTTAATTGTTCTTCAACTGTGGGCTTCAAATGTTGTGTTAAACTTCTTGTGCAAATGTTTCATGCATACCTATATTGTTTATTTACCCATTCAAGTATATACCAAATACGTTCAAAGATCACCCAGTGAGCGTTAACGTTTATCGGGGTTTAAAGACTTTTATCTGAGCATAATATGCTCTGCTTTTGAAATTGAAATATTATTTCAAATGCAGTGAGTGAATACAAATGACATAATCATCCAAAAAAGTGAATTTTTTCTTCATTAAAATGTGGTACAAACGGTTTTCACTAGAACAAGCACAATATGCAAAGTTCAACTATTTTACATATGAAGACCTGAGTGCAAGAAGACCGTAAGTCCACTTGGCCCCTCAACATGTATTCATTAAAGTTGCGTATACTTTCTTATAGTTTGGTAATGTTTTATACATGTTCAGGGACCAAAACAAATCTTTCACAACCTTTCATGATGTTTACACCCTGGAACATGTATTAAACATGATAAAACCCTAAGAAACTATACGTAACTTTAGTGTATATATGTTGAGGGGCCAAGTGGACTTACGGTCTTCTTGCGCTCAGGTCTTCATATATACTATAACTTTTGTCGAGTAGATTTAAGCTATTTGATAGTAAAACAAAACAAAAAACAACAGGTATTTATAAATGTAAGCGACTATTCCCTTTTAAAGTGATATATTAAGAGGTGCAACTGAGTGAAAATACGGTACAAATAACAACTCAACAAAATTAGAAAAGTATTAATATAACATAGTACCATTTTTTTCCGACCATGCCATGCCTATTTAAAAAAAACTATAAAAAAAACTTGAAAAGTTTTTATTTTGTTTGTGTTGGTCAATGTAACCAATATCGTCATTATTTTAATTATGGAAACTAGTAAGTGCAATTAATGTCAATAAATGTCATAAGTTGAAAAATCGACAATAAGGGAATAAAATTTCAGTCCAGTTCATATTGTTTAAATTCTGGAACAACATGCGATTAAGTTACTAAACATCATTTATAAAAATGATAATGGTGTAAGTCATAGCACATTCCTTTTGAAAATGTGTTTTTTATATTGTGACCAAACATTGTCCATTGTTTAAAATAAATTGAAATTGTCTACCATTATCTTATATGCGCACTCTTATTTCTACGGGGTCAAATTTGTTTCGGAATCAATGACTCCCAGCATATTCTATTGCCGAGTCAGGTACTAGTTTGACTCAGAATCAGTGTGTGAAGGGAGTCATCGTGAGCCAAATTTGACCCTGCAGAACAAAAATTGTGACTTCCATTTAGTGTCCTAGAAATGCATATTTTGTACATGCAAATTTAAATCATTATTCTTATTCAAGCTGGTCATTTGTATTTTACCTCCTGAATTATGCTTGTGTGAACCCCATGCAACCACTACACTGTTCAATAGTCTTATTGTGATGTGGCGGGAGTTTTAAAAACACGGGCCCTGAACAAAATATGATGCGCTCGCATACTGCCAGGCAAAAACAATCGAAATTGTGATGATGCGTTGAGGCATTGACGTCAGAAGTCAACTCATCTATAGACGAATCCAACGAGCCAAGTCATGGTCAGGATTTGGTCGGCCATCTTTGGTTTCCCGCTAGCACCAACCTGGGGTATTGAGCGCCCGATTGTGCAAATAAAAGCCGCCTAACACCTGGAGAAGATGCCAAGACGAGGAGAGTTAATATAATAATATATACAATAGAGGTAATCCTGACGCATATATTCAAACATAGTCCTTTTGTTCATCCATTTGTACATCTGTGAATACATGCGACGGGCCGGATTACCTGCGGTATTATCTCTATTGTATTATTCTATTAACCCTCCTCGACCTTATCTAGGTGTAAGGCGGCTTTAATTTGCACAACTGTTGGAACTGTATTGTGTTGTAAACTTAAATCAATCTTTTGTCTACCTGTGTTTTCGCGGAAGGTGTAGAACGGGTGATGGAATGCAGTTTAAAATTTTCACCAAGGCCGAATCATTTCACATTTTGGATGCATTGTAGTCGGCGGGGACCCAACTAAAGGCAGCTAGTCAGGTGTAGGGATGCGTGTATTTGGATTCGTCTATAGCGTTCTTATCTTGGCGAATAGTGTCCAAGTATAAATCGTCTTTAAAGCAAAAACGGGTTTTCACTGGTCAAATATTAGTAACGTCGCCCTCTGTTGACGAAATAAAGGTTTGATCGCTACTCGCGCTAGGCGAGTCGCCTGCAGCACACTACGTGTTTGATAGGGACGGTCTACGGTATATTACAGAGGTATTCGTCTCTCTGCCGAATTATTTTATTGTCATTGCGCCATCAATAAATTGTCTCATGTAAAATAAATTTATTTATTTATTCTTTTGTTTGTTCAGTGGTATAAGAGAAAATCTTCTGCCGCTGTTGAACGAATGTTCTATATAATAAAGATAGCTTGTTTGTTTGTTTGTTTTTCAAGATGGACACTTTTGAAAATATGAAAATTTTGACAAGCAACTTAGAGTAGGCTGCAACTGTCCAAAAAGAGGAAAAAACACAAACAGTTGCTTGTTTTAGGTAACTTATAGACTTATATGCAACCAGTCTTTGTTATTGCTGACCAGTGAGAAGAAGCATTACTTCTTGCGCAAAAATATTACACTATGAATGTTACTATTGCTCAGAACTAAGTTTTCAGCAAGTTATAAATTGTATTGTCCTCCTGTTAGAATATGTTGACCATAATGAACAAATTTCATTGAAGTTGTAAAAATATTTTTTCATGACAGCTAATTTGACTATTTATGTACAGTAAATGTTGTAAAATTGAAATACAAAAGACATTGTGGTGGTATAACCATTAGAAATACTGCGCATTGTGTTCAGAATAACCCGGCTATGTGTACTTTCTAACGGTTGTACCATTGTTTATTAATCTTATTATTAATTGAAATATTTTATTGGGAAATCCTATTTGAAAGAAGTCATACCCATGCGGAAGATTCAGCTCAAGTCTTCCACAGAGGGAGCGTGGGTAGCAAATAAAGAATACACAATTGCGTAACTTCCATTCAACATACCATAGCCAATTTCTTTGGAATTTAATTAAAAAAACACCTTTTTCTATGGAAGACTTTTTGAAATCTTCCACATGGGTATGATGGATTTCTTTCAAATGGGATAGCCCATTCTGTTGAGTACCGCTGCTACTGAGTATGTGTGCATGTAGATGTTGATAAACTGATCGTAGTGTTTATGTAAAAATAATATTATTTGACGATGAAATCGGCGGAGATTGGATAAATAAAATATTCTTGCTTTTGGAAGTAAGATGGAAACATGACATACTCGTGTCTTATATGCTTTTATTGTGTGACTACTATCCCAGATATATTCTGCGCAGGAGAGTACCAAATGTGACCTGATACCACAAATTGAGCGTGGAGTCGCAAGTTCGTAGTTTCGAGACACCCTCGCTGCTGAGTTGATGTTCTTTGTTTGCCGCGCACCGTGTACAAGCCAGTAACATGTCCTTTGTGCATGGCCCATTGTTCCCCCACTCACAGAGGACACACATACTATTGGCTTGAACAGGTGCGTGTGAAACACAGAACGTCAATGACGCAGCCAGGACGTCCCAAAACTACCAACTTGCGACTTTACGCTCATTTCATGGTAGCAGATCACAAGTGTAGAAAATGAGTATAGACGAATCCAAATACACGCATTCCTACACCTGACTAGCAGCCTTTAGTTGGGTAGCCGTCGGCTACAATGCACTCAAAATGTGAAATGATTCGGCCTTGGCGGAAATTTTAAACTGCATTCCATCACCCGTTTTACACCTTCCGCGAAAACACAGGTAGACAAAAGAATAACACAATACAGTTCCCTTCGACAAAACACACAGCATGGTCTATTCGTTGTTGAAGTGACATAATAATCGGATTAACTATACGCGGTATCTATGCATTGATGTACTTGCGAACAAAAGGACTATGTATATGAATAGATGCGACGGGATTACCTGCGGAATTATCTCAATTATATAGCTATTATTCTATTAACCCTCCTCGTCCTTGCATCTTCTCTAGGTGTTAGGCGGCTTTTATTTGCACAATCGGACGCTCAAAACACCAGGTTGGTGCTAGCGGCTACCCAAAGATGTCCGACCAAATCCTGACCATGACTTGGCTACTTGGATTCGTCTATAGCATAATAATACACTCATGGTACAAGCCTTCTCGTAGTTAATCTGTACAGGGTGTCCCAGAAAAAAAACCTGAGTGAATAAAATTGAATGTAAGTCGAGAAATAGATATCAAAATCAAAAAATTTAAAATGTAGCGCATAGCCTATTTTGTTGTGCATCACATACGAAAATTTGATTTGATTCGGTTGACTGGTTCTGAAGAAATGAACGATTGCAAAATGCGTGCATCAATGATGCAGTTCATTCCAAGTTTGATCAACAGGAGCTTTTTTCATACTCGCTCACCGCTTCCTAATGTTTGTGTATAACAGTTTGTCCGAGAAAACTTTTATTTCTGCAATTGGAAGCTCTCCAACTTTCATTCTTTAGGTTGTGCAAATACATGTATGTTATATTTTAACTTTACAAAGAATGATAATGATCAAGTGCTTAAAGCTTTACGTGTGATTTTGATACCATGCGGCATTAATGTTGAAGTTTTAAAAGATTTAAACTTTGCATTACAATTTCTTGGAAATATTCTGAAAACATTAATGTGTGTGTGCCAGCTGGAATTCTTTATGTACACTGTAAATACAGTGTTTAGACCTTAAACACGAAATCTAAACACCGATCTTGTCCCCATTTTGTAACGTTTAGGTCAATTTTATGTTTAGGGCACTCCTGTTTATAGTTTAAACATGTTTAGATTGACAAGCATTTAGGATTGAAACAATAAATGTGTTTAGCCTTATGATGCGTTTAGATTGATTTGTGTTTTGGATTTAAACATGTTTACATACTGTGCATTTTGTATCTTCTGTCAAAATGGAAAATCCTTTCATTAATTTGCTCGGAAAAGAATGGTCATCTATGGAAGAGGTATGGAGAGAGTATTTGGGGAAGATGTTGGAGAGGTATTGAAAGATTGTGGGATAGGCTTTTACGACGGGAATTCATAACAATTAGTGGGTTTTTAGCGGGTTCGCCGTCGGACAAGTTTAGAACTGTCAAGCTTTCGTCAGGAGTAGCTCTGACTTCTTCAGGACAAAAGTACCTAAGATTGAGACATGTATACCGCCCTTGTCTACTGATGACTCTGAAAAGAGTCGTTCACTGAAGACTGCCCCTTGTCAACAGAGAACAAGCAGATCTCGCCTATCTGCTAATATAAAGGTTTATGGTGGCTCTGAAAAGAGCCGTTTGCTGAAGGTATTGAAAGGTATTTATTGTTATTTTCATGATTATTTATTGTTATTTTCATGATTTCATATGAACGCACACGTACCCTGTGACATCTCGCCAGAAGTATCACACATTATTAATACAAAGTTCTATACTCTATCTATACCTTATTTAACACGCATAAAATAGATCAGATAGACAACTCTTAACGTGGGTCTACTTTTCGGCGTAGTGGTAAAACCTAACAATTCCCGCCGATTACTAGTTATGAAACTATACTGTCTTTAAGGTTGGTCTTATCCCTGGAATTATGGCAACCTTGGGCCACATAACTGCTAAAGTAATGGTCTAAAGTATATAAAGGTATATACATATTTAGAATGGCAAAGACTTTATGAATCCATCTGTGAGGTCAAATATGTGCAACTTTTGGAGAAAATCTCCAAAGACAGTCATTTTTTAAAATTAATGTTTAACCCTGTTTTATTATTCCCCCATAAAAATATTTACACAAATAAGGTCTTGTCTTTTGAACAGTTTTGATAATGTATCACTTCTCTATCAACAATAAATCTTTTCCCCTAATATTACTACCATCTAAACATCATAAAATGGTTTAAAATGTTGACAACTTACACATTTTAACCGTTTTAGGCCAAGTTTTGCCATAAAAATAGCCCAAGAAACGGTCCATACCTTTTTTAAATAGTTCAAATCAACTCGGATTATGTAGAAACACAGCAGTGTATTTAAAACTGCATGAAAATGCCACATTGATATACTTATACACTTCAAAAATGTAAATCAAAATATTTTTTCATATTTGGCTATGAGCGCATTAACTATTCATGAGCTAATTTGCATAAAATTTACATAGTTAATTATTAAACTTGTTTTTATAAAAGCTTAAAGGAGCATTTCGTGATCCACAGCCTCATCCCCCCACTTTTCTCAAACAAAGTTGAGATTTGTATATCACTGGAAACCTCTGGCTACATAATGTTTATGTACAAAATATTTCTAGCAGATTAATTCGTTTTGCAAAGATATCGTGAAATTTGAATTTCGTTCTGGTGCACCAGAACGAAATTACAACGCATTGTCTATGGAGCAGTGTAATACACATAATCATGCATAACTCGCAAACGCTAAATCGGAATCAACTGAAATTTTGGGAATAGGTTTTTTCGTGGATATGTACTGAAAAATGTCATAAAAAGAGGATGCTAGGATCACGAAACACTCCTTTAACGTCCAAGCTTGCCAATGGTATATGCCACTTTTTTACCCAACCAATAACACTGCAACGCAGTACTTAACATGATGCCTGTACACCACTCAAATATACCACTTTGGGTGTGTGTGTGTGTGTGGGGGGGTAATATAATTAAAAGCTAGTTTTTTGGTGGTTTTTTTTTTGTTTTTAAAATTTTGATCAACTTGAGGCTTTTTTATGATTTTGTTTTGCAAAATTACGCATTTCTCAACCATTATAGGTGAAAGTTTCTCAAAGATGGTCAAAGTCATGGTAAAAAATATTTGTATCTAGTTTTTGAAGATTAATATATTTTTACTCAAAGTGGTTTTTTTTACGTTGTCCGGCAAAATTTGGGCAAATAAATAAAGAAAGAAAATTAAACCGGTTGGGGAATTTCTCCAAAACTAATCATTTTTGGGCAAATTTGACACCACAGATGAACTCATCAAGTCTTAGCCATTCTAAATATTATACTTTTATATACTTTACAACAACACTATATAGCAGTATGAGGCACAAAGGTTTCCACAATTCCAGTGTTGAGACAAACCTTAGATATTGCTTTTGTTTTAAGTGCACTGATACTTTTTGTGCCCATACTTCAAGCAAATCCTGTCATAAAACTTCTTTTCATCAAAAGTTTCATAATCTTGTCATATGGACATCAATATACCACACACATTGTGCAGATCAACAAAATGACAATCTAAATCCAAGCAAAACCATTGCCTTCACTAGGATCCACAACATGCTCATCCACCAGGGACACAGTTCTTTAACCCCAATACATTTGTACATTTATTGAATGACCTTTGAACATTTGGGTACAAAAATCATACTCAGCAACATAAGGTCAAATTTTGCACTATGATTGTTTAATTGAGGTTATTGAACTATGTCATTGGGATGAGGCCATTATGGGTACATAGTGCTTCAATATGACATGTATGATCACAGCTCATACGGGTAATACAAACCAGAGAATTTACCCCTCATTTGAAATAGAGATGTGAAGCGAATCAGACGGAGCGGATTTTCACATCTGTAGTTAGTTATGGAATCACAAAAGAGTGAAATGATTTTGCCAGAAAATTTTCTCTTATTGCTAATAATAAATATTCACTGTATGTTGAAACTGAACATCTAATTCTGAGGCTCGAAAGGGTGTTAGTCATTGGGTAAAATAACGAGGTAAATCAATCGTTGATTGAAAATGGACTATTGCACTGGCGCGGAGTGCAATAGTCTTTTTCTATAAATAGCAAAAATATTCAATAGTAATTGACCTTGAATCAAATGATAAGAATCTTTGTATGAATGATATAATATTCAAACATTAGTATAATATTATAATTATATAAATGCAAAACGAAATCATTAATTTTTAAGTTTTTGAATGTTAAATGTCAAATATACTAATAGAATTAAATCGTCTTTTTTACGGACTGATATGATCATTTTTGCGAGGCATTGTGTCATGCATATACATGCAGATACTGCCGTGATGCTCTGCTAGCCGGGCGAAGACTATTGTGTCATGCTTGCCGTAAAGCTATTCCAGTAAATATCGGAACACCTATTAACTTCGTTATGTTTGATTTTGCTATATTCGCAATAAGATAATATTCGTATGTATCTTCTTGCAGTCAACTTAATAATAATCTAATGGTAATACCTTTTCTTGACATTCTTTTATCGACATCGGGAAGGGGGAATGAATGGTAACGGTAAAATCAATTTGAACCGAATAAACCGTATTGTTTTAATACTAGTGTTAATGCTTCGTGTGATGGCCATAAGGCTTCAACAGATATTTTCTCAAAAATAGTTATCCCAAGAACCACTGAACAAATTACTTAATTTGTTTGTACTCATAGAGCCTAATGCATTATATAGTCATACAAAATGTACAATTCTTAATTTTTTTGATTTTTAATGTTTTTAAGTATGAAGTTCATTTTTATTTTGCCATGCTAGTTGTAATTTCACGTACAATGATTTTGTAGACAAAAATGAACAGAGCTAAAAGTGAGCCTCCCCCATAATATATTTATTGTAAATCTTAAAAATAAGTAAAAACAGCTACTTTTAGTATGTGTTACCCCATTAAAAATGAACATTCAGAATGATTCTCAATAATAACTTTGTAATCGTTATTAGCGGTCATGATCAATCTTGATGATGGTCATTGGAAATTGAAAAAAGGAAAGAAAAATGGAACGAAGTGGGAAACAAAAGGAAGGGACTTAGATAAAATAAACTCTTTAATATATTTTTGCATTTTACCGCTTTCTTTATCTCCGTTGATTTGTTCATGCTGTCCGTTTCTCCTCATTGGCATCATTTAATAAAGAAAAAAGAAAATATAACGTGGTCGGCAAAGAAATTTAAGCAGGATGTGAATAGGTAAGGAAGCCTCTTTTTATCATCTTAATAGAGTTTTATCTTTCCACTTTTCCAATCTTCTAATGACCATCTTCGCTTATACTCATTTGATCTTCTTTTGATCAAGAAGAAAAGTATGAAGAACACAGGAGGATGGGAATTATGTATAAAAGCGTCCTTTCAATGTTTTCATCTTTCCGCTTTCTCCATCTTCGTTTCTGTTGATTTGTTCGTCATCTTCGTCTCTGCTCACTTGTGCATCACTCGCATCGGTTTTTGTTCCGCTCTGTCATCGAGCAGTTTCACTTCACTTGCAAAACGAAATTATTGCCCAACTACCGACAAAGAATGATGCAAGACGAGGTATGGTTTTCATATTATAACAAGATTTGACCAGATTAAACTTATAAGTAAGGGGTTAGAGAAAAAATGAAAATATGGTTATTCAAATGTCAGTTTGCACATTAGCTTAGATAATATAATTATGATTGTTAACGGTTGAAGAAATAGGCTTATTTTTTATCTACTTTTTGAGTTTGAATCGCAATATCCCATGAGACACGAAAAGCTGCATTATTGTATACTATTTTTATTAACACTCGCAATAAAACAAAGATTGAAAAGCACAATGATTTGCAATACATTGTGAAACTCTTTAACTCTATGTTAAACATGGCAAAGGGAAAGCAAAACGAACTTTAAAAAGCATAAAAGAAATTGAGCTAATCATCTTTATGGTAGTTACACGTGGTAATTTCAGGAAACCTCCCAAGCCAGAAGCTCTTTATCCCACACTCCTAATTCCTCAATTCCTATGAAATCAAAGGGATACACGAATTCCCATTTATAATGATGTCATGTAATTAAATTCAAAGTTTGTATACTCGAGTCCATGACAACAGGTCGATTACTCTTCACTGCGGTAACATGCAATACTTAGTATAGCATACACAGAAGGGATATATACCACATTGGGTAGATTCTTTGGCTCCAATTTGCGGTATGCCCAATTAGCGCGAACGGTGCGTTGCGGACCCGCGTAATGCACGCGTGCAATGAATATTGAGTTAAGTTACCGTTATGCTTGCAAAACCGTGCAGTGTAAAAGTCGTGTACCGCTGGGTCCCGGTTCTCCGCACCACACGGCTAGTAAAAATAAACTTCGGATTATCTAGTTTGGAAAAAACAACATGAAGTAGCACTATTAGTGTCACATCTACGTGCCTGTGCCAGCGATGAAATATGGGCAACCTTATTCCCCTTCTTATATTTTGATGAATGATATTATTAAACTGTTTTCCCCTTTATGTTTGGATTATTTTAAGAACGAATACAAAGATTTATAGCTATCTTACATTTCTTTAAAGGTTCTTTGATAATCAAATTTGTATAAGTATCTCGTATCACAAGGAACGTAATAGATGGGGGGAAATGAAGGAGAAGAATCAACAAAAAATAAACGAAAGGTGCATGTTTGGATAGCCGGGAATTGTACCCGGGTCTAGCACACGCCCTCTACCAATTAGCTGCATCCCCCATTGATAATGTAAGTCATAGTAATGGCTTTGCATTTCGTAACCCTGTCCGCACATGCGTCAACTGCAGACGAGAAGGTCCAAATTTTCATTAAAAAAATACATTTCGGAATTGAACATTTTTCATGACCATACTGGGAATCAGCATGAAATATGCATTGAATTAAGTACAAACAAGCCCAGTATTGCCATCTAGTGGAGAAAATATCTCAAACCGTTTTTTGCAACCTTATTTTTAAAATCTAGAAAGAACGTTATGTTAAGTTGAGGGATGTCCACGGTGAATTAAAAATGGTTACTCTCTTAAATTGGCTGATTGAAAATAATATGTCAACCTTTTAACGATTGATGATAGGAATCAATGTCCAATATAAATAGATTGAAAAATAGATTGAAATGTTTTTTTGTTTTGTTGTTGTTTTTTCCACTATAACTCTCTTTGTAGACTGATTTTATTATTATTTTAATGAAGTGTTACTCTTAATGTACTGCCAAATTACATGTGTTGCATATGTTTGGAATGAGATTTCAAATGTTTTAGAGTGAACTTTGAAAGATGGAAAAACAATAAAAATCAATCCTTTCTGCTGAAAATTCAATCAAAAAAGATTTGCCCCTAACTTTAATCACTAAAAGATTGTAAAAGATTTAGAATCACTCCTTTTGATTGAAAAAAAAGTTTGAAAATTCAAATCACCCGACTGAATATACAGTCGAAAACGATTTGTCCCTAATTCGGGACGGCGAGATTAAAAATCATTTTAAGAGAGTAAGGTATCAAATAATACCAACTTTGCAACAAAGTTTCGAACTGAATGTAAAAGAATAGTTTTCACCATAAACATTTTAATTGGGTAACACAGTATGTCCCAGCAAACACACAATGTTGTACAGACAAGGTTTACATGTCAGGTTATATATATAACTTTTAAAATCACTAAAAGATTAAGAATAACTCCTTTTGATTGAAAAAAAAGTTTGAAAATTCAAATCACCCGACTGAATATACAGTCGAAAACGATTTGTCCCTAATTCGGGACGGCGAGATTGAAAATTCAATCTTTTTAATTGAATATTCAATCGAGCAACTTTGCACTTTTTACTTTATTGAGGAAAAATCCCATTTTTGTAGAATTTTTAGCAGAAATTCAATGTTGCCTATACTTTTGCATATAGCTGGAATTTCCCAAATTTGCATGGGTGCTCTCACATTATGACGTCATAGCGACATTATGTGGGGAATGTTATTTTGTTATCACTGGATAGAGGAGACCCATAGCTATACATTAGTACAAATAAAACGGTATATGACGTTTATAATTGAAAATGAGGAGGTGCAACACCCCCCTGCGTAGTCCGTGTTACAAAATATGGTACCATTGTTACAAAGATAAGAGTTTGAACAACTATAGATATTCCAGTTTACAAGTATAGTCAACCTTTAAAAAACTCAAGTCGTTTAACCCTAAATTTTACAATTGTTAAAATATCAAGGACTTGAACTACTATAGATATTCCAGTATGTATAGAAGCTGCAAAGTTAAGTGCACTCCTTCGTTAAAGTTTATTTTTAGATGCCGGATAATTACACTGAAAAATAAGACGATAAATATAGTATATTCGAAAAGTATCTTTAGCATTTGCACTGATGTATGGTGATCTCTGCGAAACAAAGCTAACTTATACGGAACGTACGTCACGTGGATATGTCAGCAGGTGATAATTCACGCCAAGATATGTAGCTTCCCCTGCTGATGGGTGCTGGCTGCTAGAATACGGGAATGTGCCTGCTTTTTAGGGCCCATTTTCAGCAGGAGCCATACATGTACGGGGACAACTCATAAATAAATAAAGATGGTAAAGTAATGAATCATGTGAACTATGAAAGCTTTACGGAGAGACCGCCGTACATTGTGAGTACTAGTCATACTGACACAACCATGCTCTACATGTTGACAGTTTAAGAGGTTGCGACACAGATCATACAGATCACTGATTTCTAATAATAAAGGATCATTTGCATAATTTATGCAAATTTTTATCAGTTATTATCAGTTATTTAAAAATAACTGGGAAAATCCATCGATTACACGATATAGCAACTTAGTATTTTGTTTGATCGCATCACATATGTGAAGTGTTATGAAGAAACAATAAATTTGTCAATTTCTCGGAGAAAAATGCGATGTGTACCCCAGAATACGAACACGGGCACTTTCAGACAAGTCCATATACACGTGCTATCTGACAAATACGGTTACGTAAATGAAGTGGAGTGGGTGAGTCGAAGAAATACACGTGGTATGTGAATTTAATGGCTATTTTTGATGATTCAATATAAATACATTGCCTCATTTCAAATATTTAGTTTTAGTTTTGGTTTTGGTTTTGGTCACGTGGTTTCCTATTGTCCTGCCTAACCACTTGAATCACAAGATATCGAACTCTTTGTTTCTACCTTTTGTTTAAAACTAAACATTTGTGACAGGTAGTTTCGGTTTTGGTTTCAGTTTCTTATAAGTGGTGTGACGAATAAAAGTACAGGATTTTCGAGTTACCTGATCTAAGTATACAAAAGAAATGTTTAAATTTCGCAGTGCAATATTCACGAGCAGAGAAGTCGAACAAAGCAGTCTACATTTGAAAACATTGATTTAGTTTGAAAGCATTGACTTGAGACTACGAAATAGCCTAAGCTGATTTCACTGTGAAAATATATAGACCATTGAAATATTTCCACAAACATTACAATAGACACTTGACAGATTATGACTTCAGTGATATAAACACTATTATACACAACTCTATTTATGTGCATGTCGCATGACGGAAGATCAATATCATAGAAAGCTGGTTTAAACTGACTTTTATTCAATTTATTTATTGGAGAAGCGAGAGAGAGAGAGAAGAGATCGCCAGGGAAATAGGGTGTGTGTGTGTTTGGGGGGTGGGGGGGGGGTAAGGGTAAGGGAGAAAGAGAAACAGAGGGGAGAGAGCATTGGAAGTGGGAAGGGAAGGAGGGGGAGAGGGGAGCTCAAGAGTGGAGTGGAATAATAGGGAAGAGTCGATATCGAGTGTGGGGAGGGGGAGGGAGGAGGTTATATATAGGTGGCGGAGGGAACATAGGTAAGAGGTATGAGTTGTGCTTTCCGGGGAATAATCTAATTCATAATCAAATCATCTACATCATCATGCATCGTTTATATTTCAGACAAATAAACAAAACACCCCCCCACCCTCTCAATATATGCACATGATTTCTACATGTAGGCCTCGTATATAGAACTTGGGTGTAAATATAAGGTGTCATGGAAGTGTGCCACCTACGGCAGAGAGCATCAACTGTCGCCCGCGTTGATAGATATCGATAATGAAAATGTTAGCACAATAGGCTATTATATACGTATGGTTATAGGCCATTATACTTTTGATTATATATACCCTCTTGTTTCCTCCCAGCACAATAGTGTTATGATTGGAGAACAGTTCATCTCCACTTTTTAATCCCTTGATTTTTGGTTTCTGAACAAAAGAGACACCAAAACTAATGATTTGAAATGAGGGATTGTCGAACTAAATCAGGCGTATAGTCACTATCTGTTGCAAAAAGGGTCTTTTTAACGAGTGACGTCAGGCGTGTGCATAGGATCTGGTCTTGACAATTGACAGCAGATTCCGTAATTGTTCCAAATCTCGCAAATAATCCGCGTCTGCGTATCCTTTCTGAACGCGCAAACAAGCGCGAGTAATCGCGAGTAAGCCCGTTATGCGATAACAGTGAAAGTAAGATACATTTTCAATGATCTTTTAAACAAAAAAATACGTTATTTTCATGAAGAAAAGTTGTAAGATGGCGGTAATGAATTGACAATAATAACTTTGCACTATATGTTTTAAGGTCATTACTTCGGCCCACAACAAACCCCTCAAATTTGAAGCAATGATGTCAAAACAGATAGCGTGCGGTTATCATTGGTTATTCATACACTCTTAGATAACGAGAACCAATCAGAAAAATCCAAACCATAATAGTGTATGCACGGGCGTACTACTCGCAGTGCTCTCGGACGCGTTCACTTTTCTTGCGGGTTGATGCATGTATATTTGCTTGTATACTTTCCATTATTTTTAGTGACGATTTTGTTATAAAATTAGCAAAAATCGTGGAATTTTTTTCTTGTGTATGAAATATGTTAATAAATGCGTCTCACTTGTTGCTCGAGAAATTTGGCAAAACAAGGCACTTGTACTGAGATGTTGATGCGTCTAATGCACTCCTTCCTTTGGGGCTCGTGCATTAGACGCATCAACATCGCGTGCATTGACAATTTCACTCCCAGCAGGTGAAACGCATTTGTTAACCTTTCATACACTCTTAGATAGCGAGAACCAATCAGAGCAAGCGTTAGAAAAATCCAAACCGGGCGAGCACTCCGCCTACTACGCGTATTGCTTTCGGGCGCATTCATTTTTCTTGTGGGTTGATGTATTTATATTTGCTTGTATTTTCCAACACTTTTCCAATCATACTGCAGTTACTGTCCGTTTTCCTATACACAATACACAGTGCTCTCACCATTGACGCGCGACCTTTACAAATAGTGTATGTTAGAAGTATATTGCATTTGCCTAGTTAACATCACTGTGTGAAAAATAACCGGCCAATATTTAAAGTATTCTCCAAACCTCTAGCAAATATATTTCTCTAACATGACCTAAAATTACAGATAGGTTAGATGTTCAGAAGTAGTCGCACTTTCGTAAAATATGAGTGAGGGCAAGGCATAGCTAGCTCATAGCTAGCCAACTCCCCGTGTTAATTGAATGGAGATTTGACCGAAAATATTGAGCTATATTGGTAGCGGACCGCTCAGTTCTGAAGGATGCCACAAAAAAAACGGTACAAGCTACATTTAAAGTATTCTATGAAATTCTAGAAAATATAGTTTTGTAACATGTCCTAAATTTTTAGCTAATTTAGGTGTTTGGAAATAGTCGCACTTTTGTGTTTTAGGAAGGATATGTAAACGACAGATAACACCCAAAATATGAAGAAATTATTTCCAAACCGTGTTAAGTCAACAATCATTATGTTGCTCATTTTCAAGAATACTGGTTAAGAAAAAGCAGACCATTGTCTCATTTCGTGAACAAAGGTCCACATACCATTGTTTCCTTGCGTTTCCTTTATAATCGGTTACCCAACTGAAGCTGTATTATACCAGCTCATTGCGATACCGCAGATATAAAACAGACACATGTGCACAACCAGAGAAGATCCGATTTAATCAGTTGAGCTGTTTCAATGAGTGTTATCTTGGTTTAATAGCTTTTAATGGGGTTTAAGTCCTGCAAAGGTCGAGGTGAATTCTACTGTAGACATGACTGCATCATGTAATTCTGTTAAAAACAGCAAAAAATAATGTGTTTTTTCTTCTCGTGTATGAAATAGGTTAATGAAGGCGTACTACTTGCTGGGAGATAAATTAGACAAATAATGCACTTGTGCTGATGTTGATGCGTCTTGTGCACTCCCCCCTTCGGGGCTCGTGATGTTGATGCGTCTAATGTTGATGCGTCTAATGCACTCCCCCTTCGGGGCTCGTGCTCTCTAAATTCCCGGGACTTATTAAAATGACAAAACTTTGAAAAGACTTAAAATTCAAATCTAATGGATTTAAATAATACTCTAATAAAGATTTGAATTTTAAGTCTTTTAAAAGTTTTGTCATTTTAATTAAAGTCTCTTAGACTTATTTTTAAATCTTAGGAATTTAGAGAGTACATAACAGCATTAGACACATCAATATCAGCGCGTGTGTATTATTTTGTCTTAAGGGGGTACTACACCCATTGCATTTTTTTTTTGCATTTTTTGCATTTTGTGAAGAAATGAGAAAAGAAATTGGACAAAGTGGTATGCAAAATGAAGGGGCAAATCTTCTCGTTCAATTGGTGGCATCAGTATCAATGACGCGTACATACTTCTAATGGTATAAGCCAAAAAATGGTACATCACTGATGTTTTAAATTCACTTCATTTTGGAAAGCTTACTATCAACGGATTTCGTTAAAATTTTGGATATGTGTTGCTAACACATTAGGGAAATAATGTTGATATGTAAAATGGGAATAAGTGGTCCCTGGTTTCTTTTATGACTTCATCAACTTGGTGCTCCACAACTATCAAAAAACGAACCGGTTAAAATGCTTCTATTTTCAATGTTGAGCTATATTTTGTATTTTGAACTTGCGACACTATTTCACTGAAACTTAATTAAGCCATAGGTAACAGGTTACCACAACCACACTACAGCAATGTTGAAAAAGATTGTATTTTTTGTCATCTATACCACCGTATTAGGTAGTTTTCCGTAAGCTTCATTTATGTGATTTTGTATTTATTTTTATATTTATTTGCCCAATCCATCTCAACTAGGCAATCTAAATTGTACTCACCATTTACATCCCAAGGTATTTTAGTATATCCACCTCACAAATTTCCATTATATATCCAGTAACAGACAAAATATCAAAATTGATGCCTCATTATAACATGTATGATATCACAGACTATCACATGTCTTAAAAATTAATGCCAGAATTTGACCTGAACCAATTGACCTATAACCTGACCTTTGATGACCTTATAGCCTTTTTTAATCTCTTTTCCTAACAACACATTATTGAAGATACATACATGGTGTAGTATTAAATTGTCTATGTGGAAGAGATTAGGTGTATTTAATTTATTCAGTGTTATAATCAGTGAGTACATTTCTATAGATAGTATAACAAAGGATTTAATGTATTCTATTCACGTATTCTACTTGGACATGTTCAATAGAATAAATTATGGTTTGTTATGAAACACACATCTCAGTTACTAGGTTACAGTAAACAAAAAATATATAGGGCTAAAATGGCTTACTAAAATGGTTTAAAAACACTTTGTTTGTAGATATATTTTGTAAGTTCATGACATGAGGTGATGAACATTATGTACTTTATAAATTTGCAAGAAAAAAAAGAAGAGGGGTACTGATGAAAATCAGGGTGTTATTCCCCCTTAATTTCTCTCCAAACAAGTAATATGCATTCATTAGCCTATAAATAATTCCAATTCGTATTTCAATTCATTAATTCGTAAAAATATTACCTCAAGATGATTTTTGTACCCAATTTTGTGCATGTAGCTGAGGGCTATTGAGGTTAACATTAAAACTGCGTACTGACAGATATTTTGAATCCCAGCGATAGCTGATACCGCAAGTACATGCAGTACGTTTTGCCAGGCACTCCCTCAAAACAGTTGTAGATATTAATAATACACTTACCGGGAGATGGCGATATACACCAATGCAAATCGCTCAACAATGGTATACGAGCCGATTTTCAATGGCTGCTTTTGTACATTGACTATTATAATTCGACAATACTAAATTTTATTTTTAAGGTTCTCTTTTTACTTTCTGTTAGTTACAAACTAAAAAGAGATAAAAAGAGACATTAAAATCCAAATATGGGTGTCTCGTGATATAATTAAGGTAAATCCATCGTAATATATAAAATGCGCTCCCCCAGCAAACACAAAAATGTTCTTCAAACGTTGATATTCAAAACCGGTTTTAATGACATTTAAAATGTCGGGTTTCATAAAGATCATGAATACGTTTTTAAAATGTAATTGTAAAATATTTTGAGCAAACATTTTTGCAAAATGTTTCTTTAACAGTTTTGCATCACGAACAAATTTTAATCGTTACCCAGAGCAGCCAGCGCACACAAACGTTGAAAAGAAAACCCAGTACACATGGCCGGATTCGAACCGGCGACCTTCACCAGCGAATGTTCACTTCACTTCACTTCTCACTTCAATTAATTAACAGTAGAATAATAGGTAGTAAACAATTGGGACATAATTTAACATTTATTGTGGTGAACCTGGGGCTACTAGTAATCCATACATTGGAAAACTTGCTCAATTTGAGATATTGATGGATGAATCTGAAGATGTGTACTCTTCGTTGATGGCAGATAAATCAATACTGGAGAGTATTGAGACATCTGATATATTGGGCAAGATCAAACGGGAACTTGACAAAAGAAAGTCTGAACTACAAGCTAGGTTAAAGACCAGTAAATTGTGTCTTAATTACCAGAAGATGTTCAGGGTGGCCAGAGCTCTGGTCGTGTCAGATCGCACCGGGTGCAAATATCTTCATTCTCCATGCAAATCACTCATTGATCATTGAGGATTTTGGTAGCAGTCGTTGATAGGATATGCAGCTTATAGAACACGGATATCCTCTATCTCCTTCTTAAAATAAAATCAAAATGTCAATTTGTGAAACAACTTTTATATAGGCCTATACCGGTACTATTATGTTACATGTATACGTAGCTATTACCATTATACAGTACTATAGAGTCCACACCACCAAATCACACCACCAAGGTAAATGGCTGGTAAGAAAATCAGTGTTTTTATTGTGAGAAGGGTTGATTTATTGGGAAAAAAAGTTAGAAAAGAAGGTTGATGTGCCTATTTTTTTGTGATAGCTGTACTTTGTGGATGGTTTTCTCATTATCTAAGCATAAAAAGATTACATTTGTCACAGTTCTGAAATTTGAGGCACGTTTTTTGTTCTTCTTCACCAGATGACGTCACTATATACATAGAATCAGTGTGCTGTAAGATGGACAGGATGTACATAGTTTTCGACGCGTCACTGCGAAAAATCAAGCTGCTTACCGATCAATTCCAAAAACGATGAAAACGATCAATTCCTCCATACCTTTTAACACATAAATGAATAGGAACTCTATTTGGTAGCGTGGAATCTGTAGACATGCGGACATGGCAGCCTTAATACATTCTGATGTTTAATCGATCAGCAAGCACATTCAATTTATTTAAATGAAGCACCTGAAGTCAGTGGGTGACAACGAACTCTACGTCGGCGGCTAATGTGTGCCTTTTGTGTTTACGGCTACTCAATCACACCCTTGGGTGGTAAGCTAACAAAAGGTACTTTCCGTTCCAGTAGGCGCTTTCACGCGACTTTCGTTTATTGACAGTAGCCTGCTAGGTAAAGCGTTAATACACTGTCAGGTCAGCTTACCGATTTAATGGCGGAAGTCCTTTGTCCCGAACAAAAGATACCTTTCGATGAATAGCTTGTCGGAAATCAAATCGGCACAAGTGAACAATGCGTTACATAATTAATCTATTGCGTCTCCATCTTTAATAGCTCCATGTTACCAACAAACTTCTTGAGCAAACAAAAGGGAGGATTTTTGTTGCAGTCGCTTTTACATGCCTTTCTTATGATCGCACATTGACGTATGACACACAGGTCCCTACTCCCTAGTTAAAAGACGCTATTGGTACAGAAACTTCCACGTTCGCGTTAAAGTAAGTTTGAGCAAGAAAGGTTTGATGTTAAACTGGTCCATATTAATGTGACACTTTGTGAGTCTTTCTCCCCTCTCGACTTCTTCTCTTTCTAATCTTTCTGTCTCTCCCCGTCTCCATTAGAAAAAGTTAGACATCTCCCATTCACCCATGTGTGTTGAATTGACTACGTAATAATCACACACTCAAGGGTATAGGCCAATTGCACGTATCTACTCCTTTCGAAAGCCATGTCTTGCTAAACAAACGTATTTAGGCCAAAATATCACAATTAATATTAATTTGAATAATGTTATCTCCATAAATTATACATGCAAAAAATATTTTAAAAATTAAAAACCTACAGAAACATTTCACTGTTTCGTAGTGAGTGTGGATGTGGATGACGGCGTGCTGCCATTCATAATATAGTTCATTCATAAAAATATCAGACTCACTCGATAGGTTGGACCATATAGCATATTCTAGCCACATTTGGACACTATCCGGCTAGCCTATATTAATTTACTAGTCAACATTTGCATAGGAACCGCATAGTCGGTGGCAAGGTTCATTATTGATTGGAGATTATATACGTATTTATTAGTAATAGACAAGTAATATATATATATATCGTGTGTTTGCGATTTATTCCGTAATCAATAAGTATGATGAACAAACGCATTTCTGGCAGAAGCACTCACAGCGTAGTGGTATTCGATCTCGACTGTTAATCAAAAGGTTGTGGGTTCGAACCCTGGTAGAATTTTAATTGGAATAAATTTGTTTTTCTTTTGTTAAGTAAGAGGTAATAATTATGGCAATAAATCCGCCGTATAAAACTGAACACAGCTCAATCCAGCCTCATTTAGGCCTATATCATGTAAATGTATTATGTGATGCAAATGTTGACTAGGAAAAAAAAATCGCATCCGGCTATGTTCCCTATAGTTACCTTGCAAATAGTCATTGGTCATAATGCCCATATTTGGCATTTGGCAAATACACAAATCTTATACACAGAAATATACATTAAAAATTCCCACACACGGAAAACAGCTAGCTCCTCTTTTGATATTTACTGAAGTATGGCGAGTGTGGCCTTTAGCACGTAAAACTGAGAAAGCTATTTAGCATAACAAAGGGTTAGTTACCATTGCACCGTGGAGCGAGGAAAGTGGTTATTTGCATAGTATATATTAATACACTTACTGTAAAGTGTGCTGAGGCTTGGGGATTTTTTTATTTTATTTATTATATCACGGCGGGGTGTAAATTGGGTGATGATGTCATAGCTCATTAAAGTTGGTCACACGGTGTATTGCCACTTGTTGTAATGCCCATCCTCATTTGTTCAGTCTGTCAGTGCTACTGGTTTCTGTTTTGTCTTTATGTTTCTTTATGTTCGAAAGCGGTGCAGATATTTTATAAATTTCGTCTATAGACGAATCCAACGAGCCAAGTCATGGTCAGTCGGCCATATTTCGATGTTAGATTCTTTTGTGTTGTAAACTGCCATCATTCTTTTGTCTACGTGTTACACGGGTGATAGAATGCAGTTTATAATACCCTTCAAGGCCGCGGCAGATCGGACATTTTAGGTGGGATAGTTGGGTACCCGTCGCGGCTAATGGCTGCCATTCAGGAGCAGGAATGCGTGAAATTGGATTCGTTTAATACACACCTACCCTACCAAATCCCACCCCACCTCACACAGTTGACATTGTCAGTCGGCCATATTTCGATGTTAGATTCTTTTGTGTTGTAAACTGCCATCATTCTTTTGTCTACGTGTTACACGGGTGATAGAATGCAGTTTATAATACCCTTCAAGGCCGCATCATCCCACATTTTAGGTGGGATAGTTGGGTACCCGTCGCGGCTAATGGCTGCCATTCAGGAGCAGGAATGCGTGAAATTGGATTCGTTTAATACACACCTACCCTACCAAATCCCACCCCACCTCACACAGTTGACATTTCAAAGACTCAACCAACCAACCGTACACACAATACTTCAAAGACCCATATACCCATGAACAGGTACATGTAACTCCTGAAGGTAAATCTACATGTATCAGATCACCCCTATCAGACACTAGTCATGTGGGGATATTTGTGTGTGTATGTGGCACACTACATCAGACAGGGTCTAATTCTGCATAAAACCGGGCAACGTTATTTCTATAGATCTGCTGCGCATTCAAATTGCTTTGTATTGCATCGTAATTTCATTTGTGTCTATGCTAATTATGTTTACACAACATGAACTCACGTGTTTTCAAGCAAATTCGCCGATAATAGGTGATCAAAAGCGATCGGAATGTTACAAAAGTACAGATCGCATTCAGCTTACTTCATATGAGATGATCTTGGGAAAAATACGGCATAATTTGTCTTGGTGTTTGCGGAATGCCATGCAGTAAAATATTAATACGTTGCGGCAATTCATGATTGACAACTAACAATCGGCGTGTCCTTCGTATCCTCCACTGTCAATTTCTTATCCACTCACTAATCCCCACAAAAGCTTTGTGTCAGGGGCGGACTGGTGGTTTTAGGCGGCCGTGGCAAATTGATTAAGACCGGCCCTATTACTCAAATAGAGCGCAGCGAGCGAAGTGAGCGTAGCGACTAGCGCATGGGGTCCAGGGGCCCGCGTAAGGCCCCTGGTAGGGTCCAGGGCAAAGCCCTGGTGAGGAATCCAGGGCGAAGCCCCGGACAACTAAGGGTTTTAGCTATTCTAGGGGTCAGGAAGCCCGGATTTGACAACGATTTCTGAAGCCAAATTCCATTTGTACAGACTTGAAATATTCTTTATCCATTGTCACTCACTTGCAATAATCAAGATCAAACCAACATTTATTCAATTTATAAGTAGTGTGCATGTTTTATGTTTTGACTCATTTGCACACATATAGAATTAGGCCTACATCTTTGCAGAACTGTGTTATCATATCGTGAGTATATATTCAATCATTAAAAGGTAAATGCTAAACATTGTTTAGGCCTACTGGGTAAAGGTTAATAGCAACTTTTTTAAACTATTGCGATTTGGTAGTTCACAGCATCTAGCGAATGGTAGTGAGCTTTGGCAAAAATTGCATTGATCATTTCATAGCGAGCGTGATAAAACTCCACAGTGGCGTAGATTTGTTTTTGACATTGGGGTTGGAAAAATATTCTTGAAATAGCACCTTTTGGCGACATTATAAGTTTATTGTACAAATGCGCGTGAAGCGCACAGACATTTTTGGCATATTGAAGCTAAACTGGTGATGATGCAGTGGAATAAATTCGCGCGAAGCGCGAAAAAATTGACACTTTTTAGGCTAAAATGGCCAAATATGAGATTGATTTGGTCAGAAACTCACATAGGCCTACAGGTGTCATCATGGGGGGCTTGTATGGACCATCCCCCTTTTAAAATATTGGGGATTTATCCCCCATCCCCTGGGATCTACGCCTATGAGTTGAAACATCAAAAGGGAAAGAAATTGGTTTGAGTCCTCACTAGCTCAATGACCCCTATGTTTTCTTTTCCTGTCACAAAAAGACCTCTCTTTGTAAAGAATTTTTGACAAATTTCTGGTAGTCTTTCACCGTTGTTTCTCAAAAAAAATCCCATTTTGACGACTTTTGAAAAACAATTATCAAAAAATTGTCAACTTTTATATTTTGACCCAAATTTTGTCCCAGTCTAACTGAAAGAACCCCCTTTTGAGGCCTCCTTACTGAATGACCCCCTTGGTTATAATTATGGCGTCGAAGCTCTCACCAAAAGACCCCTATCATGCCTATAGCATGTATAGTTTCAAACTGGTGTCCCATTTCCGCACATCCACGTCACTTCGAAAGTCGAGTGCCTGTAGGCCTATCAGCCCCTATTTCTACAGGCCTTAGGCCCTATCACTATGCAGACAAACAGCGGGCACACTGTGTAGGCCCTTATATTACTCATCCCCTCAATTATCCCCCTCCTTTCTTCTCTTTTCCTTTCTTTCTCCTATGTCTGCCTATATACCAAATGCTCATATCGGCCCTATAGCCTCATTCCGCAGCCGCAATGAAATACCAATATTCCATTGACAGCCAGCCCAATATTTTTATGTTGGCTTAAAATTTAAAATTTTTACTGTATCGCGTCTAGAGTATTGGCCTTTTGCTGTGTATACGGTCTAGAGAGGCGATTCAAAAGGCCATTTGTAGGTGATGCCGCGACGGTGTACTAGTGACCGGCCTATAAGCTTAGTGTTAGGGCCTATACCTTAAGCCCTAGGGCCTATGTCTTAGGCATTACGCCTTCGGCTCTCGGACCTATGCCTCGGGCCCTAGGGCCTATAGGGCCTATATGTCTTAAGATACTCCTTCCCCATTCTCTCCCCTTTTCTTCTATTTTCCCTTTCTTTCTCCTCTTTTTCCTTTTCTCTCTTTCTCTTTTTCCCCCCTTCTCCTTTCTTTTCCTTTTTCTTTCTTTTTCTCTCCTTTTTGAGCAACCGGCCCTGAGCGGCCCAGAACCAAGCGGCCCATGTGGCGATCGCCACAACGCCACAGTGGCCAGTCCGCCCCTGCTTTGTGTTGATTACGTAATGTGTGGAGGCAAATTGCAATAAGTACAATGAAATAATGAGTAGGGCGGGCTCCGAGGCGGGTTTCTTCTTCATCTTACGTAACAGTATTGTCTTCTTCTTCTTCTTCTTCTTTTTCACCATCATCGTTATCATCATCGTCATAATAATCTTACTATAATTTGCCTAATGTTGTATGTATGCGTGTATGTGTGTGTGCCAAAGGCTCCGTCAGGTTTGATCCGAGCCTCGCCAAATTCGCACAGGGGATGCAGAAAAATACGGAGAGTGTCGTAAGCTACCTTCGGTCAAAATCGGAGGTCGAAGGTCAAAGGTCAAATTTTAAACTTGGTCCGATTGGGCTGTAATTCATATGGGAGATCAATGAAAATATGGGGAGTGTCCTACGCTACCTTCGGTCGAACTCGGAGGTCGAAGGTCAAAGGTCAATTTTTAAACTTGGTCCGATTGGGCTGTAATTTATACGGGAGATCAAGGAAAATATGGGGAGTGTCCTAAGCTACTTTCGGTCGAATGCGGGGATCACATTTGGTTGCGATCGGTAAAGGATTGGGCTCAAAATCCGTGCAAATGTGAATTTCCAAAAATCCACAGTGCCCAAGTCAGTGACCATGGTATAAACAATTGTACTTGCTGCCTGTGTTCTATAAATAGCTCTGATGCATTCTGATACATGTATGTACTTGAACTTGGTAAAATCTATATTAAGGCAATGTCTTCCACTGTGGGTTTTGAAGGAAGAAAGAAAGAGTAGTCAGTAAAACAAGTAAATATATAAATTAATTAATTTAATTAATTACCGGTAATTAAGTAATGTCATCTGAGGTCACAGGTCATCCAACAGGTCATCTGCGGTCAAAGGTCATATGGGGTGAAACAGTAGGCATATCCTATCAGCTGGATTGCGCTTAAACTTGGTACAATAAATTGGAGGAATCGGTCTCAATAAAAGTCCCTATAGCATTAGGCCTATACCATTTTTATAGTAAGATACCGGCATATTGAGCTTAATAATCATTTACGCATACGGGTATAGCTCTAGTCATGATAATAACAATACTAACAGAAATTCGCCTTTAATTCTAAACATCTTTTCAAAATTGTCCCACATGTGCAGTGAGTTGTGAGCACACACAAACCACTATGGATTAGTACCGATTTACTTACTGCGTGGGAGCTGAAATGTCAGGTCCATTTGTGCATGTTTTCTCTTTCAAGAGTTTAATTTTAATGGATTGGAAAGTTCCATGAAAGAGCTCTTAGATATTTTTATAGTCCAAATATTTAATAAAATTATGTATTTAATTAATTATCAATTATTTCATTAATGATAACAATAATATAATTCTGCTAAGTGACATATAAATCTAAATAATTTGGTGGATATGTAGGATATATGACAGATCACAAATTTGACAGCCCCCAATTAATTTGGAAAATGGTCAAATAAGTAAAGGCAACAAATTTGATATTTATTTTGACATTTTTAGATAATCATTTCACATGGATTTAATTGGAGCTTCGAGCCCGAGTCCTTTTGTGTCCGAGTCCGAGCCGAGCAGAGTCATTTTGTGTCCGAGTCGAGCCAAGTCCGAGTCCAACAAAAGGGGACTCGAGTGTGGACCGGACTCAAACGATACATCACTGGTACTATCCTATGGGGCATTGTTATTACGATTTTTCTTCTCATATCAAAATCGCTGGAGCAACATAAAATTTGGAAACATACTTGTTGGCAAGAATCATTTAACACGCATTGCATTGAAATCAGTATTCTCATACCTCCCGTTTCCGAGGTCTATTTACTTTCCCTCGTTTCAAGTTTTCTGTTTCGGGAGCTCTATTGTTCAGAAACGAAAACGCAAGGGATTAAGTACAAATGAAGTAGGATGGTGTGTAAGTTGACTTCATTGTTACGTTTGGGGCATCATACTTCTCATTTGAAGAGGTAATAATAGGTGCTGTCAATCACACTTATGTCTGTCAATAAAGGTTGGATAAGTCAATTATATGCAACACTGGCGTCTCAAGTGGGCAATCTTACTCACTCTTACTTACATCAGGTCCGAACGCAAATTTGGTGGCATTATGGTCCATATTATGATGACATTTAAAAAAAGGACCCCTGCCTCTTCTCCTCTCGCTTTCTTCTCTTTCTAATCTGTCTGTCTCTCCCCCTCCCCAACTCTCACCTGTGCCATCTTTTGAATTATGTGGATATCTGAATTATATTGGATGTTGTATTTCCTTTACCCTTCTCCCCCTCTCACTGTTTTAGCAGTAGGCCTATGATCAACGTGGAAAAATCAAAATAAACGGAATAAACTCCTCCCTGCTCTGCTCGCCCCCTCTCTTCTCTCGATCTCCTCTCCTCTCCTCTCCTGCCCTCCCCTCCCCTCCCCTCACCTCCACCAGATCATCTCCTCATCTCATCATCCCCACTCTCTCAAATAATAATACATTTAAAATAGATTTGAGTCTGGCAATTTTGCCTGAAGCAATTATCAGATTACCAATTCCAATGAAAGAAATCCTATTAGTTTCACTTCAACGCACTTCTCTAGTGTTGCATATTACCAAGTTTTAAGGTGTATTTGGGACAAAAATAATTCCCGTTTAATCGCTACATAATCATAATATGACCGATTTTTTGCGCGATTGCACGGGAACAAGTATACGTAATTCTTGGCAACACTGATTATTATTGATTAATTTCTATTAATCATGTTAATGTATATTTCTACGCTGCGCTTTTTTCACAATCTACTCCCGCTTAGGCTGGAGTACCTGTACACCCAACGCAAGTCAATTGAAGCCGTACAATTTATCGCGAATTTACGACCGTAAAATTTATACACTTCTTTTGTCTAGATTAGCATCAACCCTCATCTCACTTTTTTCATGTCAGAAATTAACATAACTCCCGAAACCGAAACAGAAGTTATCTTCGTTCAACTTTTCTGTAGTCAACAAAAGACTAGAATAAAAGGATTGTTCACACGTACCATGCTAACACTTCAAAATAACAATGAGATCCGAAACCGAAACCGGAAACCGAAACAGAAAAGATGAAAGGACCCTTTGTATGATTATAAATACAAAGTGTAGAACCCCAGGTGTTGTATATTCATGGCCATACACTTAAAAAACATTTCTAAGAAGCTGTAAGAAATAGAAATGATAAGCGTCCTACCCAGGAGGTAAATCTCAAGGTCCAACGCTCCCTGAACACGTGCATTCAGCAAACGTGTAATGTTGGAAAGCTACTTCATCCAAACCAGTTGTTACCAGCTAGAGTAAGGGTACGAAGAAAAAGAAGAATAAGAACAATGATTTTAATAGTCTAAACACAAAAATATAGCTTTTCTCAATTGTTTTTTCTAGCATCACGAGAAACTTAATAGTATGTAGGGAGTTATTGAAAGGCCAATGCGGCGAGCATTAACATGTCAACCAGTAACCTTTTCCAAGAAATTGAAAGAGAAAACCTAAAAAAAAAAAAAAAAAAAAAAAAAAATAGGATAATAAAAAAAGAAATTTCTCACCTGAGAGCTTTCAGAATGTATCACTATTCCTTGCTCACTCGGTTAATGGATTGATGACGTAAGTTTCATAGCATGCTCTGACACAGTAATGTGTTGTAAGCTTCGGGAAGTTTATGGCGGTTCAATTCACTTCTACTTCACTTCTACGTGTCCTAGTATAGTGTGCTGATGTGAATGAGCCCGTTCGGAACCAATCTGTTTCCCTATCAAGGACATTGACAATCAATATTGTGTTCAGCTTTCTGATGGTCTCAAATATGAGCTGGAGAGAGCATGGTAATAGGTATGCGATGTTTTAACACAAATTTTAAGTGGGCAAACATTGTCGAAAATGGTAAAAAATGGGCTAAAAAGCACAAAAAAGGCCTAAAAATCTTATCGGGGCGGCGACCATCCCAGGGGGGCAAGAGGAGACAAGAGGGGGCAAGACTTTTCACAGGGGCAGCTGGGGCCAGCTGCCTTCCTTTGCTCCCCTTGCCACTGGCCCCACCGGCTTTAAAAAGCTCTAAACTACGTGCAAAAATTCCTTGCCCCAACATCTTGACCTACGAAAAAAAAATGTCCCCCCCCCCCAGCTGCAAACAAAAAATGCCCCTTCCCCTCGCACCCGCCAATTTTTTGGTCTACATATAACTAGAATGATATCTCAGCGAGTAGGAAATTTTGCATAATGTAAACGTTTCTGTACTGTTTTCCTAAGCCTGTTTAGAGCTTTTATAAAATTAAAAGGTGCCCTATTTATAATGTCTGCCCAAAATCGCTTCCCCCTCCCTTCGGCTTTGGCAAAATTGATTGCCCTCTCTTTCTTGCCACTCCTTCAATCTAACCCTCACCCAGAGTCCATAACACCGGCCCCTAGATGTATAACAAGTTGCAATTATGGCTTTTTTAAATATGATTTTGTCTTTAGGCTGCAAATACACCATGATGCAGCCATGTCTACAGTAGAATTCACCACGACCTTTGCAGGACTTAAACCCTATTAAAAGTTATTAAACCAAGATAACACTCATTGAAAACAGCTCAACTGATTAAATCAGATCTTCTCTGGTTGTGCACATGTGTCTGTTTTACCTGTGCGGTATCGCACAGATCATTATGGTATTATAGTTGGTATTATAGTTTCAGTTGGGTAACCGATTATAAAGGAAACACAAGGTAACAATGGTATGTGGGCCTTTGTTCACGAAATGAGACAATGGTCTGCTTATTGTTAACCAGCATTCTTGAAAATGAGCAACATAATGATTGTTGATTTAACACGGTTTGGAAATAATTTCTTCATATTTTTTGGTGTTATCTGTCGTTTACATATCCTTTTTTTTTATCTTTTGACATAGTATGGCAGGCAAAATGCCTTTTATTCACATTAAATACACTATAAATATTATAACAACAAAAGTTATTGCACTGCACATAATCCGTATATAATAGTAGATGTTATAAAACAAATTTACATATGTGACCCGGCAGCACAAACGAGCCGTAAATCCCCTAAATTGTATTCTGAGTTATGGTGTAAAATGTGTACGAAGGTCGTATCCATCGGTCACTTAAGCTGGCGCGACATCTGTCTTATTTGGATAGTCACAACACCAATCAATAATCCTATTATTGAAGTGGATAATAAGCTTCTACCTTAGATGGCTATAGAACTTTTAATAGCTCTGGTCTTTGTTTGCTTTTGCTAAATCCTTTTTAAGTGGTGGGTTATTTGTATAGGTATGCATAACCAACAATTAACAATGAGAGAACCTTCTTAAACCTCGTTGACTTGGGGATGATTTGAAATGACCGCCAATTATGACTGTTTGATATTTATTGCCAGCAATGTGGAAAAAGAGACACACATAGAAACTAAAAAAGCTATAATTTTGTTGAAGGAGCACAGTTTAACTAACCATAACTCCGCTTCTGGATATCGTTTGAAGTCAAATGATATACCATTTTTAAGTTTATGATGTTTATTTTTTAAACACGAAATAAAACAAAATTAACCGGGGGAGGAATTTACGGCTCATTCGCCGTGGACGGTCACATATATGTATATAGTAAGAAAATCAAACAAATAATTTAAGCAAAATGACAGAGCCAAGAACAGACACGGAAGTCATCCAAGTAAACTGTTCATCTGCGATCAACTAGCTAAAGTCATCGCAGACCAAACCATCTCCTGCCTAAAGAGGAACAGAAGACAAGGATGATCCCCGTATCTGAATTTGCCAATGCACATTTTGCCAACACATATAACATAATTTATATATTTTGAACGATCACTGGTAATGTCATTATGATAATTAAATAAAACATTTTCAACAGAAAGCCTAAAGTTCTTACCAAGCCTTTGTGTAATAACCCTGTTAGCAAAATCCCAAATAGGAGTGGTCTTATTACAATGAAAAAAGAAGTGCTCTGGATGATCAACAGCATTACAGGAATTGCACAAATTTGTATCTTCTTTCCCCATTTTACATAATAAAACTTTTGTAGGATAAATGTTATGAATAATTTTCCAATTAAGTGAAATAAGCCTGGCCTCACTGGTACAACATGGTATTGAACCCCAAATCTTTTCCCAATCAAAATTGTTATTTGGGAATCTTCTACGCCAATAGTTCATACAAATTGGTGGAACATAAGTCTTATTAACCATGGCATGTCTAAAAAACTTTGAAGAACAGGCTTCTATAGGGACTGCATTAAAGACAATTGATTCAGTCCTAATTTGGTCTAGAATTGGTGCATTCTTCCAATCATTCGGCAGAGCATTACAAATAGCGAAGTACTGAAAAAGAATGTTGCCAGTGCGCTGAATGCGGTGCCTAAAATACTCAAGTGAGTAGATTGAACCATCATCATCAAAAAGATCTTTTATCAAAATAAAGCCAGCTTCAATCCAGTCTCTATAGAAAAGTGTTTTCTTGTTAGCAGTTACAGCATCATTGTTCCAAATGATTTGATTGTAGTAATCAGATATGTCAGCTTTATTTGAAGTACATTTAGTATTGAACCAGACTTTAAACATGTTGTTATAAAAAACAGGAAAGGTGTCAATAACATTCTTGCATACAGTGTTGATTTGGTTGAAGCTACAATTACAATTAAACACATTCATACCCAAACCAAACTTGTTGACATAGTATGTGGAATGTTCTTCCAGCAAGCAGGGCTAGAATTGTTTAGTTTTTTGATCCAAGACATCTTTAAAGCATTGAAAAACATCTCAACCTGAAATATGTTTATACCACCTCTTTCATAATCGGCAATAATGGTGTTCCGCTTCACCGCTTCCACTTTATTCCAAATAAATTTAAAAAACATACTGTTTAATTTCTTTACAACTCTCTCAGGAAGGTCTACAACTGGAGCAATGTATGAAAGTTGTGAAGCCAACAATGTTTTCACGATCAAGTTTCTACCAACCATTGATAGGCCTCGCATCTTCCATGCACGGATTGAACACTCAATCTTATTCATTTTATCCTCCCAATTAGAAGACAAATGATTTATTGAGATACTTGGGGAGAAATACGCACCAAGGATTTTAACAGTGTTATTTGGCGCTAATTTCCAGTTAACATTTCCGATGCCGAAATTATTATTTTTCAAGGACCCAATCCATACGGCATCACTTTTTGCATGATTTACTGAAAGACCAGATAATCTTGAAAAGTTATCAAATACATCCATAACCGTTTTAACACATTCAGGGTCTTTTACAAAAATGGTGGTATCATCTGCAAAAGTAGAGATGCGAATTTCTTTACGCTCATAGTTCTCAAATGGTAAAGTAATACCCTGGATTTGCTTGGATTGACGAATTTTACAAGCGAGCAACTCCACACTAAGGACAAAGATCAAAGGCGAAATCGGACAACCCTGACGCACGCCACAATTTACATCAAAGGAACTTGAGATGTGACCATTATTAATAATACAATTAGTGGTATTGGAAAAAATAACTGAAATCCATTTTCTGAACATTGAACCAAAATTCAATTTTCTGAGCGCATAAAATATAAAGTCACGTTCTATACTGTCGAATGCTTTTTTAAAATCAATACACATCATAACACCAGGTAAATTATTATTATCAACATATCTTAAAACATCTTCAATAAGGCGGATATTTTCGTGTATACTTCTACCCTTAACAAACCCATTCTGATCAGTATTCACAACAGACTGAAGAATGTTTTTTAATACGAGCAGCCAATGCTTTAGTGGCTATCTTATAATCAATATTCAACAAAGCAATTGGACGCCAGTTATTAAGGGAATCCTGGGAAGCCCTTTTCCTTTATGAATGTGGGAGATTATGCCACGATTCTGACAGGTGGTAAGTGACCCAGAAAGATACGCATCATTTAGCGCCGTAACAACAATGGGACCAATTTTTGGCCAAAAGTGCTGATAGAACTCTACCGTGAGACCATCATAGCCAGGGCTTTTATTTTTTGCCATAGAATTGAGCGCGCCTACACATTTTTCTGCTGTCAAAATACCCTCACAGCTTTCACTCTGTTCATTAGTCAGAGTAGAAAAAATTGTATCTCGAAAAAACTCATCCAATTCTATTTCAGACACATCAACTTTGCTTTATATATCCTTCCTAAAACACAAAAGTGCGAATACTTCCAAACACCTAAATTAGCTAAAAATTTAGGACATGTTACAAAACTATATTTTCTAGAATTTCAGAGAATATTTTATATGTAGCTTGTACCGTTTTTTTGTGGCATCCTTCAGAAGTGAGCGATCAGTTACCAATATTTTCGGTCAAATCTCCATTCAATTAACACGGGGAGTTGGCTAGCTATGAGCTAGCTAAGCCTTGCCCTCACTCATATTTTACGAAAGTGCGAATATTTGCTAGAAGTTTGGAGAATACTTTAACTATTGGCCGGTTATTTTTCACACAATGATGTTAGCTAGGCAAATGCCTATACTTCTAACATACACTATTTGTAAAGGTGAGAGCACTGTGTATTGTGTATAGGAAAACGGACAGTAACTGCAGTATGCACATATGTACACGTCATACATTTTGTCAATACGGTCGTATTGGCACGGTAAATGCCGTGCTGGGATGGATATTCTGCATTACAGCATACGTATGGGTACGTTGTACCCCGTTGTCAAATTACCACGTACTTTAGTATAGTAATGGTGCCCTCTGTTGGTCATAATTCACTTTAGTACGTATTTTCAACGTAGTGAAGAAATATTGGAGGTAATATACGACCCTATGGAATATAAAAAAGCAGTATTGGTATGGGGCTGGCTGGGGTGCCTACGGGGCGTTATCTCAAAGACAATATTGCTCAAAAACAATAGCAAACAAGCTTAGACTATAATTTAGCCCCCGACAGAGAACAGGGCCTGAAGAATGAGGGAAATTATGGGGTAAAGAGTAAAAAATGTAAAAGTAGGCCTATGAAATGAGTGACAAGCTGTCCGTAAATATAACAGAATTTTTGTTATCAGCTCGTCATCCTTAAGGTTACTCTTGCTTTCTTGCCCTGCGGGACCCTTATATTGGGGACCCACTTGGAGTGTTTAGTCGTCGTAAGGGAGTGGCCGGCCCGGCGGCCTTGATGTTTTTGGAAATATTTTTTTTAAATTAACCTTTTCTTTTTATTATTATTAAAAAGGACATTATCACAGATTATCAATACAATATTACTACATCGAGAATGTTTACCTCCATTTTTACCTTAACAGATATTGCACAAAGAAAAATACATTAAATATTCACCTTTTAAAACCTTATCAAAATGTTATTTAATACACCATTATTTTGCTTTAACAAAGTACCTTTCAATTCATTCATTTAAGGGGGAATAATACCCTGATTTTCATCAGTACCCCTCTTCTTCTTTTTTTTCTTGCAAATTTATGAACTACATAAATATGTTCATCATCTCATGTCCTAAACTTATAAAATATCTCTACCTACAAAGTGATTTTAAACCATTTAAGTATATCATTTTTGGCCTATATACTTTTTTGTTTACCGGTTACTATGGGATTATAGTAACTCAGTATGTGTGCCTCACTCATAACAAAACATAATTTATTCTATTCAAGTAGTACTTGAAGAATAGAATAAATTATATCCTTTGTTATATCATCTTCAGACTTGTGATCAACTATATCTCTTCCTCAATGAATGGTATAGCAAATTTAATACTATCATGTCTCTATCATGTGTTGTTTGGAAAAGAGATTTCTATAAGGTTATAGGTCATCATAGGTCAGGTTATATGTCACCTGGTTGAGGTCAAATTTTACCACATTTTGTATACACATGTGATATATCAACATATATAGCTGCAATGAGGCATCAATTTTGATATTTGGTCTAGTTTGTCTTTTTACTGGATATATAATGCTATGATGGACAGAATAACATTTCTTGGGAATGGATGTAAATGGTGAGTACAATTTAGATTGGTTTGTCCAATCCATTTCAACTAGACAAAGGTAAAATTGGTACCAAAATCACAAAAATGAAGCCGAAAAACTACCTAATCTGATGGTATAGGTGAAGAGAAATGCAATTTTTTCAACATAACTGTAGTTTGGTTGTGGAAACTTTTTACCTATGGCTTACTTAGGTTTCAGTGAAATAATGTCGCTAGTTAAAAATACAAAATATAGCTTAACATTGAAAATAGAAGCATTTTAACCAGTTCGTTTGTTGATAGGTGTGGAGCACTGAAAATCACCAAGTTCATGAAGTCATCAAGAAGCATTTATTCCCATTTTACATATCAACATTATTTCTCTAATGCGTTTGCAACATGTATCCAAAATTTTAACGAAATCCGTTGATAGTAAGCTTTCCAAAATGAAGTGAATTTAAAACATTGGTGATGTACCACCTTTTGGCTTTTACCTGTAAAAGCATGTAAGCTACATTGATACCGATGCCACCAATAGAACGAGAAGATTTGCCCCTTCATTTTGCATACTACTTTGTCCAATTTTGTTCTCATTTCTTCACAAAATGCAAAAAAATGCGAAAAAAATTCAATGGGTGTAGTACCCCTTTAAACAGATGTATTATTGCACCGACATAGTGTATAAAAAATACATTCAAAAATATCCACCTTTAAAACACGGCAGGTATAAAAGACTGGTCACTGATTACTGATTGCTGATCACTGACTGCTGATTGACCAGTTACTGATTACTGAATGGTTACCTGATTACTGATTGATCAGGAGCTGATTACTGATTGTTCAGTCACTGGTTACTGATCGTTCAGTAGCTGATTACTGATTGTTCAGCAGGTATAAGACTGATCACTGAAAACGCTGATTGTTCAGTAGCTGATTACTGATTGGATTGGAAACTTGCTGAATGACTTGTTTAAAAGGGGCATTCGCAAATTTGAAGTTATAAAATCTAAATTAAAGGAATATTAATCAAGTTGTTTAAAATGGCATACTTTACAGTTATTACCTCTGAATTAAAGGATCATTTAATGAGCTGTGGTTGACAGATTAAAGGGCATTCGCAATTGCAGAGCTATAAATTGAAATTTAAGGAATATTAATTGAGTTGTTGGATAACTTGTTTCAGGGGGCATATGTAGTTCAACATTTTGCACGAGTCAATGATTTTTAGGGCATAAATTAAAAGTAATCGTAGTTTATAATAGTTGTTTTTTGGTTAGCCCAATGCAACTAAGGGGAAAACGTTCAAATTCTTATCTTTTGGAAAATATCAACATCACGTTCTTCTTCAAATGAGCCCAACAGTTGGGGCTAAGTTAATGCAAGACACTTACACGAACAAAATGTGCTACAAACAACAATATTCAAATAACAATCATTTTATTACCTGTTTCGCATGAAACGGCAAATAATTTATACAATAATTAATAGCTAATAAATAAATCTTTATCCCCGCAAAACATTTATGTATCAATTTATTTACTTTTTATTTCATTAGGGACCGTTCACAAAGACATGTTACAGGGGGCCTGATGTAAACAGAAAAATTCACATTTTTTCAGGGACCCATTTGCGGACCTAAAATTATTTTCAGCTCCCCCCCCCCTTGACAAATGTATACGCATGTCAAACTCATAGAAAGTAGTGTAAAATCATGTTCTATCAGAAGCATCAAGGTTTTTTAAAGGCACCCCCTTCCCAGGGCCTCCATTTTGCATCAACCCCCATAAGTGTTTGTGAACGGTCCATTAGCACTTTACGTACTTAACTTAGCAGGAAACTTGGTTGCAAACTAATAAAAAAAATAAAATACTGAAGCTGCGCGAGTGGTCTCCTGAGGTAAAGGTCTAATTATTACACAACTTGGAAATCAACTTGCAATTATTATTTGATACTTTCATCTGCTCTTTCCTTTAAAAAATTAGCAACACCGAAATTTAATCCCGATGGGCATTTATGACTTGAACATTTAAGCTTTCAAATAATAATAATAATAATAATAATAATTTTTTAGCAAAGTTGATCTACCGTAATTTTAAACACAAAGGATCGAAAATTCCCTTATTTTAGTCTCTATTTATTTGGTACATTTTTGGAAAATCTAGTCACACACCCCAACATTTTTTTTTAAAGATTGTGACTAGTTGAATTGTTTTGAAAGAAATCGGAGCATTTGAAAATCTTGACCCTGTTTTATGAACTTTGTCTTATCTCTGTATCGGCAAGTCGTAGATGTTCAAAACTATAGGCCTATATTTTTCATTTTTGACCCGTGTATTAGACATTTACCCCCTCCTGGAGTTAGCGCACACTGAGGAGCATAGGAGCTCATGCGTTTAAAGTTACATCCCTGATTAAAGGGGTATAATTCTTGATTTCAACCTGCTCTTTTTATAGTACATGCACAAAAAAAGCTTGAGCCACCGAATGAAACACCAGATGTGAAAAGTTGTGTAAAACATGCCATTTGCCATTAAAGGCCCATTCAGTGATTTGCTCATCCGGACGATCGTAAAAATCATTAAAATTCAGATTTTGGTACCTTTGTCATTACATTGTCATAGATGTGCTAACATAGCCTGCGAGTGGTTCAGCCGAAAGCCTTGTATTTAAGACAAAATAAGACATTTTACGCGAATCTGTAATTTAGATACCGACAGTATCTAAATTAGCTACATGTATTTAAATGGGCTTCAACTTCATCAGTACTGCTGTTTTCTTCGTTTTTTGCCAAATTTGTCATTTCAAAAATACCAATAAAGCAATTATTTATAAACAATTTTAATTTTTTACACTTGCGTTGGTATCACTGAATGGGTCTTTAAGTAGCATATTGTATATATTTATAGGGCGAATTAGACCCTAATCGTAAGATCGTTGATTTCTCTTGTTTTGAAAGAAAATAATGTTATCTATGTGTGCTTTCCAGCAAATTTTCTAGTCCAAAAATATTAAGAGTATTAAAAAAACACATTTCCCTGTTTATGCCATCAAAGGTAGGTGCTTATTTTACGGATGACACACCATTTTAGACTGGAAGCTACATGTACAACTGACCACCTTTGCATGGGGGGCATAACACAAATGACCATACGGGTATGCTCCCTGGAAAGACCCCCTTTTGGATTTCGCAGCTCGAAAGACCCCTATATTTGACCAAAATAGAGCTCCGAAAGACCCTTGATTTCGATAATTTCAGCTCTGAAAGGTTTTTTCAGGCAATTTTCAACCAGAATGCCAAAAAAAGACCCTTGATTTGGACTTTTCGCAGCTCCAAAAGTCCACATTTTAGTTGTTCGCAGCTCCAAAAGACGCCCCCCTTATCGGTACGCCGTCAGCTCCCAAAGACCCACCACCTCAAAAATCCGGGGGTGCATACCAACCAAAATTTTTCGTTGTGCCTCCCCCAGGTTTCATAACTTAAGCAGGTATGAGAATGATCATGCATGAAAAAAAAAACTGAAAAAGTATGTGAAATTAAGCTAAACGGGCTGAAATTAAAAGAAATGCCAAAAAAAAAAGCCTTAAAATTCTCATGCCTGCTTAAGTTAGGAAAATCGGTTCCCACATGTAGGCAAGGAAAAAAATAAAAATAAAAATATGCCCCTTCCAAGTGCACACCTCTCGATTTTTATGAGCACACATCCCAATGCTTGAAACCATAAAATATTTGAGTCACTAATTTGCATTAATTAAGGTGGTATTGGAGGCATTATAAAAGTGCTCTAAACATGTTTTATTTTGCTGAACACTCCCGCTCTCCCCTACCACAATAGGGGTATACTCTAAATTGGTATGATTACAAGCTAGAGCTACCTACTTATACCTTGTTTGATTGGCGTAACCGACTGACCCTTACAATAGGCCCGACCTAGACTTTTTTTTTTTTTTGCAAAAAAATTACTTTTAAACCTAAAGTTTAAAAAAAAAAAGAAAAAAAGGCAAATTACAGCATAAAATGTGTGTAAAAAAATGCTGACCGACCGATGATTTTTTTTTTATGTTACGCTAATCAAACAATTTCTTTAGGTCTTATAAAGACTGCACAAAAAGTAACACAGCTGTTATAAAAATGCCCATAGCTTAAGAACTACTCCCTATTCCAGAAAAATACAGAACTAATTTTTTGGGATTAAAAAAATATTATCCTGTTTTGCCAAATGAAAGGGCCAAAAACATGCATTTTTATGGTGTTTATCGTATGCTGTTACTATCAAGCCCAAAGACTTGTACCAAGACTAATTTCAGTTTATGCAGTCTATTTTTTGGAAAAGACATTGTTCATTCTGATAACCGATAATTTAATTAAAGAAACACAAAAAAGTGACAATTATAGCAAAATGTCGGCATATACTCAAGATTTTGAATGCTTAGACTTGTTCCAAGTCTTTGATTTTTGTGAATAGATAGTCAGAAAATATGCCGAAAATGCAGGTTTTTGGCTCTTTTTTCAAGAAATTAGTAAAATAGTTATTTTTTTCTTTTATTGCCAGTTAGGACTAACTGAAGGATTAGGATAGAGCTATGTTTCATTTGGCAGAACTTGATAATATTTTTTAATCCCAAAAAATTAGTGCTGTATTTTTCTGGAATAGGGAGTAATACCTGTTTTCACAAGGATATAAAGGATGATTTATTTACGCACATTTTGATACCCCATTCGTCCAATATCAACATCACATCAGTGTTTTTAAAGAAAAATATCTGAATTTAAAAGTTGCAGCTATTTGTAATAATTTGAAATCTGTGCGAAGATAATGGAGCGTTTTGTTTAGGCCCATGAAAGTCAATTCCGAGTTTATGTCCCTTTTTTTTCCCAGGTTGGTGAGGTGACTTTTTCATTTTTCATTATTTCATCAGATTTCATTATTGACCTTAAGTGCGTGTTGATTTAAAGCCACACTCCTACATGTTATTTATAAACATGTTTTTATATGGGTAGGGACTAGAAAGGTTAGAAAAGAGCCTCGTTTTGGTTCCAAGTTATAAATTTATATGTTTTACAAACAAAATATATGTTTCAATTGCTAAAACTGGTGAAAACACTGATACTTTGAAAATAATGAATTATTTTGGCATTGTTGAAAATTTGATGCGGGTGTTTTTGGTGTCCAAAAAAAGACGCGGGCGGGGGACGATAAACTCGGAATCGACTTTCATGCGCCTTATGTGCCACAATGCTTGCGTAATAACCATTGATCGCTGTAAACTGCAACTTTTAAATTCGGGTATTTTTCTTTAAAAGCACTACTGTGTTGTATTGAACAACGTTTGACAAATGAGCCAGGCAAATGAGGTCTTTCTATGTCAAGATATTGTGAAAAGTTCTGAAGCTATAGGTGTATTTATAACAGCTGCATTACTTTATAGGCGGTGATTGCATGTCACCATACCATGCATTAAACATTTTTGTCAAATGCCAAAAGTTTGTCTCTTAAAAACAATTTGTAAAATAGCTATATTTTATGGTTATTTTTCAAGTGAAATTAATTTTTAGTCCAGTATATAACATTGTTCTCTCCTTTAGAGTTAAGTTGTATATGACTTAACATTTTCTTGCTTAAAATTGATGCCTAACATGTTGAGACGTCAAAAATGAAAGGTGCCCAGCAGGCACCCTTGAGCAATTAAAGAAATGAGGTCAAAGGTTACACAGGGGTCAAAACTCAAAATTACTGTTTGGTTATAAGCAATATTCCCCATGTCCAAGGATTAAGAAAAAATAGTTTGACCACCTAAGACCAATCAGTCTGGAGTTATTAGTGAAAAGGTCAAATGTTGCAATTTGGGCTCAACATGTGTCACAATCACTGAAAATTGATTCGATATTGTCATAATGGTCTAAAAAAATTTTTGTTATAATAATTCAGAAAAAGAAAAGTTTGCCATATATGCGACATTTAGATTTGCATAGGTGACTCGGGAAATATAAAGTCAACATCAATTGGACTCAACAGGCAGGAACTGTTTGCAGGGGTGTCAAAGCTTGTGAAATATCCAGAAAATAGTAAATTTTGGCCACAAAATATCCGGACAAATCCCATCCTGTGTTTGGTGTGTTACCATGGTACTTGAAACCCCGAGAACGAAACATCGTAGGTACTGCAAACTATTTCATTTTTGAATTATTATTAGAGAAACATTTTGATAGACTTTTCAGAAAAATTAGTAAACTTTTCTCTGTTTGACACCCATGAACTCCTTAATTTCTACTTTTGACCATTTTTGCCAACAAATCCAGACCAGAGGAATATATTATAATGAAATCGAACAATTTGGAGTTTTAATCCCTGGGATAGTTCCTGTATCAAATCAATCAGGTCTATTATTTAAATCTTCAACCACAACAAAAGAAAAGTATTTTCCTCAACTATTTTAAAGATTCTTGCGAATTGTAACAATTTGTATGTTTTCTTTATTCCTAAACTATGCCCATTTTTATTATTTTTAGACAACAGGGAAGGTGCTATGGTTACTAAACTTAAGCTTAATACCTAAATTCTCTCACCATGATTTTTGGATGAAAGGTTTACTTTTTTCAAGCTTGTATTTTAGGGAATGTTAGAAACACTGTAGCTTAAAATAGAAACACTGAATTGAAAAAAGCTGGCGAGGTAATAGATATTCATCTTATCATGGAAGTACTAGTACTTCCATGATCTTATTTACCACCCCTGAAAGTTTGGTAACCACAGCACCGTCCCTGTTGGCTAATAAAATCCTAAAAATTTTAGTTATTCATTGTTTCTACAAAAAATCCAGAAAAAATAAAAAAGTACAAACAGTTCTTTTAAATATATTCTTACTTGGTTTGTATTTAATAATCTGTGATATATTGGCTATTTTGAGAAATTGGCAAAGTGCCAAAACACTTCCCTGTAGTATATGTACATGTAATTCATTGGGATTTTGAGATGACAAACAAATTGTATTTGGGGGGGGCTTAAGCAAGCAAGGTTTACTCATCAATTTTTTTTAGTTGAATGTGTTTCCTTGTTTTGGGCTACAAAAGATAATGGTAAAAAGACACAAAGCACAGTTAATTTTTTTAAAATTACTTTTGGTTTTAAAGCAAATAATACCCAAATTGTTATCAAACTTGATTACAGGTCAATCTAATACTGGAACTAAAACTTAGCAACTCACTACAGTTGCATTCGAAACATGACATCATCAGGCATCTGATGTGACATCAAACCATCAATTTAGTTCCAGTATTAGATTTAATTTACAAAATAATATTGATTACAGGTGCCACAAGCTACCTATAATATCACAACTTCAACAAAAGTTGATCAAAATGGGTATCGAAAAACTCCTGTAAACATGTGTTGTCACAAGAAAGAAATCTTATATTTGGCCAAAAAAAAACATGTTTGTTTCCTGTAGCAGGTCATACAAGTCAAATGCAAAATGCGTTTTTTTATTTTTTTTTTAAATTCATGTCTTCAAATGAAAAAAAAACACCTTTTTTTGCTGCAAATTGGAATGGGAATTTACTGTGGGTCTCTCCGACACACAAAAATATCATATTTTTTCATATTCAAGAATATTTATGATCCCATTTTCAACCTGTAGATATTAAAAAAGGTTTTAAAAAAATATGTGCTATTTTCTCCAGTATTTTTTTTCACTACGCTTGTTTGTTGTGTAATGTGTAAATGTTTACTCCAGCAGTGTTTTATATTATTTGTTGTGATTTTTTTTTTTTCTTTGTAAGTGAAAAAAAATCTAATGCGTAAAATAAAACCTAATGCGCACGCTACAGGAAACAAACTTTTTTTTTTGGCTAGAAACATTTAAAACAAGACATAAATAAACATCAGAAGTACCAAAATTCCACTTAAACTGTCCATCTTTAATTCAATGGGCTTTTGAGATGACCTTTTTTTCTTCAAAAATGCTTTCTTTGGAGGAACTAAAACTGTGCGAGTCTATTTGTTCTTATCAGGTGGTGGCTTCCAGTTCCTTTCAAATTTTGTTCTCTGGTGGTTGCTTTAGTTCAAATCCATGGGAATCACTCCAACACTGCGAAGAAGAAGAATTTTTTTTAGTTATATGGGAGCAATATGCTATTTTAACATGATTGCCGATCCACAGTCTATTATAATTCAAAATCATGCACTGTGATTTGAACAAACTAATCTCGGTAGGGATATTGCATCTAAATTGTAACACATTCCATGCATACAGGCAAATTAAAAAAAAAAGTAAATTCAAGCTTGGACGTGGTGCCATAATAAGAAATCTAACAGGAATCTAATGCAATTGAAAATATAATTGGATTTGGAGTGTTATTAAAATCACACAATTTTGTAGCTGCACACGGTTTCTCTTGTATGCACATTGTGTATCGATTGGTATAGCACAAAATTCAAATTCAAAGTCAATGGCAGTGCTGCAGTTTCAAGCCAAGTGATGGTCAAAATTAATTTGGGGTGTTTCGTACAAGTTGGAGGGGGGTGGGTGGCAAAGCTGCACTTTGTGTTTAAAACCATTTCATTGTATTCCTCTAGCCAAACGGATTCAGAAAATGTATAGTTTGACCTATCTAGGACGTCCCGTTCTTGAGTTATAACCAAAAAGGTCAAAGGTTACGTTTTTGGGGGTTACAAACATCCAAGTGCTCCGATTTTGACAAAAGAGGTGTCAAATTGTTCGATTTGATAAAACAGTTCAAATAAGGATAGGATTGCACCATGTAGGACGTTAGGTAACGTAACAAAATAAGTCAAGTACCATTGAGGCTCGACGGAAAATCCGTATTAACAGAAAATTTGTGGGAAAAAAACATTAATTAATGGAAATCCTGCATCCCTGATTGGAATGGTTTTTAACACAATTTGAGCAAGTTTCAAATTTGACCCTGTGTAAAAGTTTGATGACCTTTTCTCACCAAAAGCAACTCCAGGTCAAATGCTATGATGCATTTTTATGTAGCCCATGATGTCAACTATCTATGGTAAAAGTGCAGCTTTGCCCTCCCCCAGCTCACACACTAATCAACAAAAAAAGCGAAAAACACAAAATTTAATTTCCCAGTTTAAAAGGGCATTTCATGAATGATCCACAGCATCATCCCCCCACTACTCAAAAAAGTTGAGATTTTTATATCACTGGAAACATTTGGTTTATGAAAAAACAATTTCTTGTATAATGTAGATTAATTCGTTAGCAAAGATATTGTGAAATTTAAATTTTTTTCTGGTATACCAGAACAAAATTACAACACATTGTCTATGGAGCAGTGTAATACACATAATCATACAGAACTCGCAAATGCAAAATCGGAATCAACTGAAAATTACTCCTTTAAGCCATTAAACCAAAAAACACAATGTATTCAGCCTATTGCACTGTTCCGCCATATGCGAGGAAATCCTCAAACTGGCAATAGACATGAAAGGAAGTAGGGGAGATTGGGGTTAGTTGGAGCAGCAGGGGTAAGTTGAAACATTGTATTTTTTCTGACACAAACAATTAATTTGGTAAAATACTGGCACCTAGTAATAGGTATTAGTAAGGGTCATCCACCAAATTAGCAACAGCACTGATGCCCTACCAGTGTTGGCTTGGGAAAGGAATATCTGTTTTTTGACTTACTTTTTTTTAATGTTAAATAAAAGTTTTATTGTATTTCTTATTTTGTGTAATGAATTTTGAAATGTAAAAATAGGCATCGGGGTTAGTTGAAACTTTTGAGGTGGGGTTAGTTGACACGTGAAAATCGCATAGAAAAATATGGTTCAACATTTGCCTTTTTAAAAATTTGTAACATGTTTACCATTTCTTCAATATTGCTTTAATATGGTTAAAAAGCAATAATACAAGCAAAAAGTGCACACAGAAAGTACATTTTATAATTTTTTAGGCTTCTCATATTTTGGTCCATGGTGACACTCATCACCTTGTGTCCAAAGTATTGACCAGCACTCACACATATTTATTCATTTTTTCACACTGATTGTATGTTAAAGGGTGCCTTCAAGGGAAGTATAACTCCAACAACACAATAATAATTATTTTGAAATTTTTACAAGCTGTGTTTCAACTAACCCCACTCTATGTTTCAACTTACCCCAGGGGTGGGGTTAGTTGAAACACTTTTTTTCAAATTTTCAAATTGGATTAAATGAATAATCATAAGCAGGTCCAATAAAGTTTAAGGCTGTACTTATAGCATGTATGTATATGTTTATACTGATATGGTTAGTGTTTCTTGAAAGTAATCGGATTGCGTTAAAAAGACGATTTTGTGAAAAATGTTTCAACTAACCCCAATCTCCCCTATTGGTCGCATGTCACAAGTCCGTACCCTAAAAAGGTGGAGGTGTTACATTTTTCTAAATGGGGCGGAATGAAAAATGTAATACTGCAACAACCCCTTCTCCTATTGAGCTAGTTGAAGTCTCATTTTAAAACTGCAGGATGGGGTAAAAATTGTGGAAAATGTCAATGAAACAAAAGTTTAAACAAAAAAATGGCAGCAGTTTACATTTGAAATTGCAGGGGTGGAGGAGCAGGTGGGTCGATCAGGAGCAGGTGGGTCAGGAGGAGGTTGAGTGTGCTGAGTGAATGGGAATATTGTTTTTTGTCATACCCAGCGATGTTTTGCAATGAATATATCTTTTAAACAATACATAATAAGGAGCTATTTTAAGTATTTAATTGTGAGTAACACATCAGAGTATTGTTCTGAAACATTTAAACAGTTTCAGTATCAGTACTTGTAAAGTGGTACGCTCATTTGCATGGAATGCACTTGTAATTCCTTATGTATTCTATTGTTTTCTAATATATCGAATTTGAAGAAGTTACAGCATTTTGCCATAGCATGCTTATTAGTCACTCTACTATGCTAAAAGTATACATTTTCTGGGGTGAAATTTGCTGAAAAATTCAAAATTTGCATTCAAAATTGGGTAGGTTGAAGTGTTAACAAATTGTCCTTAAAAATTCAAAAAAATAATTAATTAATTTTACGTACTTTTTACGCACCATGTATACAAGATGCCTTTTATTGAAAGAGTCATTTATTGACTTCAAGATGTTCACAATCAGGTTGGGAACGTATTCTGATACAAAATATTCCAAACACTCTATTTCAATGATTTGCAATGTAAATTGCTCTGATAATAGTCGAAAAGGAGAAAAATGCATTTAAAGTTTCAAATTTACATTGAATCCTGTACATTAATTAGGCGGAAACTGTCCGTTTTCGCAAAAACGGAACATATTTTTCCTTCAAAAGTCATGTTGATTAATAAAAAGGGTCAAAACCTCCAAAATATCCAAAAATCCTTTTTTGGTAAGTTTTTGTCCTGTAACGCAAAATGGACCACCTTCTGACATGCGACCTATTACTTAACTTTACGCAATGTTATATGACTGGTTCAATTCCCATTCATGCATTCTGCCAGATCGAGGCTTTCCTCGCATATGGCGGCACCTTGCAATGGGTGAATATGTGTTCATCCTAGTGCTAATATTTTGATGGTTCACATAGGAACCCAGTAAGGGTCCATTCACAAACACTTGTAAGGGGGGCCTGATGCAAAAGGGGGGGGGGGGGCCCTTAAATTTTTTGACCCTCCTAGGGGGGGGGCTGAAAAAAATGACCACACATTTTCCTGGGAAAATTTAGTTTATATGCTTTTCTATGGGGTTGACCCATAATTTGTACACATAAATAATGTGTCCAAGGCAGTAAAACGTAAATAATGGGTGGCGCAGCCGAACCCATTATTCAACGTTTTACTGCCGAGGACACATTATTTCTATTCTATTACCACAAAATAGTGCGATTTAAAGAGTAAATATCACCTCAATGTGGAGCGCCTACGGGTAGCAAAAGCGTAAGTGATAAAGTTCGTTGCCCTGGCCACTTTATTGCTAATTAATGGTCTGTCACGTGGACGCGTTTCAACAAATCATAGTGCACGATTTTGAATAATGGGTCGTGGGGGTAATAGAATTGCATTTATAATGTTATAGCATGTTAACTAGTATTACTATTACTACCAATGTACCTAAAACTAGCCATGTCCTTATTCATTTGCTTCTAATTCTTACCTTTGAGGCTGAATGCCTGTTGGCATCAGATTTGACAAATTCATCATGATATGCATAGTTCCAGCAGTCACTGATAGTATCAACTGCATTGCTGCAAGAATAGATCAAAGCAAAATCCAATTCATAAACATCAGCAGATTTACAGATCAAATTGAGATCATGAAATTATACAACTTAAATGGTAGGTTGTCAGATTTTTTCGTATTGTACCTCACATTGAGGCCTGTACCAAAATAATCAAATTCCCAAGTTTTGATGCAATTTGCACTAGCCGTTTTTAAATTAGAAGTAAAACGTGTTTCACAATGGCCCATAGATCGCTATACTGCACTCACTGGGGATGAGGCTATCACTTTTTCATTCATAACATCTAAACAGAATATAATTTGGGCTAAAATTTCACTGGGACAATGAAAAAAATATGAACTCTCTTCTGATGCCAAAATCTCCACTTTGATAAAAAAAAAAAAGTAGGGGAGGGGGTGACGCTGTCGATCAGGACAACCATTTTTAAATTCCTATAAATTCACAATCTGACGTAAATTTGCCCTGTGGCACTTATCGCTTCATCATGTACTATATACAACATGCACTAAATATATATACTAATCATAGTGCCGTAACTAATAATTTTCGCCATGGCACTATTCCAAATTCCACTTAAGACAAACAACGACAACATTTACTACTGTAACATACCGTATTTCGTCGAATAGTCGCCCCCTCAAATAAACGCCCCCACCACTTTTTTCAACCAAGATGTTTCACAAATTCCGATATTTCCATGCTATCTTGTGTAGTAAGCTTACCAAGTTGCTCACATGGTCGCGAGTAGCAGCAATAAATGGCGAAAATCTGCATCCGAACCCGGAAGTGAACCAAAAGTCAGTGTCAAAAGGTCATAGTTCGTCATTTTAGCGTGACTTTTAAGCTTACCTAATGATTTTAACGGGAATTTTCGTGCTGAAAATGACCTCTAATAAACGCCCCCCCCTTGGGAAAATGTAACGCCCCTGGGGGCATTTATTCGATGAAATACGGTAGTAATCCTAATCAATTACTTTATTTTAAATACATTTTGCCATGGCCCTGTCCAATTGGGACAAATTTCATGGTAAGATGCAGAATGTACTATTCTTTTAATTATAGTATTCATGTCAATACATTCTGTCCTGTGGCACTGTTCTACTTGGGACAAACATTGGTTCATTGTACTATTTTTCCTAATCAATATATAATAGCTAATACAATAACCCTATGACATTGTTTCAGTTGGAACAAATATTTAAGCTCACCATGTATTTTGTCTTCATCAAAATATTCTAGTTAATAATACATTTTGTCCTGTGGCACTATTCCACTTGGGACAAACACTGGTTCAACATGTACTGTTATTACATTTTGTCCTGTGGCACTGTTCCACTGGGACAACCATGGGGCTTAACATGCACCAATTAAAGTAATCTAGTTAATAATACATGTTGTCCTGTGGCACTATTCCACTTGGGACAAACACTGCTTCAACATGTACTGTTATTACATTTTGTACTGTGGCACTGTTCCACTTGGGGGACAACCATGGAGCCCAACATGCACTAATCAAAGTAATCTAGTTAATAATACATTTTGTCCTGTGGCACTATTCCACTTGGGACAAACACTGCATAGTTCAACATGTACTGTTATTACATTTTGTCCTGTGGCACTTCCACTTGGGACAACCATGGGGTTCAACATGCACTAATCAAAGTAATCTAGTTAATAATACATTTTGTCCTGTGGCACTATTCCACTTGGGACAAACACTGGTTAAACATGTACTGTTATTACATTTTGTCCTGTGGCACTGTTCCACTTGGGACAACCATGGGGCTTAACATGCACCAATCAAAGTAATCTAGTTAATAATACATTTTGTCCTGTGGCACTATTCCACTTGGGACAAAAACTGCTTCAACATGTACTGTTATTACATTTTGTACTGTGGCACTGTTCCACTTGGGGACAACCATGGAGCCCAACATGCACTAATCAAACTAATCTAGTTAATAATACATTTTGTCCTGTGGCACTATTCCACTTGGGACAAACACTGGTTCAACATGTACTGTTATTACATTTTGTCCTGTGGCACTTCCACTTGGGACAACCATGGGGTTCAACATGCACTAATCAAAGTAATCTAGTTAATAATACATTTTGTCCTGTGGCACTATTCTGCTTGGAACAAACACTGCATGGTTCAACATGCATATACTGTTACTACATTTTGTCCTGTGGCACTGTTCCACTTAGGACAACCATGGGGTTCAACATGCACTAAAGTAATCTAGTTAATATAACATTTTGTCCTGTGGCACTTTTCCACTTGGGACAAACACTGGTTCAACATGTACTGTTATTACATTTTGTCCTGTGGCACTGTTTCACTTGGGACAAACACTGGTGCAAAATATACTATTATTACATTTTGTCCTGTGGCACTATTCCACTTGTGAGTGACAAACACTGGTTCAACATGTACTGTTATTACACTGTGTCCTGTGGCACTGTTCCACTTGGGACAAACACTGGTTCAACATGTACTGTTATTACATTTTGTCCTGTGGCACTGTTCCACATGGGACAACCATGGAGCTCAACATGCACTAATCAAAGTAATCTAGTTAATAATACATTTTGTCCTGTGGCACTATTCCACTTGGGACAAACACTGGTTCAACATGTACTGTTATTACATTTTGTCCTATGGCACTGTTCCACATGTGACAACCATGGAGCTCAACATGCACTAATCAAAGTAATCTAGTTAATAATACATTTTGTCCTGTGGCACTATTCCCCTTGTGACAAACACTGGTTCAACATGTACTGTTATTACACTTTGTCAGTAATCTAGTTTTAAATAATACATTTTGTCCTGTGGCACTGTCCCACTTGGGACAACCATGGTTCAACATGCACTAATCAAAGTAATATAGTTTTACATTTTGTCCTGTGGCACTATTCCACTTGGGACAAACACTGGTTCAACAAGTACTGTTATTACATTTTGTCCTGTGGCACTGTTCCACTTGAGACAAACACTGCATGGTTCAACATGTACTGTTATTACATTTTGTCCTGTGGCACTTCCACTTGGGACAACCATGGGGTTCAACATGCACTAATCAAAGTAATCTAGTTAATAATACATTTTGTCCTGTGGCACTATTCCACTTGGGACAAACACTGCATGGTTCAACATGCATGTACTATTATTACATTTTGTCCTGTGGCTCTGTTCCACTTGGGACAACCATGGGTCTCAACATGCACTAATCAAAGTAATCTAGTTAATAATACATTTTGTCCTGTGGCACTGTTCCACTTGGGACAACCATGGGGTTCAACATACACTAATCAAAGTAATCTAGTTAATACATTTTGTCCTGTGGCACTATTCCACTTGGGACAAACACTGGTTCAACATGTACTGTTATTACATTTTGTCCTGTGGCACTGTTCCACTTGGGACAACCATGGGGTTCAACATACACTAATCAAAGTAATCTAGTTAATACATTTTGTCCTATCGCACTATTCCACTTGGGACAAACACTGGTTCAACATGTACTGTTATTACATTTTGTCCTGTGGCACTGTTCCACATGGGACAACCATGGAGCTCAGCATGCACTAATCAAAGTAATCTAGTTAATAATACATTTTGTCCTGTGGCACTATTCCACTTGGGACAAACACTGGTTCAAGATGTACTGTTATCATATTTTGTCCTGTGGCACTGTTCCACTTGGGACAAACACTGCATGGTTCAACATGTACTGTTTATTACATTTTGTCCTGTGGCACTATTCCACTTGGGACAACCATAGGGCTCAACATGCACTAATCAAAGTAATCTAGTTAATAATACATTTATGCCTGTGGCACTATTCCACTTGTGAGTGACAAACACTGGTTCAACATGTACTGTTATTACATTTTGTCCTGTGGCACTGTTCCACTTGGGACAAACACTGGTTCAACATGTACTGTTATTACATTTAGTCCTGTGGCACTTTTCAACATGGGACAACCATGGAGCTCAACATGCACTACTAATCAAAGTAATCTAGTTAATAATACATTTTGTCCTGTGGCACTATTCCACTTGGGACAAACACTGGTTCAACATGTACTGTTATTACATTTTGTCCTGTGGCACTATTCCACTTGGGACAAACACTGGTTCAACATGTTCTGTTATTACATTTTGTCCTGTGGCACTGTTCCACGTGGGACAACCATGGAGCTCAACATGCACTAATCAAAGTAATCTAGTTAATAATACATTTTGTCTTGTGGCACTATTCCACTTTGGACAAACACTGGTTCAAGATGTACTGTTATCATATTTTGTCCTGTGGCACTGTTCCACTTGGGACAAACACTGCATGGTTCAACATGTACTGTTTATTACATTTTGTCCTGTGGCACTATTCCACTTGGGACAAACACTTGTTCAACATGTACTGTTATTACATTTTGTCCTGTGGCACTATTCCACTTGGGACAAACACTGGTTCAACATGTACTGTTATTACATTTTGTCCTGTGGCACTATTCCACTTGGGACAAACACTGGTTCAACATGTACTGTTATTACATTTTGTCCTGTGGCACTGTTCCACTTGGGACAAACACTGCTTCAACATGTACTGTTATTACATTTTGTCCTGTGGCACTGTTTCACTTAGGGACAACCATGGAGCCCAACATGCACTAATCAAAGTAATCTAGTTAATAATACATTTTGTCCTGTGGCACTATTCCACTTGGGACAAACACTGCATGGTTCAACATGTACTGTTATTACATTTTGTCCTGTGGCACTTCCACTTGGGACAACCATGGGGTTCAACATGCACTAATCAAAGTAATCTAGTTAATAATACATTTTGTCCTGTGGCACTATTCCGCTTGGAACAAACACTGCATGGTTCAACATGCATATACTGTTATTACATTTTGTCCTGTGGCACTGTTCCACTTGGGACAACCATGGTTCAACATGCACTAATCAAAGTAATCTAGTTAATAATACATTTTGTCCTGTGGCACTATTCCACTTGGGACAAACACTGCTTCAACATGTACTTTTATTACATTTTGTCCTGTGGCACTGTTTCACTTAGGGGACAACCATGGAGCCCAACATGCACTAATCAAAGTAATCTAGTTAATAATACATTTTGTCCTGTGGCACTATTCCACTTGGGACAAACACTGCATGGTTCAACATGTACTGTTATTACATTTTGTCCTGTGGCACTTCCACTTGGGACAACCATGGGGTTCAACATGCACTAATCAAAGTAATCTAGTTAATAATACATTTTGTCCTGTGGCACTATTCCACTTGGGACAAACACTGGTTAAACATGTACTGTTATTACATTTTGTCCTGTGGCACTGTTCCACTTGGGACAACCATGGGGCTTAACATGCACCAATCAAAGTAATCTAGTTAATAATACATTTTGTCCTGTGGCACTATTCCACTTGGGACAAAAACTGCTTCAACATGTACTGTTATTACATTTTGTACTGTGGCACTGTTCCACTTGGGGACAACCATGGAGCCCAACATGCACTAATCAAAGTAATCTAGTTAATAATACATTTTGTCCTGTGGCACTATTCCACTTGGGACAAACACTGCATGGTTCAACATGTACTGTTATTACATTTTGTCCTGTGGCACTTCCACTTGGGACAACCATGGGGTTCAACATGCACTAATCAAAGTAATCTAGTTAATAATACATTTTGTCCTGTGGCACTATTCTGCTTGGAACAAACACTGCATGGTTCAACATGCATATACTGTTACTACATTTTGTCCTGTGGCACTGTTCCACTTAGGACAACCATGGGGTTCAACATGCACTAAAGTAATCTAGTTAATATAACATTTTGTCCTGTGGCACTTTTCCACTTGGGACAAACACTGGTTCAACATGTACTGTTATTACATTTTGTCCTGTGGCACTGTTCCACTTAGGACAAACACTGGTGCAAAATATACTATTATTACATTTTGTCCTGTGGCACTATTCCACTTGGGACAACCATAGGGCTCAACATGCACTAATCAAAGTAATCTATTTAATAATACATTTTGTCCTGTGGCACTATTCCACTTGTGAGTGACAAACACTGGTTCAACATGTACTGTTATTACATTGTGTCCTGTGGCACTGTTCCACTTGGGACAAACACTGGTTCAACATAATATAATGTACTGTTATTACATTTTGTCCTGTGGCACTGTTCCACATGGGACAACCATGGAGCTCAACATGCACTAATCAAAGTAATCTAGTTAATAATACATTTTGTCCTGTGGCACTATTCCACTTGGGACAAACACTGGTTCAACATGTACTGTTATTACATTTTGTCCTATGGCACTGTTCCACATGTGACAACCATGGAGCTCAACATGCACTAATCAAAGTAATCTAGTTAATAATACATTTTGTCCTGTGGCACTATTCCCCTTGTGACAAACACTGGTTCAACATGTACTGTTATTACACTTTGTCAGTAATCTAGTTTTAAATAATACATTTTGTCCTGTGGCACTGTCCCACTTGGGACAACCATGGTTCAACATGCACTAATCAAAGTAATATAGTTTTACATTTTGTCCTGTGGCACTATTCCACTTGGGACAAACACTGGTTCAACAAGTACTGTTATTACATTTTGTCCTGTGGCACTGTTCCACTTGAGACAAACACTGCATGGTTCAACATGTACTGTTATTACATTTTGTCCTGTGGCACTTCCACTTGGGACAACCATGGGGTTCAACATGCACTAATCAAAGTAATCTAGTTAATAATACATTTTGTCCTGTGGCACTATTCCACTTGGGACAAACACTGCATGGTTCAACATGCATGTACTATTATTACATTTTGTCCTGTGGCTCTGTTCCACTTGGGACAACCATGGGTCTCAACATGCACTAATCAAAGTAATCTAGTTAATAATACATTTTGTCCTGTGGCACTGTTCCACTTGGGACAACCATGGGGTTCAACATACACTAATCAAAGTAATCTAGTTAATACATTTTGTCCTGTGGCACTATTCCACTTGGGACAAACACTGGTTCAACATGTACTGTTATTACATTTTGTCCTGTGGCACTGTTCCACTTGGGACAACCATGGGGTTCAACATACACTAATCAAAGTAATCTAGTTAATACATTTTGTCCTATCGCACTATTCCACTTGGGACAAACACTGGTTCAACATGTACTGTTATTACATTTTGTCCTGTGGCACTGTTCCACATGGGACAACCATGGAGCTCAGCATGCACTAATCAAAGTAATCTAGTTAATAATACATTTTGTCCTGTGGCACTATTCCACTTGGGACAAACACTGGTTCAAGATGTACTGTTATCATATTTTGTCCTGTGGCACTGTTCCTCTTGGGACAAACACTGCATGGTTCAACATGTACTGTTTATTACATTTTGTCCTGTGGCACTATTCCACTTGGGACAACCATAGGGCTCAACATGCACTAATCAAAGTAATCTAGTTAATAATACATTTATGCCTGTGGCACTATTCCACTTGTGAGTGACAAACACTGGTTCAACATGTACTGTTATTACATTTTGTCCTGTGGCACTGTTCCACTTGGGACAAACACTGGTTCAACATGTACTGTTATTACATTTAGTCCTGTGGCACTTTTCAACATGGGACAACCATGGAGCTCAACATGCACTACTAATCAAAGTAATCTAGTTAATAATACATTTTGTCCTGTGGCACTATTCCACTTGGGACAAACACTGGTTCAACATGTACTGTTATTACATTTTGTCCTGTGGCACTATTCCATTTGTGACAAACACTGGTTCAACATGTTCTGTTATTACATTTTGTCCTGTGGCACTGTTCCACGTGGGACAACCATGGAGCTCAACATGCACTAATCAAAGTAATCTAGTTAATAATACATTTTGTCTTGTGGCACTATTCCACTTGGGACAAACACTGGTTCAAGATGTACTGTTATCATATTTTGTCCTGTGGCACTGTTCCACTTGGGACAAACACTGCATGGTTCAACATGTACTGTTTATTACATTTTGTCCTGTGGCACTATTCCACTTGGGACAAACACTTGTTCAACATGTACTGTTATTACATTTTGTCCTGTGGCACTATTCCACTTGGGACAAACACTGGTTCAACATGTACTGTTATTACATTTTGTCCTGTGGCACTATTCCACTTGGGACAAACACTGGTTCAACATGTACTGTTATTACATTTTGTCCTGTGGCACTGTTCCACTTGGGACAAACACTGCTTCAACATGTACTGTTATTACATTTTGTCCTGTGGCACTGTTTCACTTAGGGGACAACCATGGAGCCCAACATGCACTAATCAAAGTAATCTAGTTAATAATACATTTTGTCCTGTGGCACTATTCCACTTGGGACAAACACTGCATGGTTCAACATGTACTGTTATTACATTTTGTCCTGTGGCACTTCCACTTGGGACAACCATGGGGTTCAACATGCACTAATCAAAGTAATCTAGTTAATAATACATTTTGTCCTGTGGCACTATTCCGCTTGGAACAAACACTGCATGGTTCAACATGCATATACTGTTATTACAATTTGTCCTGTGGCACTGTTCCACTTGGGACAACCATGGTTCAACATGCACTAATCAAAGTAATCTAGTTAATAATACATTTTGTCCTGTGGCACTATTCCACTTGGGACAAACACTGGTTCAACGTGTACTTTTATTACATTTTGTCCTGTGGCACTGTTCCACTTGGGACAAACACTGGTGCAACATGTACTATTATTACATTTTGTCCTGTGGCACTGTCCACTTGGGACAACCATGGGGCTCAACATACACTAATCAAAGTAATCTAGTTAATAATACATTTTGCCCTGTGGCACTTTTCCACTTGGGACAAACACTGGTTCAACACATACTGTTATTACATTTTGTCCTATGGCACTGGTTTACTTGGGATAACCATGGGGTTCAACATGCACTAAAGTAATCTAGTTAATAATACATTTTGTCCTGTGGCACTGTTCTACATGGGACAACCATGGAGCTCAACATGCACTAATCAAAGTAATCTAGTTAATACATTTTGTCCTGCGGCACTATTCCACTTGGGACAAACACTGGTTCAACATGTTATTACATTTTGTCAGTAATCTAGTTAATAATGCTTTTTTTCCTGTTGCACTGTTCCACTTGGGACAACCATGGTTCAACATGCACTAATCAAAGTAATATAGATAATTAATAATACATTTTGTCCTGTGGCACTGTTCCACTTGGGACAAACACTGGTGCAACATGTACTATTATTACATTTTGTCCTGTGGCACTGTTCCACTTGGGACAAACACTGGTTCAACATGTACTGTTATTACATTTTGTCCTGTGGCACTGTTCTACATGGGACAAAAACTGGTTCAACATGTACTGTTATTACATTTTGTCCTGTGGCACTGTTCCACATGGGACAACCATGGAGCTCAACATGCACTAATCAAAGTCATCTAGTTATTACATTTTGTCCTGTGGCACTTCCACTTAGGACAACCATGGGGTTCAACATGCACTAATCAAAGTAATCTAGATAATAATACATTCTGTCCTGTGGCACTATTCCACTTGGGACAAACACTGGTTCAACACGTACTGTTAATACATTTTGTCCCATGGCACTGGTCTACTTGGGATAACCATGGGGTTCAACATGCACTAAAGTAATCTAGTTAATAATACATTTTGTCCTATGGCACTGTTCCACTTGGGACAACCAAGCGGATCAACATGCACTAATCAAAGTAATCTAGTTAATAATACATTTTGTCCTGTGGCACTGTTCCACGTGGGACAACCATGGAGCTCAACATGCACTAATCAAAGTCATCTAGTTATTACATTTTGTCCTGTGGCACTTCCACTTGGGACAACCATGGGGTTCAACATGCACTAATCAAAGTAATCTAGATAATAATACATTCTGTCCTGTGGCGCTATTCCACTTGGGACAAACACTGGTTCAACACGTACTGTTAATACATTTTGTCCCATGGCACTGGTCTACTTGGGATAACCATGGGGTTCAACATGCACTAAAGTAATCTAGTTAATAGTACATTTTGTCCTGTGGCACTGTTCCACTTGGGACAACCATGCGGTTCAACAAGACCTAATCAAAGTAATCTAGTTAATAATACATTTTGTCCTGTGGCACTGTTTCACTTGGGACAACCATGGGGTTCAACATGCACTAATCAAAATAATCTAGTTATTACATTTTGTCCTGTGGCACTTTTCCACTTGGGACAAACACTGGTTCAACATGTACTGTTATTACATTTTGTCCTGTGGCACTGTTCAACGTTGGACAACCATGCACTAATCAAAGTAATCTAGATAATAATACATTTTTGTCCTGTGGCACTATTCCACTTGTGACAAACACTGGTTCAACATGTACTGTTATTACATTTTGTGCTGTGGCACTATTCCACTTGGGACAAACACTGGTTCAACATATACTGTTATTACATTTTGTCCTGTGGCACTGTTCCACTTGGGACAACCATGGGGCTCAACATGAAGCAATCTAGATAATTAATAATACATTTTGTCCTGTGGCATTATTCCACTTGGGACAAACACTGGTTCAACATGTACTGTTATTAAATTTTGTCCTGTGGCACTGTTCCACTTGGGACAACTATGGGGTTCAACATGCACTAATCAAAGTAATCTTGTTTAAAATAATACATTTTGTCCTGTGGCACTATTCCACTTGGGGCAAACACTGGTTCAACATGTACAGTTATTACATTTTGTCATGTGGCACTGTAACTCAACACATCATACAAAACATTTGTAACATCATGCAAGAGTACTGTAACTCATCAACACTGCATGCAAAACATTTGTAACATCATGCAAGAGAACTGTAACTCAACACTCCATGCAATACATTCTTAACATCATGCAAGAGAACTGCAACTCAACACTGCATGCAAAACATTTGTAACATCATGCAAGATAACTAACTCAACACTACATGCAAAACATTTGTAACTTCATGCAAGAGAACTGTAACTTAACACTACATGCAAAACATTTGTAACATCATGCAAGAGAACTGTAACTCAAGAGTCAACACTGCATGCAAAACATTTGTAACATCATGCAAGAGAACTGTAACTTAACACTTCATGCAAAACATTTGTAACATCATACAAGAGAACTGTAACTCAACACTACATGCAAAACATTCTTAACATCATGCAAGAGAACTGCAACTCAACACTGCATGCAAAACATTTGTAACATAACTCAACACTACATGCAAAACATTTGTAACATCATGCAAGAGAACTATAACTCAACACTACATGCAAAACGTTTGTAACATCATGCAAGAGAACCGTAACTCAACACTACATGCAAAACATTTCTAACATCATGCAAAAGAACTATAATCCAACACTTCATGCAAAACATTTGTAACATCATGCAAAAGAACTATATTCAACACTACATGCAAAACATTTGTAACATCATGCAAAAGAACTATATTCAACACTACATGCAAAACATTTGTAACATCATGCAAAGAACTATATTCAACACTACATGCAAAACATGTGTAACATCATGCAAAAGAACTATAATTCAACACTACATGCAAAACATTTGTAACATCATGCAAAAGAACTATAATCCAACACTTCATGCAAAACATTTGTAACATCATGCAAAAGAACTATATTCAACACTGCATGCAAAACATTTGTAACATCATGCAAAAGAACTATATTCAACACTACATGCAAAACATGTGTAACATCATGCAAAAGAACTATAATTCAATACTACATGCAAAACATTTGTAACATCATGCAAAAGAACTATAATCCAACACTTCATGCAAAACATTTGTAACATCATGCAAAAGAACTATATTCAACACTGCATGCAAAACATTTGTAACATCATGCAAAAGAACTATAATCCAACACTTCATGCAAAACATTTGTAACATCATGCAAAAGAACTATATTCAACACTGCATGCAAAACATTTGTAACATCATGCAAAAGAACTATATTCAACACTACATGCAAAACATGTGTAACATCATGCAAAAGAACTATAATTCAATACTACATGCAAAACATTTGTAACATCATGCAAAAGAACTATAATCCAACACTTCATGCAAAACATTTGTAACATCATGCAAAAGAACTATATTCAACACTGCATGCAAAACATTTGTAACATCATGCAAAAGAACTATATTCAACACTACATGCAAAACATGTGTAACATCATGCAAAAGAACTATAATTCAACACTACATGCAAAACATTTGTAACATCATGCAAAAGAACTATAATCCAACACTTCATGCAAAACATTTGTAACATCATGCAAAACTATAATTCAATACTACATGCAAAACATTTGTAACATCATGCAAAAGAACTCTAATTCAACACTACATGCAAAACATTTGTAACATCATGCAAAAGAACTATAATTCAACACTACATGCAAAACATGTGTAACATCATGCAAAAGAACTATATTCAACACTACATGCAAAACATTTGTAACATCATGCAAAAGAACTATATTCAACACTACATGCAAAACATTAACATCATGCAAAAGAACTATATTCAACACTTCATGCAAAACATTTGTAACATCATGTAAAAGAACTATATTCAACACTACATGCAAAACATTTATAACATCATGCAAAAGAACTATATTCAACACTACATGCAAAACATTTGTAACATCATGCAAAAAAAACTATAATTCAACACTACATGCAAAACATGTGTAACATCATGTAAAACTATATTCAATACTACATGCAAAACATTTGTAACATCATGCAAAAGAACTATATTTCAACACTACATGCAAAAAGGCAAAACATTTGTAACATCATGCAAAAGAACTATAATTCAACACTACATGCAAAACATGTGTAACATCATGCAAAAGAACTATAATTCAACACTACATGCAAAACATTTGTAACATCATGCAAAAGAACTATAATTCAACACTACATTACTCCAGACAGCATGCAAAACTCTTGCAATGCCAATTAAGTTGCAACATAACACAGTATGAAACATTTGTAACACCAATTACACTATGCAACTCAACAGTCAAATACATTTTAATCATTTTCAAATTTCAATCAGAAATTCAGAATACTTATCTGAAATCATCTGAAGTGTAGTGCATTATCACATTGTTGAAGCTCTGCAGTTCTATTTCAATGCGGATTCCACATTATAAAAATGGCTGGATTCAAACCATTTATTTAATGGGAAAACATGATGTCATCTTTTATCCTAGCTTAGTTCTGTGAACTTCTGTCAGGCTGGGCTCCTCTCTTCATTATTCTATCTTTAGAAGGGCAGAACCGTAGGTATAAGCATCTGTGACGCAAATTAAAAAAAACAGTTTTGTTTAATGTTAGCACATTCAAAAGACAAGGCGGTTTTGAACCACAAGCCTCGCCCGCAAGTGTTTATTTGTAACATGGAAAATGTGCATAACTTTTAGTTAACTTGTGTGTGTGTGTGTGTGGGGGGGGGGGTTACACCCCAAAACCCAAATACTTCCACAATGTTCTTCAGTATGATGGCATATTGTTCCGAGCTCGGATTTATTTTTCAACCATAATTAACCAATCTTACCGTTAATTAAAGGAGTATTTCGTGATCCTAGCATCCTCTTTTTATGACATTTTTTAGTACATGTCCACGAAAAAAGCCTATTCCGAAAATTTCAGTTCATTCCGGTTTTGCGTTTGCGAGTTATGATGCATGATCATGTGTATTACACTGCTCCATAGACAATGCGTTGTAATTTCGTTCTGGTGCACCAGAACGAAATTCAAATTTCACGATATCTTAGCTAATATAAACGAATTAATCTGCAAGAGATATTTTGTACATAAACATTATGTAGCCAGAGGTTTCCAGCGATATAAAAATCTCAACTTTCATATCAAAACCTTTCTATGTGAAAAGTAACATGTTTTTTACCCAAAATAATATTCACTACACAATGAAAAGCAATAGTGACCTTGATGAACGCGAGCTATGTGGAGTCATGCTAAAAATAGATCGTATAGTCTACGCAAAGTCTACGCTTGGTCGTATTTCACGTAATGCGAATTATGCTGTGCCATATAGGCTGTGACTAAGACTGGCAGACCCAGCGAGTTATCGAAGGGACTAGAATTGACTTCTGAATAGGGGGTACCCATAGTTTTTTGTATGCGGCGAGACTAAATTCAGGTCTATCATAACCAGTTTTAGATGACCATTAGGGAAAATGTCTATACAGTCGATTAACCCGAGGACATTTTTAATAACGTGGCGCTATTTCGTAGAGTGACTGTTGGAACAGGGCAGGTTTGACAGGAAAACCCAGAAAAACTTGATCTCACGCAGGGAAAGGAACAAAATGAGTGAAAAGATGGAATAAATAAAAAATTCAGGCGGGTTTATGGAAGCACCTCCTACAGCTTCAAAAAAATAATTTTAGGGTTAAAGAATATCTCAAGGTAATATAAACGTGGGTATAGAATTCTGAGTTCACTAGTTCGAAATTGACGGCGATTTAAAGAAAAAATTGGTCATTTTTAGCCAGTTTTCTGTTGCGTTTTGAATGGCCAAGTCTGCCGTGAATTCACTGATTCTGAAATGTTACTAAAGGTTTTGATATGTTTTGAGAAAAGTGGGGGGATGAGGCTGTGGATCACGAAATGCCCCTTTAACCAGTTAAATAACCGCCGTTTATTTTAACCGGTTTAAATCAAGAAAGCTGGTGTCACTAACATTGAAAATAGATTTGTTCACAAGACTGTACCTTCAAAAATATGTGAAGTTCATAACCTACTCAAAAACAATATTCCCTCTTAATCTGCTGTTATACTGAAATCATATTGGTTTAGGTTCATTAGGACAACTTGTAAGAGCCTGCATGAAAAAACCAACATTCAAACAGTTTGATATTTAACCCCACACATCTAGGGCCTTCTGTAACTTATCTTGATTTTAAAAGTTGTGGGCCCTCTCCCCTCATTAATTCTATAGCAAGGATGTGCCTTCAGCGTACTTTTCATGGAACAACACGCTGATTGCACAACCAAAGACCGTAATTCGTCAATTCTCAAAAGATGCGCTTGCGCCGTAAGCATGTGGTCTTGCTCGACGCAAATATCAGTGCGTACCCAAGTTGGTTGTGATGATTGAGAATTATGAGTCGCATGTCGGAAATATTGATTTTGAGACAGAGTCAATATTATTATTCAACTTCCTTTTTATTTTATTATTATGAGCAACACTAAAATGGCCATATCATGATATCCCTGGAACCGTAAATCAAGTTGTAATGGCATATTCAGCAAAATAAGCTCTCAAAATGGCCAATGTAATGAAATTGAAAAATGAATTTTGTGTTTGATCGACGTCACACTCATTGTGAAATTTAAATGTTATACAGGTCCACATTTAGGTGACACTTTGTTCAAACTAGCCACTCAACAATGATTTTTCATCAGGGGGGGCTCACATAGGTATACAGGGATGTGCTACTCTAATTGAGTTCCATTTTACAAGAAAACCCGGGAGAAAACCCTGAATATGGGTCCTGATTTGCAACAAACAAAAAATGGTCAAAAACTGTCATATCAGCTGTGTTTTAGGTAACAAAAATCTAAAGTGTCCTGATTTGAAAAAAAAAATTGGGGTTCCCTGTACCGTGCTAGTAAAACCCTTAACATGCGCATGGTCGGGGTTTCAGAGTTCCAGCCCTGTGAAATTTAATTTGAGTACCCCCCCCCCATTGTCGACGGGGGTGTTTACGCAATGACAGCAATGTTGTTACAGTAGGACTACATCCACTATTCAATCAATGAATGTGATAGCTTTAAAAAATGTAGGCCTGCCACGTTACACGCCCATACATTTTTAACGGCCAACTGCGGTAGCAAGCCATTCATCATGCAGGTTGCTGTACAGACAGCAATACCAATTTAATGCAGCTCTGAGCGCGGCAGTTGGACTGTTTTGCATGCTTGCGAATTGCCGTGTTGACAGATGTTCATGTGTTAGTGTTACAGAGTACAAACTATACTAAATTGACTTTAATTAACTCACCGAACTATGCGACAATCACCGTGGAAGCTCCTGCAAACTATCAACTGTTATCATGAGGTAGTCAAAAATGGTTAATTTACCTCCACTTCACCTGAATAACTTTCTCGGCAACGATCGATCGCGATGCACTGCGATTATTAAAAATGGCGTTGTGGTCCGGTCATGTGACTTTAACCAATCGACCAATCAGGTGGCGGCATTTTGCCACGCATGCGCTACTTACGGAAATTCAAAATAAAAAAACCTAAAACAAATAAATAAAATAATGAATGGCCTATAATTATTATAAAAGTTTTGTCAGCAATAAACAAACAAATAAAATAAATAATAAATAAATAAATAAATAAATAAATAAATAATGAAATAAATGAATGAATAAATAAATAATGAAATAAATGAATGAATAAATAAATAATAAATAAATGAATAAATAAATAAATAATAAATAAATGAATGAATAAATAAATAATAAATAAATGAAATAAAAAATAAAATAATAATAAATAAATGAATGAATAAATAAATAATAAATAAATGAATGAATAAATAATAAATAAATGAATGAATAATAAATAAAAAATAAATGAATGAATAAATAAATAATAAATAAATGAATGAATAAATAAATAATAAATGAATGAATGAATAAATAAATAATGAATACATGAATGAATAAATAATGAATGAATAAATAATAAATAAATGAATAAATAAATAATAAATAAATAAATGAATGAATGAATGAAATAATAAAATAAATGAATGAATAAATAAATAATGAAATAAATGAATGAATAAATAAATAATGAAATAAATGAATGAATAAATAAATAATGAAATAAATGAAGGAAAAAATAAATAATGAAATAAATGAATGAATAAATAAATAATAAATGAATGAACGAATGAATAATTAAATAATAAATAAATAAAGGAATGAATAAGTAAATAATAAATGAATGAATGAATAAATAATAAAATGAATAAATAAATAAATAATAAATAAATGAATGAATAAAAAATAATAAATAAATGGATGAATAAATAAATAATAAATCAATGAAGGAATAAATAAATAAAAAATGAATGAATGAATGAATGAATAATAAATAAATAAATGAATAAATAAATAAATAAATAAATAAATAAATAAATAAATAAATGAATAAATAAATAAATGAATGAATACATAAATAATAAATAAATGAATGAATAAATAAATAATAAATAAATGAATGAATAAATAAATAATAAATAAATGAATGAATAAATAAATAAATAAATAAATAAATAATAAATAAATGAATGAATGAATAAATAATAAATAAATAAATGAATGAATAAATAAATAATAAATAAATGAATAAATAAATAAATAATAAATAAATGAATGAATAAATAAATAATAAATAAATGAATGAATAAATAAATAATAAATAAATGAAGGAATAATTAAATAATGAATGAATGAATGAATGAATAAATAAATAATAAATAAATAAATAAATAAATAAATAAATAAATAAATAAATAAATAATAAATAAATGAATGAATAAATAAATAAATAATAAATAAATGAATAAATAAATAAATAAATAAATAAATAAATAATAAATAAATGAATGAATAAATAAATAAATAATATATAAATAAATGAATAAATAAATAATAGATAAATGAAATAAAAAATAAAATAATAATAAATAAATGAATGAATAAATAAATAATAAATAAATGAATAAATAAATAATAAATAAATGAATGAATAATAAATAAAAAATAAATGAATGAAGAAATAAATAATAAATAAATGAATAAATAAATAAATAAATAAATAAATGAATAAAAAAAATAAATGAATGAATGAATAAATAAATAAATAATAAATAAATGAATAAATAAATAATAAATGAATAAATAATAAATAAATGAATAAATAAATAATAAATAAATAAATGAAAATAAATAATAAATAAATAATGAATAAATAAATAATATAAATAAATGAATAAATAAATAAATAAATAAATGAATGAATGAATAAATAAATAATAAATAAATATTAATAAAATAAAAATAAAAATTAATGGTTTTTAATTTTATTAAATACAAAATAAACAGTTAAATAAAAAAATAAGTAAATAAATAATAAAATAGAAAGAAAATAAATAGCACACCTCAAACTTGTGAGGAATGATTGAGTGCGGAGGAGTGTGATCGCACCAGTGGCGTAACTAGCCGGGGTTGTGGCACCCAGGGCTTAGGATGATAGGTCCTAATGGTTCCCTCCAATTCTGGCATTCATTGCTTGGAGGGATAGGGGCCCAGAATGGATGCTGAATTGGCCAAAACGGTGCCCCTATCAGGCCTTGCCGTCTAGATTTTAAAGATTTTAAAATGGTATTCACGTTCAAAAATAAGCGCACTAAAATTTGTACATTTCTTCGCTTTGATGTGTACAAAATCGAATTTGCTGATTCGCTGGCTGATTTTATGAGATTCGCAGCGAGTGATATTTAATGTCCATGGCGAGTGGAAAATCGCCCACTAGAGTCCATGTACATGGCGAGTGGAAAATCGCTCACTCGAGTTTGGGCGAGCGGCGAGCGGTGGCGAGCGAGAGCGATCGCTCGCCTCAAACGGCAAGGCCTGTCCTATTAAAGGGTGACGCCCAGATGTTGCCCCCACCCCCTCAGGCGCTACGCCACTGACTGGCATTCCTCAAAACTCAAAGGCTCCAAAGCCTGCCCACCGCCACTGGGACTGCCCCCCCCCCCCCTGCGTGCCGTCCATTTCACTGCCAGTCCCTCCCTTCTTTTTGGCTTTCCAAACAATTCCTAAATCCCATATTCAAGTTACCCTCACCCAGGGCTCATAATTATTGCACGGTCCCTAAAAGAAATATAAGTTATTATGATGGCTATGGCTAGTGCACATCGATTAGGGACGCACCACTAGACTTAGACTGAGGATGAAGTGTTTGAAAAAAACAACTTACCCCACTACATGAGCAAAAAGGAAACTTTCCCCACTATCACTAGCAAAAAAAAAACCTCCTGGGCAACATATAGTGCAAAAAAAAATTGCCGCTTTCGGCGGCGAAAAATAAAATTGCACCGACATGACCCCGAAGTCTAATGGTGCGTCCCCGAGGGTGCGTCGCTTAGTAAACAACATAACGGTCATCACCTGACCCAGCAAATTCCAGATAGTCACAGGTGGTGGATGACATGATCGAGCCGGCAACTTGTGAAACCGTCCGGCCGTATGGCATTTTCAATACACTTGGTTAGTTTTGTGGGGTTCATTATCGAACCCCAACGGTTTTAGCTTGTATTTATATTACTTATTAACATAGGTCCATTTGTTTGTGATATTTCAAGCGTTTTAAAATTTCAAAATAATCCCATTCAATTACACGGTTGACGATGAAAATTTACTGAATTTAGTGAATGCAATGCGGCCACCACCTGGATAGTCATGTACTTGTACGGCGTACAATGTACGCTCATGTGCGTATGGCAAGCCATTGGATCCATAACGTTATTGTTCAACGACGGCGGCGTGAAAATGTTACAAACTCATTATGGAATTTCCACAATAGGCCTACTACATTTATTGCAAGCCATCAGATTGTCACTTGATTGAGTCAATCAATACTGCAGCCAAGCGTCTTACGTTTAATAATATATACTAACGAATCGCGTTTATTTGTTTGATTGTTTGTTTGCTTGTTTTGGACAGACCATCATGCAGTTATTGTTAACTACATGTATATTTATGCACACAACACAGGGGCACTCACAATAGGCAATTGAACCCTACTGGTAGCGCTGTGTTGTAGATATATGAGATAAACTAGTTAGCGTCATATATGAAAAAGTATAAAAGCTATGATTTTTTATCTTTTCAAAATATCTGAATTTTCAACCCGATACATGCTTTAATAACGAGGGAACATACATTTGTATGAGAAAGAAATATACCATCTATATCCAAACTCCCGTGTTATTCCAATGCACATTTTGCTTCACCGGGCCGTCCTGGCTTGGTCGCAGTTGCAAGAGGGGTGTCACTAAACCATATTAGGTACCGTACAAATTTAGTACTGTATTTCAATCAAGTATGGTTTATTCTATACATGTCAAACATCATATCATTATCATAGTCCTTATTATAACGGTGACCGCCTTGATGAGTAAATGATAGCAAACCAGTACCCCCAATCGACTGCAAAATTTACAAAATCCCATGGGAAAATTGCCAAAAAACGTCTTGTGCCCTCCCACCACCAGACCCGGTGCCCCCCAAGCATGGTCGGTCCCCAAGGCCCGTAAGCAGGATTTCAATGGGAGGGAGTTCTGATTTTGAAAAGGTGCACTTTTTTCCAAGGATGGGGGGCGATTTTATTGTCCAAAAAACGTAAAAAATCTGAAATTCTGACATTTTGCGTACGGGCCTGGGTGACCCCACCCCATCGCCCCCTACCCCACGTCGGATGACCCACGCTACGCCACTGCCGGACTCCTGCGGCAGCGAGTAGGCCTATATATAGAGTGGAAACCAAATGCAAAATGCTCGAACCCGGTACCTCAGTGATGCAATTATGCAATCGAGGACATTACGGCTAACCCGCCGCGCGCTGAATGCTCGTAATGAATCGTGGAATAGGCCTACAATCCTATCAAATCGGGATGCATCATACAGATCTTATTCAATTCTATTGGTTATCAGCTCAACACGTTGTGACATTATCACAACGCGTGTGTATACAACAACGCCTCTGTGCAAAATCTAATAGGCCTATCTGAACTCGTAAAAGAGTTTTTCTAAAGGAAAGTTACGAAAGGCTGCAAAATTGGTGGGATGGTGTGACTTGATGGAACTGAGACTTTTGAGGGAAAACAAATATGACGCGACTACCGTTTTTAGATCACTAAAAACCTGCTTGCAAGGTTTAAAAAGGACGCGAAACAACACTTTGCTAAAATTGAAGTTTAGAAATACTGAATATGCAAATTAGTCGTTAGAAATCCAAATTGAATTTGCAACAATACATAAGATAAATAAAAACATATTTTTCTTAAATAAAATAGCTTTAATAACCAGTTTAAACTACAAATTTGTCACAATTGCCTCCTAAAAACAATAAATTACAAAGAAATTGCATGCATTAGGAAAATATAGAAAATATTACAAGTAATTTCAATTTATATTGTCCACGTCTGTGTCTATGAATATGAATCATAAAATGAGTACCGAATATCCAATTTCTTTCAAATAAAAGCAAATTGAAGCTAAAATTTCAAAGAAATTAAATATGAGAAAATTCTAAAATGAGTTAAATTCTAAATTGTCCCCTTAAAAAGACATGTTATCATTGGAGTCCTTGAAACAAGACATTGAACTAAAAAAAAGCACAACCAGGATAGAGTGACCATTTAATAAAGGGTCTATGGTTTAAATCAACAAACAGCACACAAACAAACACTTTGACCACAATGGCTTGCCATATTCGGTCGGTTTGCAGCTGGGCGTATGGAGGAGTCGAGGCATAGATGTTTTCCCACGCACCCCTACCATCACTTGCAGCGACCGCAGCTGGCTGGCGACCGGGCAGGGGCAGGCGACTCGCCATTGTGAGATGATTCCGAATTCTTGTTGGTTCTATTGTTCATGTTGATTGCCCTGTTTAATTGTCAAAAATTAATTAGATCCGAACTGTACATCCAGGATAAATATTTTACACTGCTGAATTAGACCTAAATTATTTCAGAAATGGTAAATGTACGAATAGAAGTTGCAAATTCACGAATATAAATTACTTCATATAGACCTGTACAGTCTTCGCTTTTGTGAATGCTATTTAGCCTACTTTTTATAATTATCTTTTACGATATTATAATAATCTTATAGGCCTATGTGGGATTCCCCTTTTGCACCACCACATCACGTTTTGGTGTTTCATGTGCAATAAATGTAATAAACTAAACCAATTGACAGATAAAATGGAATGCATAGGCCAAAAAAAATCAATATTCAAATGTCTTTTTTTATATTAAATTAAAATATGCGTTGTTGTTCAGTCTGCCGTCCCGTGCCGCGGTCATTATGTCCCATGCTTTAAACCGTCCCGTCTTATTTTCAAAGTCATCCCGTGTTACCCCCCTCCGTTGTCCCGCAGGGCTGTCAACTCTCACGCATTGGCCGTGAGTCTCACGCATTGGGTCACTTTCTCACGGTCTCACGTCAAGGTAGTATAATCTCACGCCTAGGTAGTAAATCTCACGTAAAAAGCTGGAAAATTAGTAAAATCTCACGCATCATCATGAATAATTTGTTGCTTCTCCCCCGCTTTTCGCATTCTCTAGCGCCGTGGCTCAAATAATCATGGTACAAAATGAACATTGGAGTCGGCAAATCCCGATACGCCTCTGTCTCACGCCAAGCAATTCCAAAAAGTTGACAGCCCTGTTGTCCCGTGCCCAGCCATCACATGACCCGTCGTTTTTTCCTGCTACGGGACGAGATGGCATGTGTCCCGCTGTCTCATACCCGCATGCCGTTGCCCCCTCATGTCTGCTCAAGTTTCCATTCAAAACGTAGCATCCCCTATCCCCTATAACCAAAAAAAATCGGATTCCCCGCCCACCAAGACTTCCCCCTCATAAATATTGACCGGTCCTTTAGTGCGGTATTTCATATGTATACGTGCAGCGTTCAGTGAGAGACTAGTCAGTCTTTTTACAGTAATCAGGTAACCATTCAGTAATCAGCTACTGAACGATCAGTGGTCAGTGACTGAACAATCAGTAATCAGCTCCTGATCAATCAGTAATCAGGTAACCATTCAGTAATCAGCAACTGGTCAATCAGCAATCAGTGGTCAGTGATCAGCAATCAGTAATCAGTGATCAGTAATCAGCAATCAGTGATCAGTAATCAGCAATCAGTGATCAGTCTTTTATACCTGCCGCTTTAAAACACTATCAAATGTTATTTAATTCATCATAGTTTTGATTTAACAAAGCTCCCCCGCTTACACTAGCCAAAACTGAATAGCACTTACCAGACCACATCCGGACCACATCACGAGCGAGAGACCGTGTGCGGTGTGTTTCCATTTACAGCTATTTTTTCGCCGCAATTAAGCCGTAATTACTATTCAATATGATTCGGCTATTTATAAATACGCGCGTACGTGATCACGTACCTCGCTGTGACCATCTACGCAGCAGGTGGTCTTCCTGTACATTAATTTTGAATGCCAACGAGACTATTGTGAAGCAATATTGTCTATTTTGTTCAACTTTGTGATTATATCAGTGGCGAACCGTGGCCGCTCCGGGGGGCTGCAGAAAAGTTGAATTGTGCCACCCCCGTCATCAATAGCCCGAAAAGGAGGACCCAATATATTTTTGGTATCCAGGGCGCTTAAATTAGTAAGTTTTTTACATTCACAGTATTCAGGGGCGTCGCTAGAATAATATGATTGGGGGGGGGTGTAGAGCATGCTTTGCCGACGGAAATCAATTTTGCCGACCCTTCCTCAACAGCCCAAAAAGGTTGACCCATTTTTTTTTTCGGTGGTGTGAAAAAGTGAAGAGTGAAGAGCAAAAAAAAAAAAAAAAAAAAAAAATTATAAGCGCTGGCGCCCTAAAACCCTAAAACGTACATGTTGGAGCCAAAAATTTTTTTTCGACGATTTCTTTTTATTAATGAGTAACTACAATCACCGACAAAATTGTGTGTGACACCCCCATACCCCCTCTAGCTACGGCCCTGAGAGTATTATATAACAAATACAATCCAAGTTAATAACAATCGCAAAATTTTGAGGTTGTTGTTAAATTCGTTTCACAATTTTTCAAACCTTATACATGATTTTTCGCCCTTTTTCATTAATAATTCTTCTTGCCGCCCATTCTGCCCGCCCGTATTTCTTTATTAATTCTTCTTGTCACCCCTTCTCCTTCCGTCCCCACTTCTTTTTTTCGCCCCTGCTATTACCCCAGGGGCTCGCGCCCCAAAGCCTCCCAAAAAAAAAAAAAAAAAAAAAAGAAACGCGCATGTATAATTGTAAAGGTTTCTGTATAGGTAAATATGTTTTCAGTCGCCATATGGCCATATACGATCAAAATGTTGTTTCATTTCGTTTCATTTCATGTTTTTGATAACATATTACAAATTCGGAATCCTCTCATATTTAATAATAATTTTGCTCTTCATTGATACTTAAGGGCTGGGGTATGAACGTTTTGTGGACCTCAGAGCACATCAGGCATGTCGAATTGAATTCTGAATACGAGGAATGTCCTTCTGATACCCCCACCCACACCCCCCCCCCAACCAGGCCTGGTGCCCTCCAATCATAGTCGGGTGGTTAATTGCGAAATGTCCTTGCAAAATGAGACTGAACTGGGCAGGGAATTTATGGGATCACAGGCCATGCCGTCTAGATTCTAAATGCGAGTAGTTAATCATTCGCTAGCATGATGCTAGGCGAGTAGTCGAACCCCTCTCAAGTATGAATGATGATTGGCGTGCGTTGACATCTTTCCGCTCGGGATTGTATCCAGTGGCTGCAGAAGCTGTGAGGTGGAGGGGACGTGAGCATATTTTGTGCCGGTTTGACTGGTATTTTTTATAGGGTAAAACGGAAGATGCACAGGTCAATCATTTCTTTATTTTTTCTGTCACCTAAAGACCCCATATTTTTTTACGAACACATGCTCTGTCACCCGAAGACCCCCTATTTTTTCATTTGATCTGTCACCCAAAGACCCTTACAAGTTCAATTTGAACAGCAACTTTCATTTATCACTGATTTTGTTACTTATTTTGAAAAAAAAAGAAGAAATTTGAAGCCATTTAGAACTAGAAATTCGATTTTCGATGTTTCCGTGGCGCTGTTTCGGCTCCCACCCAAAGATTCCATTAAAAAAGGTCATGTTCTCACCCAATGACCCCATATTTTTTACATTTTGCTCTCACTGAATGCCAAAAATCATGCTCTCACCCAATGACCCCATATTTGTTACATTTTGATCTCACTGAATGCCCCTTAGTGCGAAAGTGCCAGCCCTACACCTATATCCATTTCATATTGAAGTGCCCCCGGGCTTCCAGCGATTGAAATGTTTTGATTAATAATAATAGTCGCCATAATTATGATCAAAATATGAAATTCAAATATATAAAATTTTCGTTTTATTAAAGTATTTTGTTTGTGTAAGCCTGGTGCAAAAATGCAACAGCCGATTGGAAGAAAAACAACAACAAACCAAACACATCGATATATTTTTCGTTATAATAGTGATTTTATTTTCAACATACAATGGTTTTTAATTGCGTTGTTCTCGCATTTGATCAGATCAAGTCTGGAAACTGTTCAAACATATAAAGTTTTAAAAAAATGGCATTTTAATCTGATCGACATTTAACCTGATCGACACACACTTCAATAATTTCAGCTCTCACCAATTATACCAGTATAGACGAGTCAATTGGGGTACCAATTGGGCGAACTTAGACAAAAATGGAACACCAATGTGTTTGCCTGCTAGTGACTCTAAAGACCCTCCTGAACAACAAAAAAGCACACAGGAGAAAAATGGTAATTTTTTAAATATTATGCAAATTACCATTATTCCTGTGTCCATTTTTGTACTTTTTGGATATGTTGTTCAGGAGGATGCTTAGAGTCGTTAGCAAGCAAAAACATTTTTGTCTAGCTCATACGTAAATTGAATCGTTTAGTAGTTGGCTAGCCGACACAGGCATAGCATTATGACACTGACTGGATGCGATCACATCTAGGTTTGAAAGATCAATTATACCAATTTGTAACAACCTATGCACTTTTAATACTCTCTCTTTCGTTCTCATGTAACGTGTAAGGCTAATTTGGGTTTTTCAAGATAAATCGAATAAATTAAAAAGTGCTGAAAGTTGCGATGATTCCATCCAGCGAGCGATATTTCACGTGTCTATGGCGAGTGGAAAATCGCTCAAAAGAAATCGAGTTTGGGCGAGCGGTGGTCTGGGGTCACAAGCCAAAATCTGCAAGATATGATGGTTTGGTAATTCATTTCAAAAGAAACATATTTTAAACTACATCTTAAGAAGGTTATTATATCAGTTATCACATCTTGCTTGATATATTACATTATTATAACATTTTGTAAAATACATTATAAAAAGTTCTAGTATTCATAATAGTATACAAAAAACATATAAATGATCGAATGTAAGTTCATACGTGCTGGAGATAAACAATTTATAGAAGTTTAAACTGACTTTCAGCACACATATTCAACTAACCTTGAATTTTCGATGTGTGACACACATCCTCATCAGGAATGTTAATGATTTTTTACAATCCCCGGATGAGCAAATCACTGCATAGGCCTTTAAGTCAGGATTTCTTAAAGAGTGAAATACATTCTTTTCTGAAATGGCTATTCATTAATGCATATATTATTGGATTTTGAACAGAGCTTAGTCGATTGATATTAAAAACAATCAAATATAGAAACTTATATCGTGTTGAAAGTCGATTTGGATCGAATTCATGTATGTTCAGAGTTGTGTACAGAATCACTACAAGCGTTGGTATCCAGGACAGGACGAAAGTTGCAGTTGAACAGACCAACATTTTGCTGACTTTCCCGACATGGTTTCGCCCTCTACGTTGCACTTCATCGCCTGGCCTTGATCTTGTTAATCCTTCAACCCCAAATTCATTGTGTGGTGCAGATCTCGTTGATATTGTTGATCCTTTATGGTATGACGCTGATATCGTTGATACCTCAACTCCTATCTTATTGTGAAACCGAGCAGGTTGTTGTCGTCGAATAAAGAAGAATATTTTAAAGTCTGTTACAGTAATTAAGACTGACACTATGACAAAGACTAACGGCTGGAAGACCACTGTGAAGTAGGTGGGTGTCTTCTCGCAGACTGTTTTATGATCTTCCGTGGATTCTTTTAGATGCGTTGCGTAAGACGATTCTATAAATGCTAAGTTGAAAGAGATGACTAACCAAATAGCTGCAATATATAGTGTACGTTTTTTAGTCATGGGATTGACTACTCGAACAGACGTAACCGCGTAGAATTGATTGATGGAGATGATTGCATTCAGACCCAAATTAAAGTACACAGTTGTAAGAGATACTCCATCAGGTAGATGACATAACATGGATACACCTGTAGAGTTGGTATCTGAGAATAATGTTGTGTCCATTTCACTGTTTATAGTCGTAAATATCAGTGATACATTGCCGATAAAGCAGGTGTAGAGATCATTGACAGCAAAGAGAAGAACACAGGTGACAGTTCCAGTCTTGACCACTGAGCGCCTTCCGTAAACGTAAAGTACTCCCAAATTGATGGGTATGCCGATAAATGCAATGGCAACTATAAACCCTATGAATGCCAGGTGCAAAGGATGAAGAGCCATTGTTGGAGTGACAGTTTGCGAAATTGTATTCCCAATTGTAGGGTGCATATAGATTGTGTAAATCAATCACAAATTGTAGAACTTCAGGTGTTGTGCATGCATGAAAGCCAAGATGAGAGAGGAGCATTCAAATTACCGGCATCTCTGTACCTGCTCTATCTGAGTAAGACTGATTTGGAAAAGTAACTTTCGCTATTATATTTGTTACCTGCACGTTGCACTAACTTGTAGTACATGTGATTTCTTTCCGCATTTATTTCTATTTCGTAGAATTTTCGGGTTAATAAAATGACTCATTGTAAATCTGAAATACCTGTTTTGCTTTCGAGGCACGTTGCACTAACTTAGAGTACATGTGATTGGTTTCCGCATTTATTTTTATTTCTTAGAACTTTTGAGTTAATAAAAGGACACATTAAGGGGTGGGGTATGAACGTTTTTAAAAAAAATCTAAATTATTTGATATCAGAAGGACATTCCTAGTATTCAGAATCAGCGTTGGTCAAATACCCGTGAAAGTAGGCATGAACCCGCAAATGTCCTACGGTACGGGTCTGCGGTACCCGTAAAAATTGAACCAAGCAAAGAGCAGAAAATCATAGTTTTGTTGTTTCACTGGAAAATCTGGTTCACATACATTACATAATACGCCCAGCTCCCTGAGTAAACTTTCATTTTTGTTTTCCATCAATTTTTAAGCCTAAATTTGAAACCCATTTTAGTTTAATCAATTCCTCGTCGGCCTTCCATAGCCCCATGCAAAATCGGTTTTTCTACACCTCCGTGTTTCCTGACAATATGGCCAAAGTACTTCAGCTTTCTCTCCATTATGCCGCTTCTGATAGTTAGACTTGTACCAATCTTGTCGAGGATCCAGGAATTTGTTCTCCTGTCTTTCCATGTCACTTGTAGAAGCCTCCTGTAACACCACATCTCAAAAGCATCTACTCTTTCCTATCATTCTTGGTTATAGTCCAAGACTCGCATCCGTAAGTGGCAATGGAAAACACAGTTGCACGAGGTAGGCGTACCTTGAGGTCAATGGATAGGCCTCTGCTTTTCCATATGCTTGACATGCCCTGCACAGTTGTCCTTGCAATAGCCAGTCTTCGCTTAATTTCAGTTGTGCTGTCACCACTGTTGTTAATCATTGAACTCAGATATTCAAATTGCTTCACCTCCTCAATCTGCTGTCCATCTATCACAAACCCATGCATCACTTTTCCGCTCTCTGTCTACAACCATTTGTTTTGTCTTCTTTGTGTTCAGGAGAACGTGTTTTTCTTAGCTGGCCTCTTTGATGCGCTTCAAAAGATCAATCAGCTCTACTCTGCTGCTACAAATAAGAGCGGTATCATCGGCGTACCTCAGGTTAGTAATTCTTGTACCGCCAAACTTCACTGACGTATCTTCCGGCATGCTGGTCGCACCATCCGATAGCCTCGTTTTCTTTTGATTTCGCACTCTCATGTTTACATTCGAGGCCAAGTACGGTGGGTGGCCAGGTCCTTCCGTGCCAACAGTAGAGTGCCATTCCTAAGTTCTTACAGTACTAGCCTCCTCTTGACACAAACCATCTCCCTGGATGCCAGATGTGAGCTTTGTGTAATTGTGTTTTGTCGTTGACCATACCGTTGATTCTTCCGGCGCTACACATACATCAATGCTGTTGACCATTGACGACTATTTAAACCATAGCTAGTATTCGCTATTTAACCATAGCTGGGTTAAAGAAGGTTCACCCTACTGAAAGTCTCCCTTACTTCTGCCTACTCATACCACACTGGCGAGGTAAAATGGTAGAGGCTGGATGAGCTCCGAGTTAGAAGAGGAGTTCTTGAAGTCAGCTCTTGCTGTTATACTGACAGGGGGTCTCAGCGCCCCCCGAGAATCGACATTCCTACGCAAAACACAATGATTGGGACAGCAAGAAAGAAAAGAAGTAAAAGTCACAACACAAGCTGGCACCCACATTAGCTTTTACCTGACAAAGGAAAAGGACGATGTTGTCCGTCTGTGACAACCTTATATAGTCCACTGTCCGGATTTAATTTGGCAGCATCGCTGATTTCCTGATATCCGTGTAGGGTTGCGCCGTCACCTTCACACTGGGGATCTGTGTAATGTACCATACCAGTGTGAAATGGGTTATGTGCCCATCAGTACTGGAATTCAGCGCCTTTACCCTAGTATGTGGAATAAGAACTCCCATCTTCTTCGAAACTTTGGACGAATGCTCCCATCCAAAAACAACATCAGACAAAAACAAGCTACCAAGCCAACTAAATTGGCTCACCTTTCCTAACCAGCTGTGTTGCGAAAGGAAATTTTAAGGTAGAGAAGGTAGTAGACAGGTTGAAAGGTGAAAAGAGTAGTGTAGGTCGGAGCATCCAAAATGGGACAAGGTGTAAGTACCCAATTGGAGAAAATCCAGCATAGATAAAAAGAGTTGGCACAAGTGCCAAAATGCTGGCAAAAGGTATTTTAAGCTCCTCGACACTGGGGTAAGGTGTCTCCTTTTTTTTCAATACTCATGTAACAATACTTGTATTATTGTATAATATTATTGTTGTGTTTTAAATTGTTATGTACACCAACGGTGTTGGTGACAATTTGCCCATTATATGGGCGGTATGCATACTTCAGCAACGCTGGGCGAAATGTTGGGGGAAATTTCGCCCAATTTTCTTGCAGTGTAACATGAGCACCAAATATAAATTATATTCAAGCCCCCCTTCTTAACTGAAGCTGGCTTTACCTTTTAAAGGGAATTTTTATTACATGTTTTATGGAAAATATAAAATTACATCGCATGTTGATCATGATCAACGACCTCCCATGCCAGTGGCGGATCCAGGTAGAGGCACACCCGGTCAGCGCGTCTTTCATGTTAAAAAAACCTTATGTGAAAAAGAAAATAGGAAGGATGTGACGGGCACTGCACATTCACATCGTGTAGGCTTAATAATAGTGTCAAAATGGTCACCGAAATGGCTTCAATTCGGCCTATATTTTTCAAGGGGACCATAGCCGGGAAGAGAAAAGAGAGAAGAAGAGAAACAAAGTTAAATTGCACGTAATTAAGCAGGCCCAAGCCTACTTATCTGATTATATTAGCCCTTGCCTGAAGGCGGGTCGTCGGCCAAAGAGCCTGTAAAATTACTGCGGGCCGGTTGATACGCAGGGCACGTCACATTTTGTCATCAAAGTTAGTATTAAGAGGGGCTCAATGCTGACTTCAACATAATCCATGCATGCTTTAGTAGGCCCTATTAATTGCGAGTGTCAGTCGGGACCAGTGTAATATTTACAATTTTGCAAATTGAGTTTGGGCCCGTTTTGTTTAAAATTCAAATTTGACACAATAATAGTGCCACAATGGTCCACCAAATGACTTCAAGTTGTCTTCATTTTGTCCCTTCAAGTTTCTCACTTCTGTGGAAACACATACCCCCTCAGACACCCACTACGTATGCATACAGGCGTTTTCATTCTACTTTCGGCATGGCTCTGTGCCGTCATTTCACAAATTTTCGGGTTTTTCAAATAAAAAATTGTACACAATAATAGTGCCAAGATTGTCCACCAAATGGCTTCATTTTGCAAAAGTTTGTCGCTACTGAGGATCCCCCCTCAGGCGCCCCTGCGTTGCGCAAGCGCGACGATGATTCTCCTTTTGTGTCGATGAATCTCCTTTTGTGTCCCCCCTCCCTCCCCTTTTTCAAAAATCCTGGATTCGCGCCTGCCCACAGTGACTTGTGTAACAAGTGGGCCCTGGTTGCATAAACCTCGACGATATTTTTAAATTTAAATTTATTTGAGAGGCGTTTTATTAATAGGATTGTTCTCAGTACCCGATATTGACTTGCACTTTAATGTTAATTATAGTTTAGAAAAAAAAAATCAACCAATTACCAAATGTGGTCGTAAAACGTGCCATGAAATCCATTGAAGTCCCATTTAGTGATCCCAGCGCAGTGCAAAAACGATTAAAATGGTTTATAAATTGCTTAAAAGTGAAAGATAAATCATTCAAATTGTCATTTGGTATTTTTGAAATGAACAAAATCGGCAAAAAACGAAGAAAACAGCAGTATTGACAAATTGCAGCTCCATTCAAATACATATCGCTAATTTATATACTGTGAGTATTAAAAATTACAGATTCATGTAAATGCCTTACTTTATCGTTAATATACATACTTCGGCTGAACCACTAACATAGCAGGCTATGTTAGCACATCTATGACAATGACGAAGGTACCAACATCTGAATTTTGATGATTTTTACGATCGTCCGGATGAGCAAATCACTGAATGGGCATTTAAGGCCAATGTTAGAATGATTCCTCCCTGTCAGGAGGAGAGCAGGAAGTGAGTTTTCAGGGGGTACATTTTTTATGCGAATAAAAGAGTACAGATATCCTAGCTTGTATACATAAAAAGAATAAAAAAAGAATAAAAAACAAAAATCATTTTGATACAAGAACAGCCTTTTTTTAAAAAACGTGTTACCAAAAGGAGGCCAGTAAGAGTAATATATACTATTGGTTTCATACTGTCATGTCGCTTGCCGCTGAGCGGCATGACGCACGCGCATTGCAGACATCCCGACATAATCAAGACTTGTCATTGGCTGATACGTCATGCTGCTTGCCGCAGGGAAGTCTTACAGGACATGCGTCTTCTGATACAAACATAAGCTACGAACCCGGGAGAGGCATGGGGAATTAGCCCCCATATATTTTGGGTCAATCCTCCAAATAATATTAGATAAGATTTGAAAGATGAATAGAAAGTTATAGACAGAGAGAGACAAGGAGACAGCGAAATCGGTAAAATTCTGGTTTACCCGCGCACCCTGTATTTTCAATACAATTCTGGTTTACCATGCGCACCCAATTTTTTTAGGGTTAAGGTTGAGGCTAGGGTTGGGGTTAGGGTTAGTGTTAGGATTAGAATTATTATTCTTGTACGCAGTGTATACCAGAATTAGTTCGAGAAATCATTGACTGCATGTAGCACAAAGTATTGAGTTTGGGTTAGGGTTATGATTAGGGTTAGGGTTATACTTGTGCACAGGGTATACCAGAATTATTCCGAGAAATCAGTGACTGCACGTAGCTCAAAGTATCGAGTTAGGGTTAGGGTTAAGGTTAGGATTAGGGTTATGGTTATACTTTTGCGCAGTGTATGCCAGAATTGGTTCGAGAATTCGGTGACTGCACGTAGCACACATGATGCAGTCATGTCTACAGTAGAATTCACCACGACCGTTGCAGGACTTTGGTAAAATATGAGTGAGGGCAAGGCATAGCTGGCCAACTCCCCGTGTTAATTGAATGGATATTTGACCGAAAATATTGGTAACGGACCGCTCACTTCTGAAGGATGTCACACAAAAACGGTACATTTAAAGTATTCTCTGAAATTCTAGAAAATATAGTTTTGTAACATGTCCTACATTTTTAGTTAATTAAGGTGTTTCGAAGTATTCGCACTTTTGTGTTTTAGGAAGGATATGTAAACGACAGATGACACCAAAAATATGAAGAAATTATTTCCAAACCGTGTTAAGTCAACAATCATTATGTTGCTCATTTTCAAGAATGCTGGTTAACAATAAGTACAGTATTGTCTCATTTCGTGAACAAAGGCCCACATACCAGTGTTACCTTGCGTTTCTTTTATAATCGGTTACCCAACTGAAACTATAATACCAGCTCATTGCGATACCGCACAGATAAAACAGAAACATGTGTACAACCAGAGAAGATCTGATTTAATCAGTTGAGCTGTTTTCAATGAGTGTTATCTCGGTTTAATAGCTTTTAATGTGGTTTAAGTCCTGTAAAGGTCGTGGTGAATTCTACTGTAGACATGACTGCATCATGTGTGCTACGTTCAGTCACTGATTTCTCGGAATAATTCTGGTATACCCTGCGCACAAGTATAACTATATATATAACCCAAATTCTAACCCTAACTCGATACGTTGTGCTACGCACAGGTATAAACCCTAACCCTAATCGTAACCTAAACCCTAACACTAACTCGAATAATTCTGGTATACCTTGCGCACAAGTATAACCCTAATCTTAACCCTAACCCTAACTCGATACTTTGTGATATGTGCAGTCACTGATTTCTCGAACTAATTCTGGTATACCCTTCGCACAAGTATAACCCTAACCCTAATCGACTATTTCTGAACATTTAACCTAGCTGTAATTTTAGGTCATGTTAGAGAAATATATTTGCTAGAAGTTTGGAGAATACTTTAAATATTAGCATGGTTAGTTACACGCAAGTGACCATGTATATACCCCCAAAATCACTTACATTATATTATGGAGGGCAGAATTAACCGTCCATTTGTTGCCGAAATGAGTAACGTGTAATTGTGGACATAGCTAGTTCTTGCTCTAAGCCTTCGAAATGAGACGTGACATTCGTTGCTGCGATGAGCAAAAAGTCAACGAAATAAATACGTTTATTGCAAGTTTGTATTTACAAAATGATTACATTTTTTAGTTTTTATCGAGGAATGTGATTTATTATAGGCCAATATTTAATTGTACATGATCTATGCAAGTTGCAAAATTCAACATTATTCGCGTATATTATTTAAACTGAGAATTCAATATATTTAAAACAAGAAAATATTATTTAGCTAATAGACAAGCACAAAAACCTTTTTTTATTTCCCTAAATGTTAATTAACATGATTAAAGCTAATGGAAATGTTGTGCCCTGCGCGTTGTTGTTGTTATTTTATTTATTTTATTGGGGGGGTTGTCATGTCATAGCCGATGCAACAGAACACATATCCTGGATGTTCTGCTTTAGATAACACTTTCATTTTCGGGCACTTCACCACAATAAATACTAGTGGCAAATGGTGGTGGTCATAGACCACAAACCTAGCTGGGGAATGTTGGTGTTGTGGAGGTATCTGACCCCTACAAAATGTTCCAAAAATGCTCCCCAGGTCATGGGGTTTGTTTTCACCGAGTTTGAGTCTCGTACTCCTAACAGATGTCCAAAAAATTCAATTCTAAGATTTGACCCCAGATGACCTTTGACCTGACCTATGCATGACCTGGTCTTGAGGTTTGTTGTCACCATGTTTGAGCCCCGTACCTCTTACAGATATCCAGAAAATGAAATTCTACGATTTGACCCCAGATGACCTTTGACATGACCCTTGCACAGTGTTCCAAAATGTTCCCCAGGTCAGTAAGTTTGTTGTTGTGGAGTTTGAGCCCCGTACCCCTAACAGATGTCTAGAAAATGCATTTAGAAAATTTGACCTGTACATGACCTTTGACCTGACCCCTGCAAAATGTTCCCCTGGTCATGAGATTTGTTGTCACTGAGTTTGAGCCCCATACCCCTTGCAGATATCCAGAAAATGAAGTTATAAAGATTTGACCCCAGATAACCTTTGACCTGACCCCTGCAAAGTGTTCCAACATGTTCCCCTGATCATTAAGTTTGTTGTCACCAAGTTTGAGCCCCGGACGGTACCCCTTACAGATGTCCAGGAAATGCGTTTCTAAAATTTGACCTCAACATGACCTTTGACCTGACCCCCGCAAAATGTTCCCCTGGTCATGAGATTTATTGTATCGAGTTTGAGCCCCATACTCCTTACAGATGTCCAGATAATGCAATTGTAAGATTTTACCCCTTAATGACCTTTGACCCCAATTCTGTGTGCAAGGTATGGGCACTGGGTAAAGCCGATGCACATGTGTAAGTAACGTCATTGTGCTATGTAATATGTGGCAGAAGAAGCATTTTGAAGATATTTGGTTATATACCGAAAATGCCCCTTTAATGACATTTGATCCCAATTCTGTTTGCACCATACGGGCACTGGATATAGGCGATACATATGTGCAAGTTACGTAATTGTAGGGTGTAACATGTAGGAGGAGAAGCATTTTGAAGTTTGTTGCCAGAAGAAGAAAGAAAGAAGAATCGGGGAGCATTACAGTACCTAGCTGGGGGGTGTAAACCCCCCAGCTAGGTAAAAATGAGACGTGACACGTGTTACTGTGATGAGCCAGCAGTCAACGAAAGAAATACGTTTATTTCACTTTGAAATTACATTATATTATATTAGAAATGACGTACTGCGTTGGACATTTTGGAAGTCGCAGGTGAAAAAAGGATAAATCAAAACGGATATTCTGACAAAACTATAATACATGTATATAGACCCTTACGATGTGCTTTATAGAAGTGAGGAAAATCTTTCTTTAGCGAACTATATTAGTTTCAAACGCTAAAAAGTTAATCCATAAAAGAACAACGGGCGAAGTTGAGGTCTAGTAAAATCAAGATATCAATTTTTTTCTTAAATTTTTAAAAAGTTATATCCAAGTGCCATATTTTGAACCGACATAACTGAAATCATTTGAACGAGAAAATTAATTTCAAAGCACAAATGTGTATTTCTGAACTATCGATAGACTTTTAGCACGACTATGCATAACAAAACAGCAAAACTAAAATTTGCGTGCGACATATTGTATTGAAATGGCTTATGTTATCAAGATGTTGAGTCCTGCTCCCAAGGAGGGTAATGACCATGGATAAATTAGCTCCTTAAATGTTAACTAATGCTAGTTGAAATGCTGTGCCCTGCTCGTTTTTTTGTTGGGGGGGGGGAGGGCTTGTCATGTCATAGACGCTCCAACAGAACACATATCCTAGATGGTCTGTTTTATAGATAACTCTTTCATTTTCGGGCACCTCACCACAATAAATAAATCAAGGGCTTAGAGCTATGTCCACAATTACATGTTACTCATTTCGGCAACAAATGGATGATTGATTCTGCCGTCCATAATAAATACAAGTGATTTTTTGGGTATATGCATGGTCACTTAAACAGTTAGCATGGTTAGTTAGACGCAAGTGACTATGTATATACCCCCAAAGTCACTTACATTATATTATGGAGGGCAGAATTAACCGTCCATTTGTTGCCGAAATGAGTAACATGTAATTGTGGACATAGCTAGTTCTTGCTCTAAGCCCTCGAAATGAGGCGTGACATTCGTTGCTGTGATGAGCCAAAAGTCAACGAAATAAATAAGTTTATTGCAAGTTTGTATTTACAAAATGAAAAAATATTTTGGTTTTTATCGAGGAATGTGATTTATTATAGGCCAACATTTAATTTTACATGATCTCTGCAACTTGCAAAATTCAACATTATCCGCGTATATTATTTAAACTGAGAATTCATTATTTAAAACAAAAAACAAATATTATTTTACTAATAGACAAGCACAAAAAACTTTTTTTATTTCCCTAAATGTTAATTAACATGATTAAAGCTAATGGAAATGTTGTGCCCTGCACGTTGTTGTTGTTATTTTATTTATTTTATTGGGGGGGGGTTGTCATGTCATAGCCTTTGCAACAGAACACATATCCTGCATGTTCTGCTTTAGATAACTCTTTAATTTTTGGGCATTTCACCACAATAAATAAAATGAGACGTGACACGTGTTACTGTGATGAGCCAGCAGTCAACGGAAGAAATACGTTTATTTCACTTTGAAATTACAAATACAAAATAACAATGAATAATTAAATGTTCCTAATTGTTATGACTAAAACTTAATTTTGTGTTTATTGTGATGATACTAATAGTTATTGGTAAGGCCGATGAAAAAGAAAACATGTTTCCCTAAAATTTACATGTCGTCGCTGGGAGGAAAATATCTCGCAGTCATGTAATTCCAAAGGTCAAATGCAAACAGTGACATGCTATGTAACAAGTGGGCCCGGCCGGTTACATAAATCTCGCCGATATTGTATTATTGAAATTCATTTTAAATTAAGCCTAGTTTCGGACGGATTCAATACAAAATATTTATGCTCTAAATGCATGTATAATTTGCTAATTTTCATTCAAACTGATTGTTTTAATGGCCCACTATGGGTAACGTACTTCTTTCGTAACTTGCTTGGCTCAGTTTTATTTCTACAACATTACATGTGGTGTACATCGACCGCATACAGAAGCAGAATAGGATTTAATATAATACCTGTATTATATAATTTAGTTTCAATTTATTTAACAAATATAGGCTAATTCGTTATAATTTGTATGCTCAATGGCTGCCCTTCGTCATTTAAAATGCATAACATTATAGTTTTTATGCAGATATTATTGTCATCATTTTATTTAAGAAAATAATCTATATAATCTATTAAACACAAAACGTTTTACATAAAACGTTTAATTGTAACGTTATATAAAGGATATAAAATGTTTTAATAACATTCAGCAAATATTTTGAAAACATTTCTAAAATGTTGTTGTCGCGCTTTTTCATATAAAATGTTTCAACACATTTCATCATCTTTATATAACTACGATATCTAAATGTTAGTTAGAATATCCACCTGTAAAAAGCTCAATTTGATTTGTATAGTACCCTTGAAAAGTTTTTAAACTAAATATTATTAACATAATGACATTTTTTTTATAAATATTGTAACAAATATATTAGCTATTTTTACCTTCTGAAAAATATGCATAGTTAATGGCTTGCGCGTGCTGCTGCAAATATAATGTGCAATTAATTTTTAAGGCACGTGTGTATATATAATATAGTAATGACCATAATAAAATCGCCCTGAATAATTAATCTGGGTGGTGCTTAAAGGGGGACGGGGATGTGCGGCCCGCCGTTTGATCCCCCATTTTGCAACTCTCTCTCACCCAATGATCCCTTTTTTTTTGTTTTTACATTCATCAAGACTTTTGTCAAGAATGTATAGCAAATTTCTGATGATAATCTCTTAGGAAATGATGTCGTTTTTATCTCAAAAATTAAATATCAATATTTTTCTTAAAATTTGATACCTTTTTTACATTTGGTATCATTAATTTGCCAACCTTTTTATTTCGACCCAACATTTCCCAAATGGTGTAAAATTTCTCCTTAAAAGATTCGCAATTCCACGTTACTTCCAAAGTCGAGTGCCTCCTAGGTTTGCATCATGTTTGCCCCAGATAACTTTCTATCTTCCTACACTTCATTTTTCCAGCCTTTTCATGTTAAAAATATGAATAATACGAGTATTTCATAGGTACATTACACTACATATTTCATTGTTACAGCAGTTTTACAAATATTACAATGCCACAATTATAAGATCTGTCAGTACCAGGAACTGCAACAATTAAAAAAAATATACTTCTCTAATTTGTCTTTGTCATTGTTTCAATAACATTATTATACAAGATTATTTTTAAAAGCATTGATGGATTTTGTATCAGGGACTTAACAATGTAGTAAACATCAATACTTGTCTAATGAACATGAACTCTGCAAATCATGCTCTTGAATATAATTTGTATTGCATAATAGTTCACCGATTGCACGCAAAAAGCACTCTAGAACTCTATTGCATATCTGAATATAACATTGGTTGCATACAGTTATATATCAGTATATATCAGTATCGTTTAACTTGCATAAATGTATATTTATACATGTACCTAACAAAGCGTTTTTTCCTTGGCCGTTATACTCACGCTCGGCGTATCGCTCCTACCACTGCAAATATTATATGGACGGTTTATAGTAAAATTTACATTTTGCGGTTCCTGGTATGAGGAAAGTAATATTGACCGGCAAAATTACTTTTTTACACAATAATATTAAAACACGCATTACATATATTCTTAAAGTTAAAACATATATATTCTTAAAGTATTATTACATATATTCTTAAAGTACGTTTCTTTTTAGATTTGTATTGCTACCTCTAGTTATTAATTAACCTTTGACCATGCAGTTGTTTTCGATCATCAGATGCAAACGTTTTCTATTATCCCCATAGTATATATTCTCTGATATTATTGGGCTTACATGCAAAACAAAAGACCTTGTTTAGAACTGAAATGTTTATGAATCTCACGTTGTGGATTCCTTTTTAATTACTTTCCATCACTTATTATATTACTCTTTTCAGCTGTAAGACGTTTTTCCCGACAATTGCATGGTTTTGGTGAAACATTTAACTAAGATGTCTTTGATGGAAAGACTCTGCAAAACAATCATACTACATACTACATTAAGACTAGCAATTTGCCATGTTTGTTTCTATATTTAATTTATTCCAACTGAGGCCAAAATAAGGTGAAAGATGATAATTTTTCTGGAAATAAGGAAATGCCACAAAGAGATAAATCATCATTAAGGTGAAATAAGAGACATTTTCCGGAAATAATGAAATGCTCTTTACATGTTTTGAAAATACGTTTCAATATGAATTGTCCGATTTAATGCAAACAAAAGGTATACTGATTTGTGTACATTCACATACTAAATTGAGTTGGCTAAAACATCTTCAGCGCATTTCCTAATTTCCCGAAAATGTCTCTTATCCCACCCGAAATCAACATAATAATTTCATTGTTTGTGGCACAGCTCCCACGCGCGTTAACAAAATCACCCACTATAAAACTGGAGAAAAATGAACTTTATTACTATTTTTTAAAATTAAATTCTTGTCAGAATGGGAAAACAATATTAATGAATGCATGTTTGCTAAGCCCCAACTATTTTATTTCAACTATTAAAGTAAAAAAATGTCGCAATAAAAACACTACAAGTTGCAAAATGTATTCTAACTAGAGTGTGGAGACTTACTTCATGTTTACAAGATACAGACACTGCTGAATTTATACATACATTTATATCTATAATATAAATTATATAAATTATCCAGAATACCAGGGCTAGTTGTGAACATTTTGAAGCATATAAATACGAAAATCATTTTATTTTATTTTCAATATTATTTTGTATTTGAAGTGCTTGAATTTCACTAAAATAAACATATCTTGGTATTATAGTTTTTGTGTTTACAATGCAGGACAAGTATTAGAGCGTGTAACCACTGTCTTATATTTATACATGCTACAGGCTGAAACTATACTACCTTTTTCAAAACTATAAAAGTGTAGAGCAAAATGTAATTAATGAAAAAAAAAAAAAAAAAAAATTAAACTATTAAAGTGTAGAGCAAAATGTAATTAATGAAATAAAAAATAATGAGTTAATTATTAATTAATTAATTAATAATGAATGAATTAATGAATGAATGAATGAATGAATGAATGAATGAATGAATGAATGAATTAATTAATTAATTAATTAAGTAAGTAATTAAGTAATTAATTAATTAACTATATCTAATTAATTAAACTATAAAAGTGTAGAGCAAAATGTAATTAATGAAATAAAAAATAATGAGTTAATTATTAATTAATTAATTAATAATGAATGAATGAATGAATGAATGAATGAATGAATTAATTAATTAATTAATTAATTAATTAATTAATTAATAAATAAATAAATAAATAAATAAATAAATAAATAAATAAATTAATTAATTAATTAATTAACTATATCTTAATTATATTTCGCCCCTATGTTTTATACGGTAGTTGGGTACTGTATCTAGTAATGGTTTCACTTTAATTTCTTAATTAACTAATTAATTAGTGACTTGAATTATTAAATAATCATATTTCGTAAATATAATGATATGGGTACATGTAATTAAAAACCCATCTCTCCACTTTTGTGAAGTGAGCACCGTAATAACTTGCCCGTAACTAGCCCTGGTCTTCTCTACTTCTGAGATACTTTTTTTTTCTTTTTTGTCAAAACACATTGTATTCTACTAATGTATTTTCCCTCCTGATGTGGAAGTGACGTCAGTGCGCATTTCACTGGGCGCAGGCTCAAATCGCTAGCGTTCGTTCAAGGCGCTGGTGTGCAGACGCACGCGCTTAAAGACACCGCATGGATGCGCGAGTGAAAAAGCTGCCCAACGTGTTAACATCACTGCTATATACATCAGGGTGAAAAATGGTGTACAGACAATATTACTTAATTTACTGCGCATCATATACATTTTAAGCAGCATGGCAATAAGCAAAGCACTTTGTATTTGGCATTGAAAACTAAAGTGAAAGAAGTGACTGAGGCAACAGAACAAAATTTGTTCGATCTTTGGATCGACCGTTGCAATACCGTTGCTGCAATACTATAGTTGTTAATGAACTACCAATTAATCAGAATTAATTGGTTCATATCATTACATGTACAGTTTTATAATATGTTATCACAATAGTTTATTAATCGATGGTCGATCGATAGATTGAACTTAATTTAGTTTTTTGTGTAAGCACAAACATTTAGTTCTAAGAAAAAGTAAACCATAATAAAAGACTCGGATCAGAACTTTTTCTTTGTGTTTGAGCATTAAACGCCAGTCTATGTATATGCCTATAATATATACACCCTTTTATGGAAGACCCCCTCTACTCGCCAGAGGTACATTGTGGGTTGATGTTGTGTATGAACATTGTGGGTTGTTTGGGCAAGTTTTAAGGCACATTGTGGGTAGCCACTTTCCTGTCAGTTGGTAACCACATTGTGAGGTGCATGTATGACATAATGGGGTTACTTGTATGAACTGGATATGCATTGTGGGTTGATTTTCTTGTCAATGATCACACACATTACGGGGTGAGTGTATGACATAATGAGGTTATTTGTATGTACCAGAACATTGTGGGTTGGTTTTCTTCTCACCGAGCACTTACATTAGCTTACATTGCGGGGTGAGTGTGTGACATAATGGGGTTATATGTATGTACCAGAAGAACATTGTGGGTTGGTTTTCTTCTCACCGAGCACTTACATTGCGGGGTGAGTGTATGACATAATGGGGTTATTTGTATGTACCAGAAGAACATTGTGGGTTGGTTTTCTTCTCACCAAGCACTTGCATTGCGGGGTGAGTGTATGACATAATGGGGTTATTTGTATGTACCAGAAGAACATTGTGGGTTGGTTTTCTTCTCACCGAGCACTTGCATTGTGGGGTGCGTGTGTGACATAATGGGGTTATTTGTATGTACCAGAAGAACATTGTGGGTTGGTTTTCTTCTCACCAAGCACTTGCATTGTGGGGTGAGTGTATGACATAATGGGGTTATTTGTATGTACCAGAAGAACATTGTGGGTTGGTTTTCTTATCAATGAGCACTTATTTTGCGGGGTGCGTGTGTGACACAACAGGGTTATTTGGGAGAATCACCATTTGTGAGAATTAGAACATTGCAGGTTGATACCTTCCCTGGTATTTGTTATCACTGACCATGAACATTGCTGGGTGTGAATGACATAATGGGGCTTCTATGTATCAATTAAACAATTTTACTTTTACTGATTTTTTGAAAATGTTAGTACATAAAAGCACAAAGTAAGCCATTTCGGGCCACATTTTGCCCTAATTTGGGTAAAAAGACGTAAAAAAGTGCATTTTTTGGGGGGGAGGCAGCTGCTGGTGGGGGAATCCGCCCGCCCACCCACCCACTGGCTACGGGCCTGCGTTGAATGTCTAATATAAAACACAACACACTCACTCATTTCAAACAGCACTCAAAAAACCATTGTTTATTTTCATCACATGATTATAACATTCTAAATCCAAATTATAACATTCTATACCTTATAACAGGGGTTCTCAACTATTTTTGATCGCGGGCCACCTAGAGAGCGGCAACCACTTGAAATACAGCTTCTCAAGGGCCAAATACCCCCTTTTCCTTTTGTTTTTCTTTGTTTTGTGAGGTTGACCAAGGGCCACTTGGCAGTGCTTGGCGGGCCTGATGTGGCCCGCGGGCCGCCTGTTGAGAACCCCTGCCTTATTAACAATGACAAAGACAATATAAGAAACTATGATCAACTGCAATTACAAATGTGTCCCAAAAAGTGATTCTAATCATTACAGTATAGGTAACACCTGTAACAATTTCTTTAAACATTCACAGGCAACATGAATTACATGGTTTGGCAAAAAAACCTTTACAATTTGCTTTGAAAAATTTGATTTCTCAGAAGTGGGAACAAATTTATTGAAATTATTTGAAGACATTTATAAACCACAATATGATCTAGATGTCAGTTGGTGAAAACGGCATTGGAAAGGATGTGCAAAATGGCGACCATTTAAACAAAGAGGTCAAAAACAACATATGTAGTGCGACCCAGCGGGATCAGTCGGAAGTCGGCAATATTGATTTTGAGACATAGTCAGATAAAGGAATTAATTTGTTCTGTTTTCTACTGTTTTGAGAATATTTCAATCGCTCACAACTTGGGAACCACTGATCCGATTCAGGTGGGGTTTTCAGCAAAATGTTGCTCCGACAAATGGGTAATATAACTAAACAGAAAACTGAAAATGTCAAATGTTCCGACTTCCAAATGATCCCGCTGGATCGCACCACATGTATATTATTATGTCTATATATATCATGTATGACTTGACTGTAACAAAATACCCATGAACTTGACAGAAACAAATGATTGATGACAATTTGACATATTGTCTTTGGGCGGGAAAAACCTCCCATATGCCTTCTGCCCCTGAACATGTATAAAGGAAAATCTCCAACATGAACACTAGGCATTTTGTCTCTAAACATGTTCAGAGGCCAAAAACATGTCAGATGTTTTCCCTTCCATTTCCAGATATGGCCCCTGAACATGTATAAAGTAAAATCTTTTATGTCAACACTTGCCACTTTTTTCTGTTAACATGTTCAGGGGCTTAAAGCAGATAGGAGGGTTTTCCTGCCAAAAGACAATATCCATTTTACATTACAATAACACTGGCTTCAATTGGAGGGAATTTCATATTGAAAGGGACTTGCATGCTTTCTTGACATTAATTTTGGGATGCAATTTACTACTTCTGGCTGTTTCGTGTACAAGTGGTTTTTGACTACTTTCGTATTTCAATGCCGTTTTCACCAATTACCATTGAGATAATTCAGGTTGATAAACATCTTAAAATTATTTCAATTTCACCAAACAACAAAACTTTTTTTACAATTTTTTTTCACCCTGTACACTTTTGCTTTTTTAAAAGCAAATTTTTTTTAAATTATTTAAAAAAACTTTATTGTTGGCTTGATCAGAAGTTGCTATCTTTGTATTAAGGCTGGTGTCAACCCTAATTTTGTGAAAAATACATAGTGCTGTAAAACATGAACTTTTAAAGTTAAAACACTATGACATGGTTAGGTTGTCCATACTCTTTTGAGCCAAAAAGACACATTTTTTGGTCAAAGCAGAAAAATCATTACTTTTGGTGAAATTTGATGCCATGATTTGAGTCGTTGACTCACATGCATTCGGAAAATGTATGATTTATGTTTAGAAGTTCAATATTTACAGCATTGTGTATTTTTCACAAAATTAGGGTTGACAACAGCCTTAAGCAAGCAAGCATCTTAATTAGGGTTGACACCAGCCTTAAGAAAGCATCTTAACCTTGAGCAATATAGAGTTACCAACTTGCCACCTCGCCCAGTCTGTCAGTTTAAATGTTTAATCTGAACTTTCATAATAAAAGGTGGGTGAGATTAAGGAATTTTATAGTACCAGCTTTTATACGAATGCATGTATAAGTTCTTGATGTTCAAAATCATGAAGTCAAGATTGTGAGGTGATGCAGGTGTTATAATACACGTTGCTGCTTGTGAGATGTCAATGTCATGAAAAAAAAGCAGGCAAAATGGGCGAGAGTGCTAGTAAGGCACATGCAAAAAAAAGGCATTTATTTCTTATTTTGTGGTAGTAAACTCGTATTGCTTATTATCCATATTTTCAGCAAATATTACAAAAATGATGTGGTAGTTTATGTGAGAGTCAATTACTTGACTCCTAATAACTACCAGATCTTTTTGTAGTATTTTCATAAATGTGAAGTAGAAATATCATAAGTAGACAATAAAACTTGAAAAAAAAAAGGTTTCACATTTGATTGCAATTATGAGAAAATCATATAGAAATGTGATGCGATCACGCGGAATGAGTGGGATGTTAGGAATATTGATTTCTAGAGATATACCCAATTACAGGCATGAGAATGACCTTTCATGAAAAAGCCTAAACTTTTATGAAAAAGCCTGAAAAAAGTGCGCGAAATCAAGCAAAAACACCCAAAAACGGGCTGAAAATAAATAAAGTTGCAGAAATTTTGGGACCCAAAAAAGCCTGAATTCAGGCAATTGCCTGAAAATTCTCATGCCTGCAATTATTGTGCAGAATTACTTTTGTCACTTATTGTTTTCAGGTATACAAAGTTGACTGTATCTTTGGAACCAAGTCTGACTTTGATAGGGTTTTCAGCAAAATACAGCTCAATTATTGCTTTACCCAAAAGACTATAAGACTCAAATTTGATGGTGCCCGACATAAGATTAATTTCGAGTGACCGCATCACAAATGTTAAATCATAACCATTAACCACTTCAACCTTTTTTCATGCCACCTCACAATTATGCTGCGTAATCATGTTTATTATCAAATTATCAATTGTTTCAATAGAAAAAGCAGTGTTTATTGTTATTCTTATAAAACCAACTTTTAACAAAATTTCACAAAATTGAGCTGAATTTTTTTATCATTTCCAGAATGAGTATGATTCCAGAAAAGCTAAAGTGTTCAAAACATGAAATTGAATGAACACAAGTTTGAGCAGACATGTTACATATTATGCTCATTGTGTTAAGGAGGAGTTGATCCTTCGTAGGGTTTTTCATGCACATAACGGTACTCCAGGCTGTATTCTGCAGAATTGAGAAGGGCTGGAAAAACCAAAGTAACCATGATTATAGCCAAGGTTCCTGCCATCATTCCTATGTAGTTTGATTTTGTTTAGCTTGTATGGATTTTTATAGAGAGTGTCAAATGTTCAAAAAACGAAGGTTTTGAATATTTGACACCATATACCTAAATCAATCATTAAAAGCTATATATACACAAAATCGAACTACAAGAAAGATGGTGAAAACCTCTGCAATATTCATGGCAACTTTCATTTTTCTAGCCTTTCCCAATTCTTCAGAATACTGTCTAGAGTAGCGCTAGGCGCAAAAGAGTCGACCCCCTTAACAGGGGTTTACCCTGAAGTGAAACAAGAAAACAAAATATTTAGCCATGTCAGCATTGTGAACATTAATATAGAATATTCCAACTATGAATAAAAGAGACCTTAGTTTTCACTCTAGAAGCAAATTTGCGTAAAGACTGGCAACCAACCAATGATGTTGTCATTTTGAGAAAATTGCAAGTGTCGAAATGTAAGTATCCCGCATATAATATTAATATGGATGCTCCAAGGATTCCAGAAATGTATTTCTTTTCTCAGTATGACTGACAGTCCTCAGGATACGGGAAAGTGTGAAGTTCAGATCGGTCTTGTACAGGGTTAAGAAAATAATGTTGCCCAAATGTTCGCATAATTATTATTGTTACAGCTCAACTGATCATACTTTTCCTACATTCGACCTTGGATGATTTTTGAGTTGACACAGGCATGAAACTAACTATAGATACTTGACAAGACCATTAGTAGCCCAGTTCTGAACCTTTTCATTGATCATTCATAACAATAGGTATCTGATGGATCAGTGAAGATAAGGGATTATAATATATCCGTAACCTTGATATTATAGTACATCTCGAGGAAAAAGTGCAATGGACATGTTTTCATTTTATGTTTCAAATATCCCGCGCATGAAAATTGAGTATTTAACCCAAAATGGAAAATGGAACAATCTATTGGAAATCTGTTTTAACAACTTTTTTTGACATCTTTTTCTGCACTGTATTATACCTAAATTAAGAAATTTGATAAATATTCAAAGAAAATATAGGTCATCCAAAAAATGTTGATTTTTACACATTTTGGGGCAAAAAAAGGAAAAATAAGCAAAAATATCAAAATCTGTTTTAACAACTTTATTCATCAAGTCATAACAAACGGCCTACATGCTTAATTTCTAATAAAATATTGAAATTGTGAAAAATATAGGTACTTCATGATTTTCATGTTTTTTCTTGCAAATATGCTAATAATATGCAAATTATGAAATTGCAAAATAAAGTTTCTACATAGCATACATCTTTCAAGTGTGATGTTCAAAATGACAGACATCAAAAAGAGATTCGATGAAATGTAAAGGTGTAGTAACAATTTTGGCATGGACTGTCTGGTTAGGCAAAGTACGGTAAGTTGAGCTGTAGTCTGATCAGTGAGTTTAAGAAAAATAATAGTTTGGACCACCTCTGATGCCCAGTTGTTGAGATATACAAAATGAAGCGCACCAAACTGAAAATGCTATATTGTACTCAATGTTGACATGTTGCACCATAATAGATATACCACGAAGCAGACATCTAAGGTGGCCCAAACTATTCTTTTTCTTACCCAATGACCGTATGAACAATTGTAGAGCTGTTTTCCAGAACTCACTCAGTCCAAGAGCTGTCACATGTTAGATTTGGGTCAGCCTTTGCAGGTGCTGATGAGAGCTCTTGCTATGAAATGAGCAGAAAGTTACTTGGGAAAGGAGGTAGTAAATTTTTGAAGCTCCAGAAAACTAAATACTAAGTAAAACTCAATAAGATAATGATTTTTCAACACTAAGTGCAAAAGCAGCTTAGGCGATTTAAGTATGAAAGTATAAGTAAAAAAAACCAAGATTTAAAATGTGGAGATATCTCCATAATACCGTTTTGTGACTTTCCACCCATTCTAGCAGGTCTCAAATATTGCATGGTAGGGGTGATGCAAATTTCATGTCCGTTGAGTGATGACAACCAATTCAATGCACACTAACAATAAGATAGATAATCATCCGGGGGGTTCTGTCCTCATTGAAAGGGGGGTATCAGGCGTGACCAAGGACTTGCCAAAAGCAACCTAAACAAGTATTTACGTGATACCAAAAATACACCCTAAGTAAGTATGATTATCGGAAATTTGCTACCCTAAGTATTATTTTTTTGTAAACCTCTAAGCAAGTAATAACCATTTTTTTAATACCCTAAGCAAGTAATAACATTTTGCTTTCTTGCATGAGGCTCTTGATCAGGCACAATGTTTAAAATCTTGTAAAAATATGATCGCAACAATTATTGCTAAAATCATCCATAGAAAATCATGCTACTCTGTTATATTTACGTTTTAGTCAAAAAATATAGTTATGTTTAAATGCACAAATAAAAGCCTCTCACGTAAATAGTCCCTTTGACAAGTAATTTAGGGCAACATGATACTGAATACAAGAATGAAAATTTGTCAAAGAAATTATAAAGTGTCAACTTTAAGGCTCACAACTCGAAAACCTCGCAATTTCTCTGATGTCATCAATCATAATGAACCGCATATAGGCTATGTTTAAAGAAAAATATTAACAGTGATGAAGGCAGCTAATGCATCATCCAAAAGTCCGGAGTAACACGATGTCGGAAACCAAACTTGTAGGCCTATCATCATGCACCGCATAATGTTTAAAGAAAAATATTACCGGGTTAATGCAGTGCATCATCCGAAAGTCATGAGTAACACGATATGTCGCAAACCAGACTTGTAGGCCCATCATCAGGCACCACATAATGTTTAAAGACAAATATTAACAGATGAAGGCAGTGCATCATCCCGGTGCATCATCCGAACGTCGGGAGTAAGTCGATGTCGCATGTCGGAAACCACACAGACTTATCATGCACGCATCACATAAACATTAAAGAAAACTATCAACATGAAGCACGTGCATCATCCGAAGGCGGAGAAACAAATTGTAGGAAACTTGTAAACGACCTCGGCCTAATTATATAGGGCTAAACGGGACAAATACGGCTAAAACGGGACAGTTAGTTGGCAGGTATAACAACGGGGACTTAAACTTGCTCTAGTGTTGAATGAACCCTAAGTACGTAAGCTGAATTTTTAAGAGCGTAACTCATCAGTTTAAAAAAGATACCCTTTTTCTTGATTTTTGCTGATTTTGAGACCCTATTCACGTTACGCACGTAACGTGCCTGATCTTCAAAAACACCCTTTTTACGTGAATTCTTGGTCACGCCTGATATCCCCCTTTCAATGAGGACAGACCCCCCCAGGATAATCATGGTGTACACATCTATCATATGGCAGTTACTAGACTGAGTGAGGTTTTGGAAAACGGCTCAATTTGTGACCATTTTCAAGACAATCTGAGCAACATTATTTTCTTACCCCTGTACAAGCAAGCCAAATGTTAAACAAGTTAGTTATTATATGTATGAGCCTTTATGTACAAAAAAGCAAAATTTCCCTCCAAACAGCAAAACTTCCCTGGAAGCAGCTTCCTTAATGTTTCCATAGTTTTCCCACCATGGATTTAAGATGGCAGTATCTCCTATAGAGTCATTGTTTTTAATTAAAAAGACAAGACTGTTGGATTATTTAAATTTAATTGCTGCAATTGGAAATGGAACAAATTTTTATCACTAAAAGTGTTAAACAACTTGCAAGCTTACCAAAATCTAGCTAGCATGTGGCATCTCTATCTTGGACTGAGTTGAGTTTTGGAAAACAGTCAGGCAATTACAGTTCTACAAAATAGCCTCTCCGAATGCTTCAAGCACATCCATTATTAATTCTGCCAATTCCTCAGCATCTACGATGCCACTGATGAACAACACAAATAGGTGCAGAAACTGTTGAGCTGTTGTTTGCGGGAATTCTTCGGAAAGTGGCATCTTTCTGTGCAAGAACCACAAATTTTCTTGGGAATTCCCATAGCAAAAAACAACTTCGTATTTTTGGATTCCCAACTTTTCTATGGGGGTGTACCAAAATTTCTGGAATAGCCCAATAATATCTCATGGAAAGAAGTTATTTGAAAATTGCAATAGTTTGATTTTCTGTAAGTTGCAGACATATAGTCAACACTGAAACATGTCTTGGGAGTTGACATTGAAACCAATATTGTATATTTCAGAAGATGCATAATACTTGACTCTGACATACGGCTCAAAACTGACAAATGAGGTGAATGTCAGCTAGTTATTTTATATCTGATACATGTACTTTAAAACCAATTTAAATAATAAAAACATACTTTGTAAATGACTCTTGAGTGTCTGTGATACAAAGTCTCTGTTTTTCGTTGATGTTATTATTATACACACTTAACTCAAGTGTGAACTTGTTCAAAACAGGGATCATGGAAAAATAATTAATGTGGTTCTTATGCCAACTGGCACAACTAAGGATATTACACCTTACTTATTGGTGCTAAAAAAACTTATTTGTTCAATTTCACAAACTTCTCATACAGTTCTATTGGCACTTCTCATGATTACACATAATATATATATAGAGTGTTCCATGTGTATTTTCACATGAAAGCGTTTTGCACTTTCATTTAACGTTATCGGTTCTTTGCAAATGTGCATGTCTCTTCAGCTTGATATTGTTAATATTTTCAACACATTGTTGCAATTTACTTCCTTAAATTGCCAAACCAAATTAAACGATGAACCATTGCTGATAACAAGAATCTTCCGTGGCATTTGTTTAGTAATAAAATACTTAAGGTGCCTGACATGAAATTTTGGAATATAAATTTTTTTTATAGTATGGTTAGTGTCCATCAAAATAATCTATATGTGAAAAAATTAAACATTTATATTTTGTTTGAAGGAAGAAGAGAATAAATGTTGATGTTATTTGTTTTATTTAGTATGGTTACTATGCTTTCCTATTTATCACCATGGTTGGAAAATTTTTGACAGATTATGATGTCTATTATGACAGGCACCTTTAATACCATCAAATAAAAAAATCATATTAGGCCAAATACATTTAATTGTTTGTCTCAAAGCCCCTCTACTTTTGAAAAACTAATGCGAAATGCGATTTTTGTTTTAAATTTTTTTTTTCAAAAGATTTTTTTTCAAAAATGAATTCATATGTGAAAGAACCCTGAAGTGCAATTCGACATTATGAAGTGTTCTCCGCACAAATAAAATGACAAAATACACAAATATTGAGTCATGTCTGTTTTATTGTACAATGTACAAGTGTTTTCTGAGAATTGCAACTTCTTTTGAGCTTTATTTTTCATGATTTTTTCAACAACAAAAAAAAAGGGGAAAAAAATCATTTTTGGACTCTCTGAGAAACTAATGCGCACAATATAAAACTAATGCGCGTGGGGGCTTTGAGACAAACAATTAAATATATTTGGCCTTACACAGATCACCTTCAAAACCTTAAAGGCATATTCAGTGATTCTCCAAATCGAGCGCCCTAAATTTATTTTAATTATTTTAATTTAACTAGAATTACTTCCTTCGCTCATGTAGTTTTCATGCACTGGTTAATTTTGTGCTGTTGTGTACATGCACCGCTGATGAGTGTACATGTACAGCGTAATCTGCATCAGAAAACATACATATCCTGAAAATTTGAGCATCTTAGGTGCTGTGGTTGTCACGGAATCTTCAATTTTGTTCGTTTTGAATTAAATCTGACAGCGTTCAGATTTAATTTAAAACAGAACAAAATCAAAGATTGTGTGACAACCACAGCACCTAAGATGCTCAAATTTTCAAGATATGTTTGTTTTTGATGCAGATTACGATGACATCAAAAGCTGGCTCTCCTGAACACTGTCAGATTTAATTCTCCGTGTATTGTTTATGCGCTGTACACTCAGCGGTGCATGTACACAACAGCACAAAATTAACCAGTGCATGAAAACTACATGAGCGAAGGAAGTAATTCTTTCAGCGTTGGGTTTGTTATGCTATAATTGAACAATGAGGTACTAATCTTGGTTTTGGACAATTTTGAAGAATCACTGAATATAACTTTAAATCCATCATGGTGGCACAAGGCTAACAAGTTGATAACAAATTAAAAGAAACAAATATTCCAGCCCCTCAGAATAAGCAGAATGGTCAGGTGACTCATCAGGTTATCAATGACATGTTCTTCATCAATCTCACAAAGCAGACACTAATCAACCTACATGCAAGACCATCTCCCAAAATCCATGCTTGGGAAATGTATACAGCATGTACTAAAAAGTGAACACTAAGAAGTGGCTGGCTCTGATGAAGCTCCCAGAAAATTTGATCAAGCAGCTAGCCTGTGAGCTGAGCATCTGTCACTAACATACTCAAATCATTGCTGAGAGAAGACAAGTTTCCCAAGTGAGGAAAGATGCAACAATTGCCCCATTGCAAGAGACCTGCTACTTGGAAAACCAAAGCCAATCTCTTTAAAGGTGCCTGACATGAAACTTTGGAAAATAAATTGTCAGTTCCCATCAAAATATTCAATCTTGGGTGAAAAATTAAAAATATATATTTTGTTTTTTGAAGAAATGAGAGAAAATTTTGTTTGTTTTTTATTGTTTCATTGTGGTAACCACACTTTCCTAATTATTTGAGACTTTTTCGTTAATATCTTCTCCTCATCTACATGGAATATTTACACCATATTTCATCACTCAGTAAAATATCACTAACCAAAATCACCATGTTTGAATAAATTTGGGGGGATGATGTTGTGGATCATGTCAGGCACCTTTAAATACATGTATTTACCAAGCTCAATTACAATTATTAAACAATAATGGTATTTTGAGGGGTCCTCTATATCATACTACATGTATACCGTCTTACTGACTTTTCGCAGTGTTACTAGCAGTGGCAGACTTTTCAGAAGTATCCTATACTTAGTTATAGACTCTGTATACTGAAGGTGTCTGAAACAAAATCCTACCCTGGACTGCAAACTTTGCTATTGTATATGGCCAATGTGCTTGCTGCCATTTTGCACTTTCAAAGTGGAAAACTCTCTTGTGGAGTTCCCCTCAGCACTAAATTTGGCCCTACCATAACACCTTCATTGGTGTTATCTACAAATTCTGAAGAGCCTGGGACTACCAAAGTAAACTCGACCAATAAAATATCAAAATGTTCCAAAACAGGTCAATTTCGCCAGGAAATCTTAACCCAATAAGAAAACTATATACTACTTTGACGCGATATTCTTTTCTGCACACTTTGGTAACTCTCTGAATTCAATGCAACTGAAATTATTTGAGTTAGGGCCAATTAAATAATCAAAGGTGTAAAACAAGAAATGGCATAATATGCTATTCATGTTTTTATATAGTGCATTCCTGCTTCTTTTCAAATGGGATCATTACCGCGTGACAATTGAAGAAGTCATGCGCTGTAACCACTATTGGCGTATTTCATCAAAAGGCAATGTAAATATCTGCACCTTTTGTAACTTTACATTGTCTCATTAAAGTTAGTGGACATAAAATGACTAAATAAAGACCAATTGTTTCAAGCGAGGTACCAAAATATGCAGAAAATGGAGGACCTCTTGTAATTTTGTTTACTTTGATGAATTTGATGGGTGAAGCCTCATCCAGGAGACTTTGCTCTTGATGTTTTTCATGGGCAGTTTCCATATCAGCCCGCCTCTCTTCTTGCTGAGTTCAATGGCCTTCCTCACTGCCTCTTCTCCTGGCGTCTTGTTTCTATCAAAAAATTTGGCAAACAGTGTTGACACCTCTTCTTTCTCCTCTGATGTCCAATTGTGCCGCTGCCCCATTTTTCTGGTTTTGATCACCTGCCTCTTCTTTCTTGGAACTGCAAAGCAAATTGTACAGTTTGGTTAATAGAGTGTTTACCCATTGGTGCTTATCCAGATCTAAAATTTTGAATCTAAGGGATGCACGTTATACTTACAGGCGGTCAGGAGATTTTGTTTTTCTAGCCATTTTGAGGGATTCTTTTATCTTTTTGCCTGTACTTTATACCTAAAGCACTTCAAGGTGAACTTTCTTTTTTTGTTTTCCCCTTTCTCACTTTTTTCTTAAAATCTTCGTAACCATACCCTGCAAATATAATGGTGTACTAATGTTGACTAATTTACCAAGTCATATCAAAGTGTTAGAATTTGACAAATGATTTTGTTAACTAAGAAAAAGCAAATACATCAGTGTCCACTATAGCCACCAAAGGTCATGTGCAATACGCCAATCCAATAATTCCTGCACGCAAAGGATGATGGGATAGATTTCGGGATAAACAACAAGGACCGCACCGATCGCGGATCATTTACACCACCGGATATGGATATCCCGAATTGCGCTATGCGAATTATCGAACTCGATTATTATCAGAAAAAATAATCATTATGGACTGTAGCTTCCCGTTGGTGGTCAACAGGGTAGTCTGTATGGATCTTAATGCAATATCAAAGCAATGCAAGTTATCTTTTTCAAACACATGTTAAAGATGCGGATCATAGGAGGTATCAATTAACAGAGAAGATGTTGTTACTTTGTTCCACGTTTCAACACAAACAGCCTTGTATTGCTGCGTGGAGACTTCTTGAATTTAATCTCACTAACATTCAAACAAGAGCACCAATGGAGCTGAGGTTCAGCACTATTTTGTTTTTGTGGAAAACATTGGAAACAATTGAATGTCTTCAGGCAAGGGCCCAACTCCCAATATTTTTGGCAAATGGGGTTAGGACGGCCAATTTCTTGCAGATGCAACTGTCTTTCACATACGTGTACATAAAGAAAAAGATCAAACTCACTCTCTAAATATTAATTTGAATCATGTCAATAGTAATATATATGGAAGATGTAAGGCCCAACTCCATGTTTTCATGCAAGAAAGGCCCGAAATGACAAACTATCTTAATCTCTTAACGTTGCCATGGAAACAACAAAGGCGATCCTGTGTGGTGGTATAAAGTTGCCATCAAGCACTAAAGCTCACATACAGTTCCCATAATTTACTTTACAAATCTGTCAAAGTTAAGTTTTTCTTTAACTCAAAAACTACCTGAGTGGAGTTGGGCCCTTCTTGCCCGAAGACATTCAATTGTTCATACAACTCCAGTTTGTTCTACAGTCAAGCAGATTCTGGTTGGTTGATAAGAGCTCATTTTGGAGACTTATCGGTTATCAAAACCAATATGTTGATCAATTTGTTTTGTCATTTGACATTGTTTTACAGCACACAATGTTTGTTTGTTTGTTTATTTCTTCTTTAACCTGGGTTACTCATGCAGTGACCAATACAAGTAGGTCTTTGTTCTTCCATGTGACCCAGGGACAATCCTATGAACCATTGAATATCTGCAGAATGAAGTGATAAAATATATTGGTAGGAAGAAATTTGGATAAATATATATTGGTAGGAAGAAATTTGGATCATGAAATTCCCCATTAAAGCCATATTATAACATTTGCTGTTGAGGACGCCCTCACTGATTTTTTAAAATTCATTTTTTTACACGATTATATTGTACTTTATTAAACCAATATACCCTGCAAAAATCAAGACTCTAGGTGCTGTAGTTTTGTCAAAATCCGAGATTTTGAATAAAGCGCCGGAACCGGCGTCTTATTATTACGATGGAATTATTAGTCGAACGCATACACAATGTTCATAACACACAGTACGTTCACGGCGTATGGGACGGTGATCTACACAACAAAGGGTCGTACCATAACATGACCGAAGGAGTGGTACGTATTGGCGACATACGCGCTGGTAGTAAATTCCAATCTTCTTTGCTTTGCCGTAGTTGTTCGGCTCAAAATTAAAAGGTGATATATCTGACAGTAAAAACTAACATTTTATGTCAAAGAATTGCTAATCTATTTTGTATGATAATGTTATAATATTGCTTTAAGCTATGCTTAGAGCCAAAAAACACCTCAAATATATGAAACAAAATGTAATCGAAAAACTTACATGCAAGATCATCTTCATCATCATCCTCAATGTCATCCGAATATAATCTTCATCTTCTGGCTGCTCGGTGGGGCGGGAAGAGGTACTGGTGTGGAACTGTCATTCGTGCGATCCTCCTGTCCCTCATCCTCATTCTTCATTAGCTCTGAAATGATAATTCCAATATCAATTCCAAAATTTAAAGTACGAGTCTTAATTGGATATCTCCTTCCACTATTTATATAAAAGGATATGACACTGTTCATTTCTTTTGAAAAGAATGTGTACCTCAAACCTCATTGAAACAAATTTAGTGATCACTCACAAATCAATAAGTTTTTAATCCTTATAATGCACTTGCGGGGAACTAGTAGATGAAAATGGTGTCTTTGACAGCTATTCAAATCATTAGTGATTGCTTGTGTGTTGTCAACGTTCCTGTATGGAGCTGAGTGCTGGACTTTGACTGATCGTGATGAGGCTAGAATAGATGCTTTTGATATGAGATGCCACTGCCAAAGTAAGATTCTGAAAATTGCCTGGACACAGCGCATCACCAACAAGTACATTTGGTCACTCACAAAGCAGCATCAGCTCTCTTTCACTATCAAAAAGAAACGTCTTACATGTTTGGTCACATTCAAAGCATGAATAAGGATCGCCTTTCCAAGGTACTCTACAACTGGAAGCCTACAAATGGGAAGCGCAAACCAGGGAGACCAAGGACAACTTGGAAGGATGTCATTAAGAAGGACCTCAGCTGGCTTGGCTTGGACCTGATAGTTGATGAAGCAGAACAGTTGGCTCAGGATAGGAGTGTTTGGTCTCGTGTCAGGCAGCCTGTGCAGAAGTGCTGTCCAGTAGGTAGGTAGATACGTATTTAATGCATATGGAGGTCAATGGCACCAATAACAGCAAACCTGATCTCAGCCTATCAATCGATGCTTTAAGTGTCAATTTCATCATCAAGTCTCTGCATGCATCATGGAGTTTGATGAATGTGGATGGGAGAGGACCTGTCCTTTTCTTTTCAGTATCAATTAACACTGCACGCTACTGGGCTATTCTTTGATTAAAAGATTTTTGCTACCTAAGAATCAAATTATAATGATGAAAATTTTGTTTTTCTTCGACAGGTTTTTTCATACTAAAATAGGAAGCTATATTTCATATTGGGATCCCAATTCAAACCCTGTATTTTGTAGCTAGCGAAAAGAAATGTAATGCCAAGCCAACAAAAAGTAAGCGGATTTGTAAATACAACAGATGTTTGCAAAAGGATGCACCAAATCATATCAAATATGGCGTGCTGAAAAAGGTCTTCTTTTGGTGGCAAATCCCACTAAAACTCTCATCAAGCCAAAGTGTATCACTATTTGGCTCAAATCTCATCTTCTTTTGGTGGCAAATCCCACTAAAACTCTCATCAAGCCAAAGTGTATCACTATTACCAATATTGAAAGGTCACTCCTGCCCCTCCACCCAATGAACTTTCCAAATTTTCCCAAGTTCCCCCCTCCCAGGAAAAAACAACAACAACAACAGCTATGCCTCTGAAAAGGCTACACAACTGGGTATTTACCTTTTCCCTCAGGACACATTCAAATTACTTTGGATGTAGTATTGATGAGGATCAAAGATGGGGATGTCGTTCCTTGACCCTTGACAGTAGGAGACAAAAAATTCCCAGCTCACAAGGTCATCCTTGCTGCAGAGAGCAGGTACTTCAGGTTTCTGGTTTAAGATCATGGTTCTTTTGTTCAAAAATATTTGACACAATATCACGACTGCACCAAACAACAAGTTAACCAGATAGATGTGAAGAAGTCAAGAAATGGTAAAATAAAGGTAGTAATAGGTAAATCAGAACAGCAGGTACCCTTGAAGTATCATGAATTCAGTGGATTCTGTGTTAATGGCATAACATTCACGTTCATTTGTGGATCCAATTATGCATACAATACAGGATTGAATGCAGCGGAAATGCAGGCAAGTCTAGTGAAACTGCAGAAAGATCGTTTATCTAACGACATCTTTGCAGAGGAGAGTGTAGTAACTTACACCTTTGACCGCTTGTTGTATGGAAAATCTAAGCAAGCAAATGATTTTTTCAGTGATGTATAATTTGAAAGTTTGTGTGACTGTCTTAAATCCAAAGCACCAGAGTCAAGTACAATTGCTATATCTTCAATAACTCATAGGACTGATAAACCACACCTCACGAATAAATTAAAATCTGTGAATCAACATGTAAGTGCACTTTGTGATAAATTCAACTGGACCTTTATTGACAACCATGCAGTGAAAGATCTTTGTAAAGATGAACTTCACCCTAATAAAAGGGGTATGAGTTTCATTGCTAGAAACTTCCAGGATTTTCTACGCTGTGCTCATCCTTTGATTTTTCGGGAGGGTCGCAAGAAGACGTTTCAAAGAAGAGATACTGTGACAATTTGGTTGCAACATGTATTGATTTCATGTACTTTTATTTTCATTGTATGTTTACTTCCTTTTGGATGAGAGAGCACTTCTGTGTTTGGGTTCTGAAGCCCATTCTCTTATCCAGAATTACTTGCCTTTGCATTGTTCATGTAATTATTTTTTACGGTATATAATTTGTTGTGACTTTAACATTTATTTCAATTTCTGTGTGTAATATTTGCTTTTGTAATGTGCAAGTGATTCGAATAAATATTATTATTATTATTATTATATTATTATTATAATTATTCAATGAATTCAATAAGTCCATAAAAATGAACTCCACCAAAGTTTATCTTCTCTACAACAGCAAAGTGGATGGATATCCATATGGATAAGTGATATAGTCATGCAATCTCATGATAGCTTTCTACTTCCTTACCCTCAATGTGAATGTCTTGTATTCTCCTCCCTTTGTATTCTTTCATCTTGTTATGGTCCAGCATGAGCAAAACTTTGGCTATGTCAGTGCGCTCTAGTATGTCACTTGTAGCCCTATAGTGGATCTTGTGAATCTCTAGACTATGACCCAGGTGGTCCACGATCCACTGTTGTTCCTGAGGTGTGACATTGAGGCCCTAGAAATAAGATAGAAATATAATAAAATGGCAAATGTCACAGATACATGTTTTTTATCAACTATGGTTCTTCAGAATAACTCACAAGAATTTAATACTGCTATCTTTCAGTCGCCACACAGTGATCAGTCAATTAAGAGCTACAGCAAAGCAAATGAAATAAGTTACCAGCAAATGAATGCTCAATCTATATAACCATGGCCAAGGTGCTAAAACTGACAAATGTCACTTGCTCTTGTGGAACCCAAACATAGCACTTGAGATGTAGTCTAATACACTTATCAAAATCAGCACAAAATGAAAGGATTTTTCAAGGAAAAAAAATACTTTTTCATGAAGAAAAGATCGAGCGATACGGCCCCAAGGAAGAACAACTTTGTTGATTTGGGCCTCCGTGGTGAAATAAAGCTTCCTATCCTATCCTATCCTAATCTGTGATCTACTTTTTCATACCCCCACTTTACACCAAACTCTTTGATACCAATGGGACCACCTTGGTACATAAAGATTGTGTGCCAAAGGATTCTTGCAAATTCATTCAATGTCTACAGATACAGGCTGGTCTGTTCAATTTTGACATCTGACAAAATTACACCACACAATCCTATGGATCATTGAAATACACCTTTTGGTCTAACTCAACAGGGCTAGAAACCTGGTGATAATCCAAGAATCCATTCTCGAAAAGATTCTTCCATAGAAGAGTTTGTGAGAATCCAAATAGATAGATTCTCGTAAAAATACAGTGTTTGACTGGGTTTTCTGTTTTAAGGAGGTAACAAATTACTGTTTCCAAATATGTAACATTAATTTGCTTATTAAATGTGCCTGACATGAAAATTTTGGAAAATAAATTTTGCTACATATCTCAGATATGGTCATCAGTTTCCATAATTTTGTATGGCTTCTCTGCATGTAGATATATTGACATCCTCTTGTCATGGTAACAGATCTAGAGCAGGATTTCTCAAATGGTGGCTTCCCTAGTAAAAATTTGTCCGAAATTCCGGTGTATCATGTGCAAGAAACTGGATTTTGCTTGCATCACTTGATTTTAATGCAGGAACAGTAAGTATGTTGAAAGTTTTGTGCAAGTTTCTGTTCAAATCAAATGCAAGAACAGTCAAGTCAATAAAAAGGTAATGAGTGTTTGTATAAATAGTTTAGCTTTCACTCAAGAAACTTGCAAAAACCAGCAAAAAGTGTCAGAAATTCTAGCATTCAGGGATGCAAGCAGACGCTTACGCAAGCAGAAGCAATTTTCGTTTGTTCCGAGGGTCAGGAACTTGCACAAGTTCTGACATTTGCATTCTCATTTTTACTAGGGTTATGGGCCAAAAACCATTTTTAAACTGTACTGTACAACCCCCAGATTGACCATTATTCTCCACTAAAAATGTGTTACATATCAGAAAACCTTAATTTCTCACAAAACCTACTTGTATCATTGTTGCCATGTACTTCCTACAGTTGGTTGCTCGGATGCGTTCAGGATGGCTGAGATTTGCCCCATCCGCCATTTCCTTCAGGGCGAAGCCACCTCGAATTACACCAGTTCCTGCAGGTCACAAAATAATGTGTTTTACAGGATATTAACATATGAAGGAATGTCCAGTAGTTTTCAAAAGTATGTTTTTGAAGAAAGTGCAAAGTTCACTGTAATTGAAAATGTACTATATCCTCCTCGTTTTTATTAATAATAAAAATATTACATGCATCATGATATGAATTATCGAACCGGGTTATAAATCTCCCATGTCAAGAATGAAAAGCAAATGTGTGTGCAATCAACAAAATAAACACACAAATTAGTTTTCTTTGCCCACAATAATCACATTTGCAGGCATGGTTACAAACTTGTAACAATCATTGAACAGGACTCATGCAGCTAGTTAGATTACACAAAAGGTATGCAGTGCTGGTATTACACATTCATAATGTGGAAATTAATATTTCAACAGTCATTACCATAAATATTTTCCTCTCTGAGAAAAAAAACCCCATTTGTTAAAGGCACTATCAGTGATTGTAGGCATAGTCACTTGCTTCATAACATGATAAATTATCACAAAATAACTCATTTCAATCATATTAGACCCCTCTCAGTCGTATATTTGATAAAATATTACAAATATACATGACACGAGTGTTAGCAGCCGCCGGAACGTCTCTAACGACAACGTCGTACATAGCTGCCGAATTCAACTGCCACAGCCGATCGCTAAAATCTCCGCACAGAGATTTTAAGCATAAATGTCATATATTTCCCTTATAAAGCTGATTTAGTGCATGCCACTTGTAGGGCCAATTACTACATATATTTTTGTTTCAAAAATGCAAAAAGTAAAGGTTTGATGATTTTAGGCCTACTCCGACTGGTCGGATCACTGCAATAGTACCTTTAAATCACCATACTTTATTATATATATACTGTAAAACAAGATAAATTTGTGACAACATTTTTTGTCACAAATTAACAATGACCAATTGTACACAGTGAAGAATGATTAATTTAGCAATTTTATCCTCCCGGAAATCTCACGAAATTAAATTGATCGTAAAAATAACTTGTTTAGACTATGATCTGTATATGATACTTACTGTTATTGGCGAACAGATACATATTGAAACTCATTATTCCTGCCTTCCTTCTACATCTATCTGATGCCAAATATTCCAGTATTGGTCTGATGTGTGTCTGTACCAAAAGTGGCAAGTACTTGTTGCCCTACATATAAGGTAAACAAGGTATAAGAATGGGTACAGAAACTGGCAATGGCGCTGCAAAAATGGACTGACTCGCAACTCAGGGTTCCCAGCATTTCAAGAAAACAAAATTCCCTGATTTTTTCCTGATGAAGTCTCAAAATTCCATGATAATTTTGTATTTGATGAGCTAAAAAAAATGCAGAATTTCAAGCCATTTTTAGTGTAAATTCCCTGACTTGAGGCATTTTTATCAAACTCCCTGACTGGAAAAAGTAAAATAATTTCCCCTGATTTTCCTGATGGGCTGGGAACCCTGTAACTTTTACAGGGCCGGCTCCAACTTGGGTGGCCCCGGGCAGAGTCAGAGTGGAGGTACATGAAGATGTGAGTTGAGATTTATTGCTTGAGTGAACATTGGTAAAATATGAAATGATTAATTTAAGGGGTCTTCATGGATTTGCAGAAATCTTGGGTCGTGCTTTTGTAAAAGTCAATTTGCACTATCAAGATCAATAAATTAAGTACCAGTTGAGATTGGATGTTGTTGACAACATACCAGATAAAATAATGTAGGTTTCAAAAATTCTTATTTTATTGTGGTATATGTAATATACGCACTTTTCTGACCATGTTTTTTCGTTGACGGTCTTTTTCTAAATAAGAGCCCCTAATTAAAAGCATGATGCCTTTATTTAGAAGTTCTACCCAGTAATGCATTCACAATATCCCATTAAAGAATTTAGGGTATTTAGTTTCAGGAAGGAGTCTGTTGTCTGTCAATTATATATGTTCAAAGTTACCCAATTTTTGCTCACTTTTCCGAAATCGTGACGTCAATATTGCGACGCGTGCGACAATTTTCAGAGTACATTTCGTTTTTTGGTCCACATTATTTCTTTGATATCTCCTTTAAACATTTGTACCTTTTTTATGCGATTTTGAGTTCTCAATTGATCAAAATCAGTAATTTTAGCTCCCGGAAGTGGTATGAAATCAATGCTAAACGACCAAATCAAAACATACTAAGGTACTTAGTCGTAATATTTCTGCCACTTGAATAACAAGTTCAGTGGTCTAGCGGCAATGCGTCCGCCCCATAGCCCGTTGGTTCGAATCCCGGTGGGAACTATGCTGATTTTTCGTTTGGGTCAAAAATGTATCATTTGGGGTCAAAATAATCCATTAAGTCCCCTTAATGTTGTAATCACAAAACTATAACATGGTGTGTATGCAATTTCAAGCTTGTACAATATCAACTATTTGGGCTCATGTCTGATTTGCTATTCAAAGTTATGGACTATGATGCCATAACATCATTCATGAACTTATTTTTGGTATTATTTTACAATAAATATACTACAAAATATTCAAGTCTTTTTACAATTCTTCCGTGTGCAGGTTTTATATTATTCCATATTATTACTTATGGGTCGGCTTATCCACTCCCTCTGAAACCTTTCGCCTATCAATCTATTTGTTACTCTGTTCAGAATAATTTCTTTGAAAGAACAGATATCTGATAATTAAATCCTAGTTTATATCATGTCATATTTTGAGTTTAGATTTATCCCTGCTCAAATACATACTTTGAAAAGTTATATTATAAAAACCAGTACAAAAATCACTAAATCTTCAAAGAATATGAGCAATATATGCACCTTTGTTGCTGAAACACAGGAGTAATTTAAACTAATATGTTAGGATTGAGATTCATTATAAACATACAAAATGAAACATTTTTGCTGGATGCCAAAATTTTTCTAAAATGCTGACAAAATGAAGTCATCACATCCTTTATATGATAAAATTCAATCACCAAACATTTACTAGTAACCTACCCATTTTGCAAACAGCTTACAGAATTTAAAAACAAAATAACTTTTAGTCGCTGGAGCATACATGATTTTCAAGCGGATTCTTTTCAGAGGAAAATGTCTGCAAGATGCATGGGCTAGGTTTGCTTTTTCTTTATGAACCCTGATCCCATAATCATTGTGGGGACAACTGCCCTTGGATACTATAATTATGTTAAATACATTGTGAAAATTCATAATATATCATGTACCTTTGCTCTTATACTGATAACATCCTGTGATAACACAAGATGTCTCTCAAACTGCGTCAAATCATCTCCAAAAGACTCTGCTGCCACATCATCCAGTCCAGATTTTCTCTCTTGGTAGTCCTGCAGGCTGTGAAAAAAATGATACACTTATTTTGAAAAGGTGAAACTTTGATGTGGATTCAAAAGGTTTGCTTACAGTACCCGATTTTTGTATTTTTTTTTCTTGGGGTACATAAAACTGTGCATTTCCTCATGCATCTTGAAATTAGGTAAATTTATGATATGGCTCAAATAAAATTGACTGTTGTGGCATCAACCGTGTTGAGTCAAACTGCCAATTGATGAAGAACATTTTGGGGAGATTTAATATTTAAGGTTTCACTGAACAATTATGGTCTTTCAGAGTTTGAGTCTGAGAGTCAATTACTGGAAGTAAATTTTCTTTAATATTTTGCTTACATATTTTATTCCTTAAAAAATCTTTCTAAAAATTGCAATTTATCATAGATGTCCAGCATTGACCAAAAAAAGTATCCACATAGCACTGTGTGACATAGCTAGCTTCATACATAATGAAGAATAATAAAAGGACAATTCACTAAAACTTTCATCGAACTTAACACACCATTCTGGTGAAAGTTGAAATATAACATTCTTGCTGGAGACAGACTTCCCTTGTGGGCAAAGTAAAAAGCTAAAATTCCAAATTGACCACGACAGATGGTCATTCAAAAATATGTGACTTCACCCAAAAACCCAATTAATAGGATCGTAATAAGTTTAGATGTGGTTGCTTCTTTAGGCTGTAGAGGAAACAACACATGTGTCCATTTATGAGATTTATCAATTTGGCGGGCAAGCCAACTTCTCCCCTTTATATAGCCATCTCTCCTTAATTATGATTTCCTCAAAGGTTTGTTTCCTGTTGAGAAACCAGGTTTTCCTTAATCATGATTGGTTCAAAAGTTTACTTCAATCTCATCGCACATGATGTATATTGTGCCCTCGTCACTTTGTTCTTCACATTATGTCTCATCCAGAGGTTTCCCAGTTACTATTAGTGGATCATTTCTTGCCATTGTGCCAACCTTGTCACTGTGCATAATTGGATACACCTCCTTTAGTAAAACTTGACTCGGATTTCCAGTTATTCTACCTGCTACTTCCTATTGTGAAACTAGGGGGGTAATCTTCCCATTGGTCAGCAATGAGGTAACCGATAAATTTTAAGAAGATGTAAGGGAGAGGTGTTTGATAAGAACTAATCTCCAATTCCAATAACTCTCCACTATAATGTTAAAGTTGGTTTTGAACAAAAGATGAAGACGACTGACTTCCTGGGCAGTCTTACTTTGAGACTCTGAATATCACCTTAATTTAGCGGTCCTGTTGGTGCAGGAAAACACTATACTGGTTCCACTTTGAAGGACTAGAAACTTCAGGTATTCCAAGTGGATAGAAACTTCAAGTATTCCACCAGGAGACTTTGACGGTCGCCTGAATTTGATCATTTCTGACCAAGCGTAATTTCGCCCTTGCAAATATCACCACAGAAACAGTAGCACAAGCTCTGTGCGAAATATTTTCAGAATGGGGCCTACCTGCACAAATCATGTGAGACCAGGGTATAAATTTCCTTTCTAAGACCATGTGTGAGTTGTACAAACTAATGCACATCGATCAAGCCATTACAACGCCATTTCATCACAAAACCTCAGGCCTGGTTGAAAAGCTCAATGGAACAATCAAGTCCATGATACGGACACGGGATGATAAGCAAAGGAGGAGTGGGACACATTCTTGACCTATAATTCCCATATCTGTGATATTTCATTTTTCGCAACTTGCAGGGGTTAAGGAGAAACTGTCAGCTTTTTTTTTGACAAGAAAAAGAATTAAACGTCCTGATATCTCTTCTGTCAGTAACTCCGGGGGGGGTATATATACAAAATATATTTATTCTAATTTTACAACGTTCACACTTTTTTGATTAAACATTTGATGACATCATAAATTTTGTTCCACTAAGACACAATATGTATGTATTCCTTGAAGTAAGTGTACACCTTCTTTTTATCTTTTCCAAAGTTTACATCTTCTCGTTAAGAAAATTCCAATGTACTAGAGATCACAAACTTAGATATCTTGTTTCCCACTGGGCTAAATGACAATCAAAATCACCCAGCTGGATGATTCAGGGTTTGCAGGCTTGGGTAAAGCTCACAATGTATTAGTGAAAACTTACGTTAGTGCTTGAACATCCCCTGGTCTTCTTCGGTTATAAGATATGCAAGATGCGAGAGCCACGATCACATTCCTTCTGTAGTTCGTGTAAGAATAGTCCTCAAGGTCTGCAGACTCGGCCCTATCTCTCAAGTAAACACTCAGTTTCTCGATGTCCGATGGCAATGGCAAGGGATCTTCTTTCCTAAACTTCCTCTCTGCCAGAAGCAGGCGTTCCAGCTTCGTATCCCACTCGGCATCCATAAGCTCTAAAAACTGCTTTGCTTCCTTACGTCCCGTAGTATCTTCATCCTTGATTGAACGCGCCCTCTTAATCACGCATAGCTTTCTAACCTGAATGGCCATCTTCAGTCCGTTAGATGGTGCCTTAAGAGATTCTTCATCATCAGCATCTGGCATGGAAAGTAAAAGTGATGCTCGAGTCACGTCGTCAAAATGCTTAGGCTTCAAATAGTCCGCAAGATCACTTCCACTCTCTGGTATGCATATTGCTTGAAGCTGTATTAGTAGCCTACTAATCAATCTCATCGCACATGATGTATATTGTGCCCTCATCAATTTGTTCTTCACATTATGTCTCATCCAGAGGTTTCCCACAGTTACTATTAGTGGATCATTTCTTGCCATTATGCCAACCTTGTCATTGTGCATAATTGGATACACCTCCTTGACTACAACTTGACTCGGATTTCCAGTTATTCTACCAGCAAGTATGTTACTCTGAATGAGCAAACCTCCCTTGGTTCTTACATTCTTGCTCTGAGCTGGACAATCCCTGCTATGGCGGGCGATGATAGTTATCCTCAGCCACTCCAAGCAAGTAGGGCATGGCCCATAATCAGTGCTACTGAAGTCTTCATTGTTGTTGTTCCTTCTTGAAAGTATCATCTGTCCTGCCTTCTTCTCAATGACATTCATATTGTGCTGGTGATTACCTTTATTACGAAGAAGACGGATGAGTCGCTTTCTCTCTTTCCCATCATCTAAAGATTGTATGTGGCAAATTTCAGGTTTCTTCTCATGCTGTATCCCGAAAATATGCTGACTAAAATTGGCTATCAATTGCCCACAATATGGGCAGCAATTCCTATTGTTGTAGACTCGATTATTTCTCTTCTTCTTCCCCTTGTTGGTTGTCTCAGACTTCATAACCTTTGTAATATATACACCCTTCATTTCCGTATCTCTGATGATTGCAGACTCGTCCATACTTTCATCATCACTATATTCATTACTGCATTGGTGGTCAGAGCTGGTGACGTTACTGGCAGAAGATTTTTGTCCCTTTAACTTCTTGTCTTGGCCTAAATAGATAAAATAAATATAACAATGCAAGATATTACTAAATAATAAGATTTGTTGACCAGTAAACCTATTTATCTTCCTAGCTTAAGGGGTATGGGTACGTTACACTAAAAAGTAGGCTAAGAAGAAAGGAAAAAACATGACATGAACAAAACTACAGGTGTCAGTAGTGACTAGGGTCACTGTGTCCAAATATATTTTTAGTTTGGAATTTTTGTGTTTTGTACGAATTTTGGGGCAGTTTTTTTTAAAATAGATATTTTGGGGGATTTTTCACTCCACGAGAATGCCAAAGAAAATCCACTTTACATGCAGTTTCTGAAGATGGTTATAGGTCTTTGCCACCCCATAACGCCAACATTTATGTTTTCGATTTCTTTAAAACACTTACAATACGAGTCACTTTTGTGATTTTTTGTAAGTTCTTCAGCTATTTTTACTTTAAGACTCATTTCTGAAGATAGAATACCTAAAAGACTTGTCTGACCGTCGGCAATTATTGGTAAAATATTGTAGACGACAATTCTATGCAATTCTATGCAATCTCTTTAAGGGCATTTTTAAAAATACGGTCAGTTTGAATGCGTGTAACAATGGCTCTCGGTATTTGAAAAGTGATATTTAAAATCGATATTTGAAAATCAAACAGAGAAACTGACTTTGCATAAGGTCAGTTAGTGAGTATAGGGGCATGGCAGTTGGTGTCAATTAGTAACTTGTTTATATTTAAACTACACTTGCCAAAATCTAGGAAAATATGAAATTTGCAATTTTTTAAGGTCATACTGTACCCATACCCCTTAACTGGAGGACATGAGTCCGGACTCAAGACCTGTTTTGAGTCCTCATTTTCATGGACTCGGACTTGCACTTGGATGTGATGGACTCGGGTTTGAACTCGGAGGCGGATAATTCCCCACAATGTCATCCACAAAGCAGGCTCTTAGGTGAACTAAAACCTCACAAAGTTAAAACCCCACAATATCATACACTCATCTAAAGTGCAGATAGGTGAATTGTCACGTCACAAAGTTGAATCCCCACAATGTCGTACACTCATCTACGGTGCAGGCTCTAAGGTGAACGTGAACTGTTACCTCACAAGACGAAACCCCACATGTCATACACTCATCTGCAGTACAGGTCCTACGGTGAACTGTTAACTCAAAACCCCACAATGTCATACACTCATCTACAGTACAGGCCCGGTGGGTGTTAACTCTAAAGTCAAAACCCGGTGTCATACACTCATCTATAGTGAGGGCTTCGGTGTGAACTGTTATCATCCAAAGTTAAAACCCCACATCGTCATATTCTAGCCCTACTTTCAGGCTCGTGTTTACATACATTTTAATACCAGCAACATGTATAGAAGAAGGCTAGATTGGCGATAAGTTACACCCTAGAGAATTAGCTTACATTTCTGTACATCTGCTGTTGATTCATCATCACTATCTTCATCATTACTACTGCTTTGGTGATCAGAGCTGTTGCCGTTACTAATGGCAGAAGATTTTTGTCCCTTGAACTTCTTGTTTTGGCCTAAATAGATAAAATAAATATAACAATACAAGATATTAGATTTGTTGCCCTGTAAACCTATTGATCTTTATAGCTTATTTTTAGCTGGAGGACACGAGTCCGGACTCAAAACCCGTTTCGAGTCCTCATTTTCATGGACTCGTACTTGTACTTGGATGTGATGGACTCGGGTTTGAACTCTGAGTCGGATAATTCCCCCAACAATGTCATCCACAAAGCAGGCTCTTAGGTCACTAACCTCACAAACTTAAAACCCCACAATGTCATACACTCATCCTACAAGGAGTCCACAAAAAAAGTATATCGAGATAAAAATTACTGCTTTGGCAAAACAACTTAAATATTTTGGAAAGAGTAATATGTCGCTAGAAAGGGCAGAATGTCCTCATCTACAGTACAGGCCCTACGGTGAACTGTTAACTCAAAAGTCAAAACCCCACAGTGTCATACACTCATCTATAGTGAGGGCTTCTATGTGAACTGTTATCTCCCAAAGTTAAAACCCCACATCGTCATATTCTAGCCCTACTTTCAGGCTCAGTGTTTACATACATTTTAATACCAGCAACATGTATAGAAGAAGGCTAGATTGGCGATAAGTTACGCCCTAGAGAAATAGCTTACATTTCTGTACATCTGCTGTTGATTCATCATCACTACTGCTTTGGTGGTCAAAGCTGGCCATGACGTAATTACTGATGGCAGAAGATTTTTGTCCCTTGAACTTCTTGTCTTGGCCTAAATAGATAAAATAAATATAACAATGCAAGATTTGTTGCCCTGTAAACCTACTGATCTTCCTAGCTTAGCTGGAGGATACGAGTCCGAACTCAAGACCCGTTTCGAGTCCTCATTTTCATGGACTCGGACTTGTTCTTGAATGTGATGGACTCGGGTTTGAACTCCGAGTCGGATAATTCCCCACAATGTCATCCACAAAGCCAGGGCTGTCAATTTTTGGAAAATGCTTGGCGGGAGAGTCGCAAAATGTCGAAATTTACAACTGCAAGCACCAAATAAATGTAGAATCTCGGTAGCGTACAACTCCAAAAAAAGTTGACCAGCAAAAAAAAAAAAGAAGGTTATCAGTCCTTCAAATAGTCGAATAGACCTACATTTTGACAATATTTGGCCCAATGCGAGAGATTTTAGGGGCTTGGTGGAAGCTTTTACATTTAAGAGGGCGATTTGACATGTTTGACGGGAGAGTTGACAGCCCTGACAAAGCAGGCTCTTAGGTGAACTAACCTCACAAAGTTAAAACCCCACAATGTCATACACTCATCTACAGGGTGTCCACAAAAAATGTATTATCGAGATAAAAATTACTGGTTTGGAAAAACAATTACTTTATATTTGGGAAAGAGTAATTAGTATGTCGCTAGAAAGGGCAGAATGTCCTCATCTACAGTACAGGCCCTACGGTGAACTGCAAACTCAAAAGTCAAAACCCCACAGTGTCATACACTATAGTGAGGGCTTCTATGTGAACTGTTACCTCCCAAAGTTAAAACCCCACATCGTCATATTCTAGCCCTACTTTCAGGCTCGTGTTTACATACATTTATATACCAGCAACATGTATAGAAGAAGGCTAGATTGGCGATAAGTTACGCCCTAGAGAATTAGCTTACATTTCTGTACATCTGCTGTTGATTCATCATCACTATCTTCATCATTACTACTGCTTTGGTGGTAAGAGCTGTTGACGTTACTAATGGCAGAAGATTTTTGTCCCTTGAACTTCTTCTTGTCTTGGCCTAAATAGATAAAATAAATATACAGGCATGAGAGTGGGGCTCTACCAAAAACGCGGAAAAACGAGGGAAGCCTAAAAAGCATCCAAATACGTGTATCATTCAAAATCAAGTCTATATTCAAGATGCGGAATTTGGCAACCCAGAAGCTTATAATGACATGCGAAAAATGCAACACGTGCGCTGAAAAGCATATTGATACTTGCACATGGGCGATAAAAGTCACCTACCACTTTTGAATCAATTTGATGCACGATAAGCTAAGGAATTTGTTCGCATTTGGATCGCTGATTCACGCCGATTCCACACCGATTTTCACTTTTCTGCCAGCAACATGACAGTGGGTTCAAATAGCATCATCACCACAGGTCCCAGTTCAAAACAAATGCGAAATAGGCATTACCGCTACGCCTTCACATTCACGATGATAATGCAGAGAACAAAGGTCACGATTGCCTCAGCATCAGTCGAAATCCCGGCCACTTTGTCAGACTAAGGTCACGACCGAAGGATCGCTAGGTTCATTTTCCAGTCGCTCTAAAAAATTGCAGATTTCGAAATTTGAAAAACGCGGAAATAGTTTTAGAAATGCGATTTTTGATAATTGAAAACGCGGAATTCCGCGGAAACGCAGAAATTTCTCATGCCTGAATATAACAATGCAAGATATTAGTTTGTTGCCCTGTAAACCTATTGATCTTCCTAGCTTAGCTGGAGGACACGAGTCCGGACTCAAGGCCCGTTTCGAGTCCTCATTTTCATGGACTCGGACTTGTTCTTGAATGTGATGGACTCTGGTTTGAACTCCGAGTCGGATAATTCCCCACAATGTCATCCACAAAGCCAGGGCTGTCAATTTTTGGAAAATGTTTGTCGGGAGAGTCGCAAAATGTCAAAATTTACAACTGCAAGCACCAAATAAATGTAGAATCTCGGTAGCGTACAACCTAGAAAAAAAGAAGAAGGTTATCAGCCCTTCAAATAGTCGAATAGACCTAAATTTTGACAATTTGTGGCCCAATGCGGGAGATTTTAGGGGCTTGGTGGAAGCTTTTACATTTAAGAGGGAGATTTGACATGTTTGACGGGAGAGCGGGAGAATGGGCGCCAATGCGTGAGACTCCCGTCCAATGCGGGAGAGTTGACAGCCCTGACAAAGCAGGCTCTTAGGTGAACTAACCTCACAAAGTTAAAACCCCACAATGTCATACACTCATCTACAGGGTGTCCACAAAAATGTATTATCGAGATAAAGATTACTGGTTTGGAAAAACAATTACTTTATATTTGGGAAAGAGTAATTAGTATGTCGCTAGAAAGGGCAGAATGTTCTCATCTACAGTACAGGCCCTACGGTGAACTGCAAACTCAAAAGTCAAAACCCCACAGTGTCATACACTCATCTATAGTGAGGGCTTCTATATGTGAACTGTTATCTCCCAAAGTTGAAACCCCACATCGTCAAATTCTAGCCCTACTTTCAGGCTCAGTGTTTACATACATTTATATACCAGCAACATGTATAGAAGAAGGCTAGATTGGCGATTTAGCCCTAGAGAATTAGCTTACATTTCTGTACATCTGCTGTTGATTCATCATCACTATCTTCATCATTACTACTGCTTTGGTGGTCAGAGCTGTTGACGTTACTAATGGCAGAAGATTTTTGTCCCTTGAACTTCTTGTCTTGGCCTATATAGATAAAATAAATATAACAATGCATTTGTTGCCCTGTAAACCTATTGATCTTTCTAGCTTAGCTGGAGGACACGAGTCCGGACTCAAGACCCGTTTCGAGTCAGGACTCAAGACCCGTTTCGAGTCCTCATTTTCATGGACTCGGACTTGTACTTGGATTTGATAGACTCGGGTTTGAACTCTGAGTCAGATAATTCCCCACAATGTCATCCACAAAGCAGGCTCTCAGGTGAACTAACCTCACAAAGTTAAAACCCCACAATGTCATACACTTATCTACAGGGTGTGCACAAAAAAAGCATTACCGTATCGAGATAAAAATTACTGCTTCAGCAAAACAACTTTATATTTGGGAAAGAGTAATTAATATGTCGCTAGAAAGGGCAGAATGTCCTCATCTACAGTACAGGCCCTACGGTGAACTGCTAACTCAAAAGTCAAAACGTACCCCACAGTGTCATACACTCATCTATAGTGAGGGCTTCTATGTGAACTGTTATCTCCCAAAGTTAAAACCCCACATCGTCATATTCTCATCTACAGTACTAGCACTACTTTCAGGCTCAGTGTTTACATACATTTTAATACTAGCAACATGTATAGAAGAAGACTAGAGTGGCGATAAATAAGTTAAGACCCGTTTTGAGTCCTCATTTTCATGGACTCGGACTTGTACTTGGATGTGATGGACTCGGATTTGAACTCTGAGTAGGATAATTCCCCACAATGTCATCCACAAAGCAGGCTCTTAGGTGAACTAGCCTCACAAACTTAAAACCCCACAATGTCATACACTCATCCTACAGGTTGTCCACAAAAAAAGTATATCGAGATAAAAATTACTGCTTTGGCAAAACAACTTTATATTTGGGAAAGAGTAATATGTCGCTAGAAAGGGCAGAATGTCCTCTTTCCAGTGGTATGCAGCTTGTGATGTTATTGACACAGCTCAGTGAACAACTAAACAGATATTAAGGGTACTGAAAACAACTGTCACAAATTTGTATGCTTGAGTACTGAGTAGCAAAGCTCAACCATGCAAGTGTGCAAAATGTCAAGTGCCTTTTGGTAAATTGCAAGTTTTATAATAACTACTGCAACATTGTAAATAACTTTGAACAAAACACAAGCTAACTCATGAACTATTAGGATTCTACATGAACTAGTACAAAAATCAATTTAACGACTAGAACATTAACAATCAGTGATATCATAACCTCACCGATGAAAAGCAAGTTAACAACATTATGTGTGCTAATCATGTAAACTAACAGGAAGACTTCTACCTCTTCCTTTTCTTCTTTGTGTATCGCTTCGCACCTGCCTGTGCTGTACCAAGGGTAGCCGAGGAAAACATAGCAATATCCCATACAACATCTTTCATGTAAAATGACATAAACACAGGGATGTAAGTAACCCTGAAGAAAAAATACGGAAAATACGAAAAAAACGCGTAAATTTGGGCTAAAAAGCCCGAAATGGGCTGAAAATAAAAGAAATTGCGTAAATCTGGACTACAAAAATTACAGAATTCTGTAAAAATACAGAAAACTTACATCCCTGTAAACATTGTTTCTGATGCCCAGAAAGCTGATCTCATTATTTCTTCCAATTTCACTCCCTGAAACAATGCCCATGAAGAAGCAAGACCTCTAGTATCATGTGCTCTAGCCAAACTGATGTCTTCTTCTCCGGCTTTGACAGTCTGAACGATCCATCAATAAATTGTTTCCTTAGACGGACCACGCACATCTCCCTCAAGAAAAGTGGAGATTCTTTTGACCTAGCAACTTTGGTTCTTTCCAAATAAATTGCTACTGCTCTATACATGGGCACAAGCTCATCTTCCACTGAAGTGTACTGATCAAAACTGGATAGGAATATATCTTCCCCAGGGTGTTTCAATGATTCATTCTTGGCTATTCTTGGCCCTTGCAGTGCCTGTTTCAAGAACCATCTCTATGGGTCGGACTTTCATCCACACAGCCGTACATGTTTGGAATAGCTTTTGAATAAGCAGAGTACACCAGCATCTTATGTCACTCATCTGAGGCTTCTCCCCAGCACTCCAGTTTTCCTCTTGCTGTGAACCACTGATTAGGCCATAGGGTTTGCTATCATAGTGCAATGCTGCCTATGTTAGTTTTGAATTTTTCACTCCTTATGACATGGTCTCAGATTTGAAGCAGGTTTCACTGCCAAACTGTGTAAAAATTCACCCCAGAGTGAAAATAGCTATGTTTAATGTCTAAGGTGTCTTTTCTAGGGTAAAATTGTTTGTAGAACATGATTTTTTTTGTCAAAACGCGTGCATCGTACATCGTTTTGATTTGTGGCCGATTTTGCCCGAAAAACGCACTTTTTGGGTGACAAAAATTTTCACATGCCAACTTTGTATACTCATGGAGTCTACAATATACATAGATATGGCCCTTTAAAATGTTAACATATCAGCTGAGGGTACTATTTGATGGATTCAGGTATTTGTTTTGTGATTGACTTAATCATTTGCGCGCCAGAATCATTGAAATATGACATGCCTCGTGACAATTGACATGCCAAAATAAGCCGCTTTCGGCAAAAAAATTGATTTGAAAAATCATAACTCGTGATAGGAAGGTGCTACAGTGATGGTTGACCTACCAGTCTATGCAGTATTGAATGGGCTTTCATTTGATACATAACTTTATTCATTTTAACTAAGGGAAAGACTTGCAAAATGTAATAATGTTTCCCCTACCCCTTAAAATTTTGATGTGTGTAAAAATTCCCGCCATTTATAAAAATCGGGATTACAAGAAAACTACAAGAGCTATAGGCTTGAAAAACTAATCAGTTATGCACAGTATAAGTTCCTACTTGGGTATAACATTAATATCTTTCCATTCCTTCTCAATTTTCTTTTCTAATTTTTTTATCAATTTGTGACATCTGTAAATTACGTAAAATTTGGCATTTCGAAAAATCGCAAAAAAAAAAATATGAGGGCGACATGTTTAAAAAACTAATCAGTTATTCCCATGATACAGTACTACAGGGATATAGTACCAAACTTGTGCTACAATGCATATTTTTTGAGTTCTAATTTTTTTATCAAATTGACTCGCCACCACATTTTTGAGCAAAATCTGGAACAATTAGTACCTGTAATATTGCGCAATCATGTGACCTATATTCAATGTGTGCGCACCAATCAGATGTCAGACTTGCACTACAACATGATGTGAGCCTTGCAGAGCCTTTATAAGTGTGCCAATAGAGTTCAAATATGTTGTGATGATGTTGTCACTTATGGATCTCATATTTTT